>NW_011967194.1:783438-808319 GCF_000949405.1 Vollenhovia emeryi
AGAGAGAGAGAGAGAGAGAGAGAGAGAGAGAGAGAGAGAGAGAGAGAACGATTGGCACCTCGGAAACTACCTCGTTAGAACGGAAAGCAGCCGGGGAACTTCAATTCCACTTCGTTCTTCCTTCTCGCTGTATGTGCGCTCATAAAAGCGTTACGAAAATATGCGTACGATAATATACAACGGGTGCGCACCAGCAATGCCGTCGTGAATGCACGCGCCGTAACAGGATTCTTAAGGGTGCGCGGCGCGTACGCGTCTTCAGTTAGCAGTAACATTACATTATGCAGTACGCAAATGGAATTATTAATTAAAATTGTTCACTTCAAATTATTCGCGAAATAGAATTTACTTATGCCTTGGAACTTTATCCCTCTTCCTCAAACTTTGGCGATATTGGTAAAGTACACTACGGTCAGTATTTAAAAAAAATCAGAGATGAATCATCGAAGCTGAATCATCACTGGTATTTGTTCCAGTTAGAGCTCCGACATCTCGCCGAGGGAGAACGAAACGATTCTAGGATACTTTGTGTAGGACAGCGTTACTGGAATCGTGACGTGGATCCATGATCCGCTGGCTGGCGTATACCTTTTCGAAACCGCGCCGAACGATAATTTACGATAGGTATGCGCGTAATTATTATCGCGCGTACATGCATATACGCCGCGGCGGTGCATACAGAGGAGTGGATGCACCGTGTCGGGGCCCAGGAATTTAGTTGGCGGTTGTATGGGACGGCGCAATGCATACATACGCACCAACACACATACCACAGGCGCACGTGCAAGTATTAGGCGAATGCCGCGTACGTATACTCACATGCATTCGTTGGGTCGATTGCAGTGTCCGTGCTGCTCGTCGCATCCGGGCAGGCAGCGGGCTGAAATGAGTAAGAAAAAATCCAAGAGGTTAAGGCAACTCTCGGCGAGAGGTCGATCGCGTCCCTCACGACTGCACGAGCGAGCGGTGAATACGGTGTACGATACATCGGACGGCATGCATATATACACGCGTACGGTAGTTCGTCCTTCTTTACATTTCGGGACACAAAATACTTCTGTGCTGTAATTGTTTGCAGCATGTGATGCCGTAATTAGCAGTGATTAAGCTCAACGAGAACCGAGTGGTCCAACTGACCGCCCCCCCTCTCTCTCTCTCCCCCCCATTGAAGATTGCGTTTTGTTTTTATTTTTCTACTTCTAGCTTTATTTCTACGTTTTCAACTTTACCCTTTTTTATCTAAAAATGCTACATAGTGCGGTGATAATTAAAATTGAAAACGTTAATACAGAAAACGGGAGGATTAACAGGTGGTGGTTGCGGTGCCTCGCGCGAAAGACGCATATCCCATTTCCTTATCGAGCGAGTAAACCATAAACGGATGACTCGGTGAAATTTGGGGGAACGCGTAACGGCACCCCGGATGCGGGCCCGTTTAAAGACGAGGAGAGCGACACGCATCACGCGCGGTAGCGTTTGCTTTTCATACAGTATCGTGCCTCGTAACTAGTCGACCAATTTCCTGCCGCATACGTAAACTCGATGGCTAGAAGCCAACTACTGAGAGCGCGAATTTCCCCCTTCCTCGCGTGCATTCGCGAACTAGACGTCGCATCGAACGATGCGTGACACAATTTCATTACCCTTACGATCCACCGCTGGCGATCCGTACCGCGTGCAAGTATGCGAGGAATCGACGGTCGTCCGTTTGGATTCCTTCTTCGTCACCTTGTTAATTCTCCCAGGGAGACGACAGCGCGATAACCGATCACGATTTGGCGCATCAACGCGAGCAAAAAGGATCGCGAAACGTTAAATTCAAAATGCGTGTCTGGATACTAATGTATTGTGCAAGTTATTGGAATAACATCATCAATCACGCTACCGTTACTATCGCGTAGGATTAATTGAACTTTGCCAGTCTGATGAAACGTTCGATAAAAATAACGATTTTGCCAACGGTGTCGACAAGCGTCGGGACTGGGAACCGGGTTGGAAACCGAGAGAAAAAATCCCAGTGCGCTCGACGCTGGTGAATGAAAGGGTTGAGGGCGGCAGTTGGATGATTCCGACACGGTTCGGCGCGAGGCAGGGCCAGCGCGAGCAGGGCCAGCAGCAGCACGAGGGCCATGTGACCTTGGCACCGAGCGCAACGGCCCGGCTCTCTTACTCGCCATGGCCGGTCGGATGGACGGACTTCGGCGCGGCGCAGCGCGGCACGGCACGGCACGGCGCGGCGCGGCGCAGCGCGGTATGGCATGGCATGGCACAGGCCGAGCGCTAAGGAGTATGGTATTTATAGAGCGGAGAACGAGAGATACGACCCCCCTCGGCCCCGCCGTCGCAGCCGCCGCGATCTCTCCTCCTCGTGCCCTCTTCGGCCGTCGGTGTATCGTCGACGAACGACCGAATCGCAGAGATTCCACCGCGACCCTCCCCCCCCCTGCCTCCACATTTCCTTCTCCCCTTCGGTCTCTTCCCCTCGAGTGTACCACCTTTTCGCCGTACTGTTGCCGAAGAAGAAGAAAAGGGAAGAAAGGTCCTTTTCTCCCTGGCGAGGAAGGAGGTGCGACGGACCAGTGACTAAACAAATCTCGTAAGCCGCGACAAATCTTGCCCTCCGAGCATTATTTACGACCGATTTGTGGCCGCTGCGATTTTTCGAGATAAAACCTTGCGAGGTAGGCTATAAATTCGCCGTGTGTTCTCCTCCCGCGGAACGCTCTTCTTCCAAGCCGACCAAAGTGTTCCGAGAAGCCGAGAAGAAGACGTCCAAGACCCTCCTGCATTTTATTCGACACGATATTTCAACGATTGCGTTTTTTAAGTTAAGCATCGCACAGAGCGTCTAGTAGAATAATGGTACAAGTTCTCGAATATCGAGACATAATCAGCATCTGATGAAACGACCAGCAATTGCATTATATTTGTGTACGATACAAGAAACTATAAACAATATCCTCGCTGCGGAATAAAACAACGATTGAAACGGACAGCTTATTAAGTCACGCTGGTAATGATGAAATGAAATAATTATTATTTGTTTCTATTTTAATGCTTGTAAATTTTACTGCCAATTGAAATTATTAATTAAAGTCAATATTAACTTGTTTTCATTTTCATATCATCAAGCTGACCTAATTAGTTAATTAGCATCCATTAGTTATTACTTCATTACATATTTTAAATGTTAATTAAAATTTTGAAATTTGCGGACGCTAATAAAAGTTCCGTCTACTTCAATTTGAAAAATATTGAAGTACTCAAACGTAAGAACGAAACTTGGTTTAAATGAGACAAACAATTAATGAAAAACCACCCATGTATGCGAAAACTGTTTGAAAAAATTGTTTGTAAAAGATGATGTCGAATAGATAGAGCAGGTAACGTAATGAACTCATGAGTGTTCTGAATGAATCTACCGGCTTTTGCATAGCGGTTCTTTTTAAACGCCTGATCTCTGAGCGGAGGGCAAGAAAAGGAGAGAGAGAATGAAAGACATGAAAGACATGTAGTCGGTGTTACACACCCTGAGGTCCCCTGGTTCCGCAACGTACTTATTGATTTTTCACGACCACAGATTTCCCTTCAAAACGGTCATCAGTACCGACCCCCCTTGGCGGCGAGACAAGGTACCGTCCAACTTTTTCCCTCAAAACCTTTCTTTCTTCCTTCCCGCGAGAATAATCGTCACCATTTTGCCTATACCTGCCGTATTGTGACATACTACCCGTTAAATGTAGCCCATGCCATTAGTTACAAGTTAGAAGTCAGTTAGAAGACGAACACCGGCACAACTTTTCTATAGAATATAAACAGGGTTCAAGTATTCTCAAAAGTTTCGTTGACTTGTGAAGTCATTCATAAGAGGATTAGTCTTTTCACGACCGGAAATTATACCCATTGTGATCAGGTTTTAGGCAAAAACTGATAGAAAATTCCGGCCGCGCATATCCTTAAAGGTAGCCATTATTACTGCCTGCTTTATTTAACGATGATCTTGTTGAAGCTCTAGGCCTCGAGCTGGCCTACACCTAAGCCGCCTATACCACAATTGATCCGATCCGATCCGATCAGGTAGGCCGAAAGATAAAGGGGGACACCGAAGGTACATTCGGAAAAGCGCCGCGCTGCTCGCAGAGGGTAACAAAAACTACGGGGACAAGAAAGAACGGATGGAAAGAGAGGGGAATAGAGGAGCCGGAATGTACGTGGACTGCGAGCGCGAGTCCGGGGCAGCTGTTAGTTAAAGCACCGTCCTCTCGGTGCAGCTGTCAGGGCCCAACTCGCTCAGGCCGACTCGTTCGCGCGTTGCAGCTGCTCTCTCTCTCTCTCTTTCTGCGCGCGCGCGCCAGCAACCCCTATATAACGCTTTCGTATCGGCACCCCCGAAAGAGTCCGACTGCTTGCTGCGTACCCGATCGCCTATTCTCAACCTACCCCTCTCGCCACGGGGTTAACGAGATAGAGAGTTAACCCTTCGTCGTATGCGATCGAAGCCGTTGCGGAGAAAGTGCATACTCGGCAAAATGCTCGATGACAAGTACCTTCTGGGTTAGACGAGGGAACAACCTTAGACGAATCGATGGAGAAAAGTGGATGATAAAGCGATTCTGAGCAAGCAGAAAAATATGTTGACGCACTCACGAGATTATTCGTATTCGAAAGGTGACAATTTTTACATAAACGTACTCTGGAAGATTAACACGAATATATGCAAAATAGATACATATATAAATGAAGAGGTGATCTGTAAGATTCGGGAGGATACGACGCGGAAGTAGCGAAACCGAACTCGAGATACCATCGTTTTAACAGATTCCGAAGAAGTGAAAGTCCTTTTGTGTTCTCGCGAGACTCGTTCCGAAGGAGAGTCTGCCGTTCGTGATTTATATCGTCGTATTTCCTGACGTTTTGCGGCCGACTGCTCGTCGAGCGAGAGCGCGACAGTGATTTTGCCGCTATCTCGTTAAGCTGCATAATCGTATGTAATATTGCGGTAGCGGACAAAGATTTTTTTTTTACGTCTCATTACTCCGATAAATGTGTTTCGAAATCAATTTTTTTTATCTCGCCTTTTTTATAAATTAAAAGTCACACACGAAGTCAACGAAGATTTTTGGGTGGGCGCTACAAATTCTTTTAAATCCGACTTTTTCCCAACATCAGAGAATACAAGTTCTTTTCCGAACAACTGGTTCGTCGACAGCAAGGAATATCCACGAAATGAAAATTAGTGCATTAGTAATCGGCGCGCGAACTTTGTCGATCGCGGTGGCCCCGAGCAGTCGGTGTCGAGTGCAACGACCGGGACCGACGGGGCCCCACACACGGGGAGACTTCGCCTACGATCGATCTTTCACTTCGATCGGATTCGAGAAAGTACGGAATTCGGCAACTGAGAATTGGCATAAGCGAGGAAAGCTCGTGGGAAAGTGGAAACCTCGAAGAACGTGATCCGAGCGTGGACGTAATACACCGCTTCATATATTGATCTTGTAAGATACGGTATTAATCTTTATTGGAACAGATATTCTTATCTGTATAAGTGAAAAGTACGGAACACACTTATGATAATCATGTTATCTATTACGTGAAACACAAAAATACAAGTTTTCGATTACTTTCAAGCGATCTGGAATCAGCTAATATTTAATGCCATAATTCAAGTAACACAAACTTGAGTTCCAGCGTTAAAACAGGCAGAAAGATACATTGCTTCTTTCCAAAATGTTTTCTAGCATTCCTCGCGAAACTTGACGACATTCGACGACATTCGACGACACTTGGCGTGGTCTGGGAGTAACGACTAGCTTTTGTCCTCGTGAACATTTCGACACAATCTGAAAACGAGTCCCCGATTCTTTGAATGAGGATCGAAGCTAGACAAGAGTCCCTTCCTCTTGTGAATAAAACCACCTTTGTACGTACAGGTCAGACGCAGTCGGACACCAGGTGCGAGTACGAACCTGTACGCATCAGAGGCCAGGAGCTTCGACATCGACGACTGTAACTCCGGTAACAGACACGACCGTTCCATTCGACTCGCGCCGAGTCTCGACCGAGTCTCGACGGAAGAAGAGAATGAAAGAGAGAAGAATGAAAGAAAGAAAGGTAGATCGAAAGAGAAAGAGGGAGAGAGAGAGAGAGAGCCACACACGAAGGCAGATTTCGCCCCCTTGCCTCCTTCGCTCACACAATCTCGGATCATTACACGTGCACACGGATTAGGTCGCGGTCGGCTCGCAGGTACGCGAGAGTGAAAAAGAGAGGGATGCTGCAGCCAGGCCGTGGGACGGAGAAGAGTAAAGAAAGAGAGCTCGGACGGCGGAGGGAGCAAGAGGGAGAAAAAGAGAAGGAGATACTCGACACGCGCGAGCCAAGCGTGGGAAGCTGCTGCACGCTTCCAAGTCTCGGCTGCGCCGCGCTGCAACACACCACCACCGACTCTACACCGGGCCTCTCCTTCGCGCGGAGACGCCGGGCTTCGAAAGAACGCGGAGCGAGAGAGAACGCGAGGAACGGTTCGTTCGGCGAGCCGCGCCGAGCGATTCGCGAGAGTATCGTCGTTTACCGAGGTAGCGTGCATATTCGACATCGGTAGGGATCGCGGAGGCAGCAGCGTTGCCTGTTAATAACCGCGCGCGCGCGCCCCGCAAAATCCTTGGAAGAAACGGGATTGCGTTGGGAGAAGGAGCGAAACGAGCAGTCGCAATCTTTGACAATTATCTGGCACTTGTATACTCGCGTCATGATTCATTCAGCAGTTATCAGTTGCTACTTGATCAGTTTTTTTTCTTAACCTACATGTCTGTCGTTGCTATCAAACTGAGAGGAGCCACATGTCGATATATGATACGCGCGTGCAGTCGTGATGGAGAACGCGGAAATAAATAGCGGCCAGTGTGTCGCGCTACCGCTTAAAATACGGTGCGGTCATGAATGCCAGAATGATGAACATGGTGTACTTACGGGTGTTGCAATAGTCGCCTTTCCAGCCGGTGAGGCAGACGCGCTCGCCGCTCGGACTGCAGCTATAGTGGCCGAAGTTGTCGTCCCTCGGCCGGCACAGGTCCTCGCAACCTTTGCCGTAATAGTGCGGCGTGCAAGTCACCCTGTACTCGTACTTCATTTGCGAATGGGCACTCTTGTACTCGTCCACGGTCCATTCCGGCCCCACGTCCAGCCACTTCTGTGTGGTCAGCCGCGTGATCAGTACTTTCTCTGAAAAACCATAAGACCGCGTTCCGTTTGAGTGATCTCGATGTCGAGCTATTCGGACTTTCTTACGGTAATCTTAAACTACAAAGGAATTGGCACTACACATGTATACATTTTCTTTTATATTAATTTAGAAACATCGCATCGCCGTGATTATCATAGATCTATCGGATACGCCGATAAAAAAAAGAAGAGGTAATCGCCAAATTAACGATGTGTTCGCACCAGACAACAATAAAACGCGATGTGAAAGTAATTAGCCGACGCGATCAGCATTGGGGCAGAGCGACGAGGTGCACCGCTACACCCAATGATGCGATCGAAGTGCATCGGCCTCCGAGAGAAAGAGACCGAGAAGTAAAGAGAGAAAGAGAGCGAGAGAGAGGGCAGACCGGACGTTCGTCCGCTATTGCTACTCTGTCGGCGGCACGCATCCGGCACAAAGAGAGTAAGCGAGTATACCACGTTGCGGCTCTGGGAAAGAGGCGTCCTTCCTTCCTCTCTCTTCCTTTCCTTCTCTCTTATCCTCTCACTCCATTCTCGTCTTCGCCTCTGGCTCGTCCTCTCGTCCAGTGTCTCTACCAGCTTTCGTGTAAACGAACGGATGAGCGAACGAACGAGCGGAGGCTACAACCTTCCTTACACCAGGGCGCATTATCGTAATAGCCCCGACAGATTAGGATCCAGGGCCTACGATCAAGTGCCCTACCGAAAAACCTGCATCTCACGGCACCGGTTTTCGGTGCACGCGCGCGTCCGTGCGCGCCTTCGCACAGCCGAACCGGTAGCGTACCGGGGCCCACCGATTCCACTGCGATCTATCCCGTGTAGCGAGATCAATAGCGTGGCCATAAAGAGGCATGATTCCATCTCGGCGTTTCCAAGAGACTTTTCCCAAAATTGTCACTGATGAATGAAGACGAGTATCTTGAACAATGACGGTTCGAAAGCTCGCAGGTTGGTCGTAATCTCTGTATTTCCGTTATCATAAATTACGATCATTGTTTTCAAAATTATTGGTAAATTTAAACGTATTGAGGAACGCAATTTATATACATTACTAACGTTACTTTGATACAAGTTTTTTTTTCACAAACTTCCTTTGTTCGTCAAATAACTTATACGTTTATTAATAATTTCTGGTATTAATTGTGGAATTAAAGTATCCTCGCTTATATCAATGTAATTCTCACATTGCGGACTGAGAAAATTCTGCAACTCAAAGAGGCTCAATTGACATTACCATCGCCTGATAACGCGATTCGCTGAGAGGAATCCTTCGATCACACGCCATTGTGTGCACTCTTTCTCTCTCCGTTCACCGCGCGCGTCGAGGAGAAAGAACGGAGAAGCGAATGAGCGAGGAAAAGAAAGAGCGAGGAGGGAACAAAAGGACGAAGGTTTTCGCCGATGGCGTGCCCGAGGATACTTAAGGAGGGAGTCAGATCAGCCTCTCTTCCCAGAAGGGAAGTGGCTGTCGGCGAAACGGGAGTCGAGAATGAAAGAAAGAGAAAGAAGGAGGCAGGGGGAGAAGAACGAGATGTATATATACAAGAGGGAGAGGCAGTTTACTGGGCTATCTTCCCAGGTGATGCTGTTACGAGTTCCGAAAACGCCGATCTTCGCACGCTACATCGTTTCATGTTCGATCCCGAGAGAGCTCCGCTACTTGAAACGCGCGGAGCAAAGCACAATCGAGAACGAATCGGTTTATGAAGCTTTGCTAAGACGTACACATTTCTAATACATCGATATCGTAATAAATCGTGGCACTACCAGGCGGTCGAATCTTGAAGCAAAATAATATACATGAAAATAATAAAATAACAAATAATCCTCTTTCCTACAAGTATTTTCGTCAAACGGTATACAGTACCGGCCAGAATTATTTCGCCTTTAAGTTTCCTGAGCATAACTTTCGTCAAAGTGCGTCGAAATGCGCTCAAAATTTTTCAGTAGACACCTGACGAGACATTGTACAGATGCATCTTGTACAACGAAGGGTAATGAAATTTGACAAGATACACTTTTCGAATTTTTCATTCGGGCACTTGAAAACTAGTTGTGCTCAAAAAATCGAAAAGTGATATAACTTTGACCGGTGCTGTATATATTTAAAAAGCTGTTAGAGTTTTGAAATCCTAAGAAATACCAAAGGCTTTCAGGATACGAATATACGAGATATGTACGTAATAGGAGTTGGCGGTCCGGCGCGTAGTCAACGTTCGCGAAGACGCGCGGAAAAAATTTATCCGCGTTTACATTCACTGGCAAGACGATTACGTTGCGCGCTACCGGCCGTGTATCGGCCAAGTTACAACTTCCTGCTGCTGTTTCCCCCGGACGTATTAGGATGGACGTTGGCTGCTACACTATGAGAGATCGCTACCGTTCGTTTCTACTTGACCACGGTCCGCGCACGTATACACCCGGTAAAACACCCGGCGTGCTCGAGGCCAGACCGATTCAAGGTATTCATTAATGACGCGCAGCGCCGGCGCGTAGCAGACATATTCTATTGTTCATTCAGAAACGAGCGGCTGCCGAACAAGTATAGCCTCGAGAGAAAGAAGGAGAAAGAGCTGGCACGTAGCCAGCGGCGTTTTACCTCCGCCGCGCGTTGTTTCTGCGCGAAAAAAATGATGCGCCGATTATTTAGCGAAATGGATCGTAAAACCCGAACGGCGGCGGATTCACTTCCGAAACGCCGTCGGCTCCGCCTCCGCTCAAGTTTAGCAGGTAGCGAGCCTCTCGGTCGCATAGTCTCAACGACCGTGACCCAATGTAGCTCCAATCCTATTTTAAATATATCCTAATAAACCTCTTGTCATCCCGGAATAACATAAAACAATTTAAATTGATTACGCTCTTCTAATCCGTAAAGTTAATTTAATTTTAATTCCCTAAGTGTCAGGTTTTGCTGTTGACTCGATCAGAAAAACAAGACGTAGCCGTACGATCTTTCTCTCTGTCGCCGGTTGACACGTGGAGTGCGCAGGGCAGGCGGCCAATTATCGCGGTCGTTATTATCATACGAAAGAAGGCAGGTGCGCTCTCCCGAGTGCGTCGGGCGATGTGCAGCGAGCGAGTCGCGGCGTGCAACGGTGCTCAGTTTGTAGGAGAAGAAGAGAGGAGAGAGGAATAGGGGAAAGAGAGGGAAAGAGAGGAGAGAGAGAAAGAGAGAGACCACGAGAGACCGGCCAGGAAAAAAGCGGTTGACAATCGACGGTGACGTAAGTCACGTGTGGAGCGACGACCACTGCTGGAGTTCCTTTCGCTCGTGCGTGTATATGTTGCGTACGCATCGCGAAGCACCAACGCGCTGTATCAATTGGAAATGAATAGGATACTCTCAAGTCTGGTGGCTGCCCAATGCGTCCCGTACACTTTCAGCTGGCGCAACGGAAACAAATGCAGCGCGCATTGTACAAGAGAGATATTCAGTCTCTGTACATCTCTCTACTCTGTATATCTCTGTACTCTGGGGGGGAAAAAAGACAGCAACCCATTTTGGGGCCCACAATTAGTAATCGAATTATTTGGATTGTTCGTAAATCTTAATCTTTTACGAGTTTTACCCCGCGTAACTAAAAATCGCAATTAGCTATTCTACCTATATCCAAGATTTTAAAGTAAGACTAATCAATCCTCTCAATTAATTCTATCGATATTCACTAACGCAAAGATAATTTTCACTTCAGAAACACTAGCCGAAATGTTGAGTTGCTTAACTACAAAAAAAACGGTCAAAAATTTTTCCAGAGTAGAGTTGCGAACAATCCAAATAGTTCGATTGTGGGCCCCAAAATGGGTTGCTGTCTTTTTTTCCCCAGAGCACAAATTGCAGTTTTCTCAACAAGTTCAGAATCGACTCTCCACCGAGAGACACTTCGCGAACACGAGCGATAAGAAGTTTTGCATTCGCGCACGGACTTCTCTAATATCGGAAATTGACAGCTTTCGGACATTTAATTTTTCTCAGATAACAACAAACCGACGTCTCGCGATTAATTTTAACCGACAGCCTCGATTCGAGGCATCTTGCCGAGAAATTCAGGAGCAAAAATATCTTGCTAAATATTGTACAGTCAAATTTTTCCCGTAGGAAATCTCTTCGAACACACATATGTAGTTCTTCATTCAGAAGATTAACATTGACGGTTCCGGAGCGTTCACGTTGCAGTTAACGAACCGGCGGCCGCGATATAACGAATCGTAGGAACGTACCGTTTCTTCGGATGCGTGTGTTAAAGAAGCGTTTAACAGTAGCTCGGCTGGATATCGTGATCTCCATTTAATTCTTTACCACGCGCGTTATCCCATAACGCTTCATAATAGCGCTGTTGGTTCACCGCGAACGAACGGACAGACGAACGGCGCGCGCGCGCGAGAGAGAGAGAGCAAGAGAGGGGGGGAGGGGGAGGGAAGACTCTTTCTTCCTTGTTCTCAACCCCGCTGGCGCTACGGCGGATGAATGAAGGAAAGGAAGAGTAGTAATCCGATCGGCCTTTACCAAAACGAGCAACGACCGAGCACACGAAGCAGGCGGATGTCGGTGAACGTCGTCATTAGCGACAAAGGAAACTGGTTCGCGTACAATAATGCCACTTCATGTGCGCGCTCGACACACGAGGGATTGATCGATCGGGACTCGCCGAGCGCTCTCATCGACACGTGTAATCGTTCGTGCGCGACACCACCTTGCCCCGCCGAGATTTATAAATAACGTCGCATTGGCGGGCATAAAATTAGACCGGAATAAAAAAAAAAGAAGACTTTAAGACCATCCGATATTTATTTAAAGTCTCTTATTTTTAGTTGGAACATTTCGCGCGCGTATGAATGGCACGGAATTTTGATTTACACGCGCAAGGAATATACCGTCCGGAAGGGTAATCCGCCAAGATAACGAGCGATTCGATATCGAGCCTGCGATATAAGAAATCAGCTTCGAAACGGCCTCTTACGCACTCCCGCGACTACGGCCGTCCTTGAGGAACGTCGCGGCGTCGCGGCGATAATTAGCGGCGGCGAATGGGATTCCCACGAAATTTTCGTGACACGCGACGCGGAGCGAACGCAACTCCGAGCGCAGGTGCAGCGGCGCGACGCGTGCACCGGCACGTATACGCAACGTAACGCAGTGTAACGCAACGCGACGTAACGCAACGTGGATAATGGGTGTGCGTGTGTGCGTGATGGGCGGCTAAAAGGAGGAAGAGGGACGCCCGAAAGGGAAGGAGGCGAGAACGCGGCAGGAGCGGGGGCGGCGGTTAGGAGAGGAGGAGGAGAAGGAGGAGGTGGTGGTGGTGGTGTTCGCCTGAGAAAGGAAGCAGCATCCGAGCAACGCGGCAATAAAGGGCTCGTTTCGCCGGTGCGTTGTGGGTATTATATTGTGCCCGGAGCAGCAGCACGGTAGACGGAGCACAATGTAAGCGGTGTATCCGCGATAAAGACCCCGGGGATAGGTGTATATCCGGGACATGTTTGGCGATCCGTCGTGGATGTTGGATGCGTCAATATACTACCTTTTACTAGGCACATTAGCCTCGGACGATTATAAATTTAAATTATTTCTATTTTCCTTGGTTTCATTTAATTATTAAGAATGTTAAGATTTCAAAAATACGATTTGCCAGCCCTTCTTCGCGTTGTAATCGTGTTCGGCGCGAGCCGGCAAATACAAGCGCGAAAAACCGAGATAAATTTCTATACGTCGATGACTTTATACAACATCCGCGTGCTAAGAAAAGAATCGCAGACACTGAGAAGCAGACGCGTATAAACGGGACTTTGACGATAAAATCCAGAGACTGTAAAAGACACTCGCCGGCCATAACGCGAACTCGTGTCGGATAGAAAGAAAGCTCGCTGTTCTTTCGTCCAACGCAGAATACCGTATGTAGTTACCGTAAAAAAAATGAAGTTACTTCGATAACGAAATACAAGAGGAAACACGATTAGTTTGGATTCTTTTCTCATAGTACATATGCATCGTTGAATCTTAATTTTAGTGGACTATCGTACACGCGTGACTAATGAGGAAACGTTGTACCCAGATACACAGAACGGAGAAACTAGCCCTGGTCTCCGTGTCAATGAAAGTTTTATTAGCGGCGTAAACAGTGTCTGAGAACACACGCGCGGTAATCTCGAGCATGTTCATTAGAGTTCCTTGGAACGAGATTCTCCGAGTAACTTCCGAGTTTTCTCGACCCAACAAATGGGGAATCCAGTTTTGTACTCTTACGAATCTTGTATTCGCAAACTCGTTCGCGCTCCGAACAGTCGCTGTTTCCTCGTCCGGAGAAAGCACGTGCGAAAAAGTGAGCGAGAGAAGAGGGGGGGGGGGAGGCGGGCAGATAAATAAGCGCAAGATCGAATAAAGTACGCGCCGCGTGGCGCCGAAACAGTTAAATTCGGTTAATTGGCCGAAGCTGCGCCGGCGACGACGACGACGACGACGACGACGGCAGTAGCATAGGTGATACGAGGAGCGACGGCGCGACCATGCACGCGTGTGCGTGCGACACGCATGAGGGCGCGCGGCCGCCGTGCGTATGCAGCTTCCGCTCTCTCCCGCCGGCCGATTCTAATTATCGGAGGGGCCCCACGGGACTTCTCGAGGAAGAAATTAAGCGGTCTCGCTCTTCTTACCCCGTTTTTAAAGCCGGTCTCGAGAGTGAATAGAATGAAGCGGATGCGTGTGCTACCTGCGCGCGAGTGCGTATAGAAAACCGTACGCACTTGGAGTTTCATTCGACGCACGGTTGTTACACGCTGTGTATCCGTCTCAGGACTTTACATGGGATTACTAGAAAAATTGGAATAAACGGAAATTAACTCGGAACAAACGCATTCTGGAACTTGGTTTCTTTTCATCAAATCTTTTCGAGCGATTTATCTACAGATTACTTGTGTTGCCGTTAAAAGAGCGTACAAATAATAAATTTAAGAACAATTGACGGTAGGATAAGCTAGGCTCGTCGGATGCGCCCGTACATACTCGGTGTCAAGTTACTTCCAGCGTGATGGAAGAAGAGTGTACTACGGTTACACAGGAAGGAAACACTAGTGCCGTCGCCGCCGCCGCCGCCGCCGCCGCCGCCACCCGGTATCCGCCGTCTCTCCTCTCCTTGCTCTCACTTTTCTCTCTCCCGCAACTTCTGGTCGACGACACAACGCTATGACACAACGGAGCCGCGTTGCCGTAATAACGCGCAGTTACAAACGAGGAACGACCAGAGGCTGAATAGAACAATGAAAACGCGACGATTGTTCGCGGAACAACGGCCGATCTCGGCGACGTAAGATTTTGCCAAGCCACGCGTATTTGTCTATTGCGTCAAATTGGATTCAACGTTTATGATAAAAAGGGCGGACTCAAAGAAATGGATTATGACATCGCGTTTCCTACACAATCTTTGTAAAAGCTTTGTTGTTTGTCAAACAACAACGGCAAAAAATTTGGAAAAATAGGTAAAAACTTGTGACGAAATATTTCGAAATAAACACATCACAATTAATAAGTTATTTATAATAAATTGAGCGGAGAAAACTCGATAACAATGTCGCAAGAAAATCAATCTCCTTCTGTCGCTCTCTTCTTTCGGTCCTTGTCTCGTGGAAACTTTAAAGAGATGAGGAGCAAGAGGTAGTTGAAGGGAGGAGGAAGAAAAGGAAGGACTCAACGTCTCTGGTAAGTGTCATGCTCAGGGACCGGAAGTGCCTTCTCGACTGGTCCTTCTCGATGTTGCACGAGACACCGCGTCTCTCTTATGGGCCAGCTGGACCACACATGCCCACCCGACAACCAACCTTCTTGCCTTCTCTCCTGCGGCTTTAAAGACGCCCGCAACGCCACGTCTACATGACTAATTTTACGATAATCCTTCGTCATTCGAGCTTTTTACAAGTGCGTGCACTCATGTTCGATATCATCGTACGTAATCTAGAACGAAAGAAATTACACTCACCGGCCGATTGATGTGTGCTGTTGTCAGCGTCGTGATAAGCCTCCACTATCAGCGAGAATGTACCCTGTAAACAGATAGAAAAAGCTACATGAGTCTCGTGCGCGTTTTTCGTCCAGGGTAATCAACAGTTATAATAATTGGAAAGCAATGGGGGGGGGGGGAATTGGAGGAAAAATTTCAGACGAAATTAACAATTCAGTCCTGTAATTAGTTTTAATGCCGACAATTAAAAGGATGCGTCATTCATTTTTACTTTTTTTGGGCGTGACTCGCGCGCACTTTCGAAATGTAACGGTAATGCTAGAGGAAATATTTCCGTGGTGAAAGGGTTAATAACAAATTAAACGTTTCGCGGCGTGCTGCGTCACGCGCACACCTGCCACGCGTTGCCACGCGTCCGCCCGCCGGCAGAACGACGAGCGTGCACATCAAGAACGAACGTGGAGAAACGGTTACGCGTCACTGGGCGAGGGGTAGAGGGAGGGCACAGGAAGGGGGACGACACGCGCGAAAGTCACCCCCTTCCGAGTTATCGTCCAGGCACGAGGGGAATCGCAACCCCACACGGGTCAACTGTCATAACCACACGATGTACCCTCGGTGTAAATCACACGTCGCATTAAGGTACACGTGCGCGCGTGCTAAGTGCCCCGACATGTGGAAACTACGGCCGATTGCGCTAAATCAATTGTCTACGAGATGTCACTAGGCAATTTGCATTTACACCGATCCTCCCGATCTCACGAAATCGTGAAAATCATTTTTCCAACTTCCGTATACTGTTGATAGATTTGTTTCAGTAAATCTCTTCGTCGTGCAAAGGAACTTGTAACAAAATTAAATGTTAACATGGTGTTCCCACGCAATTGGGGAATGGGGGGGGGGGGGAAGGGGACAGGGATACTTAAAAAAAATCGCGTACTCTGTGGAAAAAAGACAGCAACCCATTTTGGGGCTCGCAATTCGTAATCGAATTATTTCGATTGTTTGTAACACTCTAATCTTTCCGTTACAATTCGAGAGTTAGCAAATGCAGAAGAAATCTGTCCCAGAGCGGCCGAGAAGTCCCCAGACGGGAGACAGGAAACGCGGGAAACTTGGCTGCCCGCTGAACACACACGCGGCTCTGTTCCGTAATTTAGAGGCTGAGGAATGCCCAGGTAGAGAGATGCTCGAAACGACAGCTCGTAAATACCGTAATGACGTTCCCCCGTCGCCGAGTAACCACACGGAGCACCACAGTGCTCGTACTCGGACGTGTCGCGAGGATACACGGTGTAATACACGTACGTGCTGTAACGCGGCCTTTACATCTGTGTGATGATAATGCGTCGTTTAATTATTTAACGTCACACGAGCATGTACGGTAAACACAGAAAGAGAGCACCGCGCGGCTCGCGGTATTATACGCGACCTCGTTAGTCGTTGCCACGCGGAGAATAATAAATGTTTATATCCGCCGGCGTCGCTATTCCCCGCCCGTGTTTCGCCCGAGTTCCCGTAAACGAGTCTCCCCCGGTAATCCCATGGCGAATGTCATCTCGCGCATGGAAATTTATGCGGACGCCGTTACGCACCGCGCTCTCATCTCGCGAGCTTCCCCTCGCGTCTGAAACGCAATCCTGGCGTGCAAAAAGCCGAAGCCGGGGGGAAAAAGTAGTACGGCAATAAGATTGTACAAGTGTATCGATGTTAAAGTCAATTAAAATCGATATCTTTATGTTCGGTAAATGGAAGAAACGTTCCTTCGTGTTTAACCGGTCGACCTTTTCGTTAAAGTAATTGTATCAATTTCCCGCAAGAGAGCACGTTATTATCTAACGTTATTGACCATTGTTACTTGCACATTTCGCACATTTCCATTTCTGGAAATGAGCCTTACGGTGTACATGTACGCACAGGTACGCATTCGCCCTTCGCCGCGAAAGGGTTGAAGGACGAGGGAGCAATTTGTCTCTGCTAAAAGAAACGAGTGGAAGAAGAAGAGGAGGAAGAGAGAAAGAGAGTGGCGCAGGTTGTGGTGCACCTCACACGCACACACCTTTTGCGACGAGATACCGAACGTGCGAGATACGGTTCGAGACCGGTCCAAGGGCCTCGAACACGCGAGAAGGGCGAAAAAGCGAGCAACGCGAGGGCAGGACATAGTAGGCGTAGACGGAAGCGAGACGAGAAACACAGGGCTATGCCGCCTTTTTCTCTCGCGGCAAGGACGCGTCTCGGAGAGGTCTTAGACACGCGGGACGTGCACTTTTACGAAAAGGAGAGAAAAAGATGGCCCCTGTGGCGAGAGCAACAAATCAGGAGCGGAGGAGAGAGCGAGAGAGGGAGAGGATAAATCGCCGGGAAGACAAATGCCACCGTGATCGTCCGCTAATTTATTACGGGGGATTGGAATGAAATCGGCGAAGAATCGCGGCCAGGCGTTCGAAAAAAGGCGCGGTTCTCCGCGGGAACAATGCGCCTCGGCGAGCACGGCGAGTGTGCGTACGCACGTATGCGTGTGCACCGGTAGCGGCGATCGCCGACGTGCAGCGCGCGCGCGCGGTCGCGGAAGGCGGAGGAGAAATCCACGGGACGATAAAGACGATCGGGCGAGGATAGGGAGGGAAACACGCCGATCCTTTTCCTCGCGGACGCGAGGGATGACGGGGAGAGAGACGGAGAGAGAAACGGAGCGAGAGAGGTCCTCACGGTGTCGACGGCGCGCGATAGAGCGAGAGGGTCGCGCGGCGCGGCGGCCGAATACGACAGAGGGAGAGGCGACAGGCGCGGCGCGGCCGCCACGATAGAACGAGAGCCGGCAGGCGCGACGGCCGCTGCGGTAGAACGAGAAAGAGAGGAGAGCGAGCTGCTCGCTCGCTCGGCAGTCGGTTCCCACGGCTGCGCAGCATACCTCCACCTTCTCTCGCCTCTCTTTTCCCTTCTTCGCCGCCGTCAGCCCGAACCTCCGCGCCGCACTCCGCGCCGCTTTGTCGTTCCTCTTCTCGGACCCGCGTGTGCTCCTCTTTCGATCTCCCCCCCTCTCTCTCTCTCTTTCTCTCGTCGCCTCTCGCTTCGACTCGCGCGCAGACCGTCCTCTCTATCCAGTGATTCGCTTCTTCTTCTTCTTCTCTTCCTCTTCGCCCGTTTCCTTTCTCTCTTTCTCCGTCGACTCGCGTTTCTTCACGTACAACAGGACGTAGCTGCAATCTCGGAGCGCGGGCGCGTATATATACGCGCGTATTAATCATCGCGGAAGACGGTCGCGAGGAGGAAAGAGGAGAGAGAGAGAGCGAACGGTCTACATGTAAATGCATCGTCGTCGTCGGCGGCGGCGGCGGAGTGTCGTCGCTCGTTATCCGCAAGTTTCCTCTTCCTCCTTTCGATGCAAAGGCGGCCGCGAAAATTTCACCGTATAGCCATCGCGGAGACGCGTTACCTAATCTCGAGAATGCCCGAGCGGCACATCCAGGAATAACAGGACGCGGTAAAAATAGACGAGTCACGGAAGGACACCGTCGACAGGCAGTCGCGACGTAGTCAATTTGTAATATGAAATCGAACGTGCGAACGAGAGAGCGAGAGATATCGCAACTGCGGAGAATCGAAATCTTTCGAAACACTCGCCCAGTTGTAGCTTCAGGTGATAATGGCGTGTTACTTGCAGGCTGTATTTCGAAATTAGAGAAATTGGTGGCTATACGAATATTCTGAAAAGTAACATTGGATAATTACTCGTAAGTGGAACCAACATGAATGGCTCCCGCTCCGTTCCTTCCTCGTTCACCGTAATGCGAACAAAAGTCACGCTTTCACGGGCCATTCTTAACGCGAAGCGATGCGGCCTGTTTTATTAATGCACGCTTCGATTGGGCTAGCCATTACTGTTTCCAACTTTCGACTCTTATTGTAATCAATTACAAACCGCTGAATGGAAAAGCTTCATTGTATCGATATGAAAAGAGCGTCAAGATCCTTTTTCTGAGAGAGAGAGAGAAAAACATCATGTCTCGATTTGCAAGAGCGACGGTAGTGACGCTTAATCACGTAATATAAAAATGCATTTCATAATTAACCGAGAGAAACGAGACTCGTAACGCACGACCGAGTCGATAACGACGTATATCGTTCGTGTCGAGCGACAGTACATCGCCCAAGGGACGAGCAGTTAGTCAGTCAATCAGTCAATAAGGTTCACCCACGCGCGTGCATCAGCTGATGCGTACCTGCCCGCAGACCACGTGACGAGGGGAGTAAGGGTGAGGGCAGACACACGCACGCACACGCTCTCACAAGCCGTATTTTCGCTTTGTCGACACTACGGGGGAAAAGATGAAGGAAGGGCCGGCCTGTGTAAACAGTCACGTCCCGTAAGAGCGGTTTCGATCCAATTCCACCGTAAATAAAAATCTCGCGCTGCGACAGAGCGACCTGCCCATCTCGCGAAACAATTTATTAATTCCTGAAACGATTACATTTCTACTGACCGAAGACCAATTTTTGCCGGTTTTTACCACCGGCATGGACTTTATAAAAAAAAAAGTGGAGTTTTGCCAACCCTGAACATGGCGCTCCGACAGTTAAAAAAATGATACTGCAAGCACACCGTCGCGAAAGGTGACAAAATGTACTCTTGAGTCGTGAACTTTTCGCTTATTATCACGCGATGCCTCCACCATCCTTCAAGGTACGCTTTCTCACAGCGAGAAAGAGACGAGTGCGCGACAAAAGAGCAACAGGAAACACTCGGATCCGGGAGAGGAAACGTATTGAGGAGAACTTCCGCATAAACGGCACCCCCGAGCGACGTCGTAATAAGAATCTGTGAGATGGGAAGACCGGAAGTGGCATCGGGGAAGCGACCGGCCGTTACTCGATGCTTTTGCATTCTCGCGGAGTAAATTGAAGCTTGAGCTCGATTGCAGCGAAAGGGAACTCGCCGAGTTATACCGTTACAAACGCACAGCGTATTGCCGGGCTCGCAACTCATGGGGAAACCATTCTATTGTTATCAATTCTTTCTTAACAGTCTTCATTAGTTGAAGAGTATATTTATTTCCAAGTGCTAAACGGACACTTCATATAATGAAGAATATATATGAAAAAAAAGATATAAAAATCTTTTAAACAAAGTGGATCCACGTTTCGCCGAAACATTTGTTGGCTTCGAGAGAAGACCCCGAGTCCAAGTGAAACTTTGTCGACGCGTAATAGGTTCCAAGTTCCGCAGTTCGTGCTGCGACACGCACGCGAAAAGGAAGAGAAAAGGAGGAAGGAAGGAAGGTACCGCACGCAGACACAGGAGTTAACTGCCGGTAGGGAAAGAGGTCGGTCGCGTGCGAGTCTCGCAAGCTCGCACGCGCGACGGAACTAAAAATACGCCGTAGCGGAGTTTTGGGAATCGAGCGTCACCGTCGCCGTCGCGTCGTGTTGTCGTCTGCTTTCTTTCATCGCGTCCACATAATTCGTGCGAAACGTAGACCGCGTCGCGATGCGTCGAATCACCTAGCCGCCACACATCGTAGCCGTCCGTCCGTTCGTTCGTTCGACCTTTCGCCGCTCGTGCCTTCGTCTGGGACGCGAATCACGCAGCCTTTTCGGCCGTGGGACCCACGGCTCGCTCGCGCGCTCGCTGGCCGCCTCAGTTTCGGGCCCCACCTTTCCTCTCCCTTCTTCCTGCAAACGCGATTCCCATCACTTTCGCGGCCCCCTCGTCCTCTACCTCTCGCAGTTCTTCCTCGAGTCTCGGTCTCGCAATCGCGTTCCACGAAAACGCATTTGAGAATGCTCATGACTACTGTACGGTATCCTTCGTTATAATTTCGGTAATATCGTGTGTTACGAAATCACACCTATATAAATTGCTTGCATGCTTTCGGCTACTGCTCTGGGAAAAGAAAAGACGGCAACCCATTTTGGGGCCCACAATTAGTAATCGAATTATTTGGATTGTTCATAACTCTAATTTTACCCCGCGCAACTAAAAATCGCAATTTGCTATTCCATCTGTGTCCAAGATTTTTAAGTAATACTAATCAATTCTCTCAATTAGTTCTGTCAATAAGATAATTTTCACTTAAGAGGCACTAACCGAAATGTTAAAAAAAACGATCAAAATTTTTCCCAGAGTAGAGTTGCGAACAATCCAAACAATTTCGACCACTAATTGTGGACCCCAAAAGGGGTTGCTTAACTGTCTTTTTTCCCCCAGAGTGGATCCACCCTCTTTTCTCGTAAAAATCGATACTCGCGCAACATTAGCGAGTGTCTACATTGAAGTTGGATTATTTATTATTTGTGTCAATCTGCAATTGCAACTTTCTTAATTGATGCCAGCAGTACGAGTGCGTTTCAGCATTCCTCTGCGGCGTCTACAATGAGATCTTTAAGACGTAGGATTTAAGAAAGCGACCTATCGCAAGCGAAGGTGAGGAGAACAATCGACCGGTCATTTTCTTAAACCTTACGTCTTGAAGATCTCATCGTAGACGCCACGTATCGTCGACATCTACCTTACGATAATGCGTGAGATTTACCGCGGAAGGAAGTTACGGTGATCGGCTAAAAATAGCATGGCACGACGGCGGAATTCCCAGGCGACATAACGAAAGCGGGGAAAAGAATGGAGCGAGCGAGCGAGCGTGTGCGCGCGCGTGCGTGCTATTAGCGCGAGTGCGCGCGGAAAATCGCGTAACGCTCGTACGGCGCGCCCCGCGAGCGACGGTGCGCTCACTCGCGAGAAGCGTGCGCAGCGATCGAGCACAGTAGCCGCACTGTCGCTAGTCGCCTCGTGCTGTTTTAATAAGGCGGCTCGTGTACACGAACGTAAAGCCAATTAAGGCGCGCGCATAAGAGACCGCGGCACGCACGCACGCACGCATAAGAGATTGCAGCGTCTGCGAAGGTTACGATTATGTATCGAGACGACGCATGCCGCCGAATGACATACCACAGACATTCCTCGGGGCGTCCGGC
Organism: Vollenhovia emeryi; assembly: GCF_000949405.1. NCBI lineage: Eukaryota > Metazoa > Arthropoda > Insecta > Hymenoptera > Formicidae > Vollenhovia > Vollenhovia emeryi. The sequence goes on from NW_011967194.1 coordinate 805,593, forward strand.
GAGAAACAACGTATGGAATTAATATGAAAACAATTGCTCTTAACGAAAGCGTTTCTGCAATTTCTACACGGAGAGAATGTCCCTTTAACATTTGTCCTGCAGATATTGTAGTCGTGGGACAACGCGTTTCAAAGAATTTTACGAGTTTTTTTTTAAATTTTACCATACATTTTACTAAAACGGTAAATTTTCAGGTCCAAACCCTGGCTGAGGTAATATTTTTCGCGATAAATTTACAATATGAAATATTTAGACACTAACACCCTGTCACGGCTCTTAGTCCTTTATTCCTTCGTGCTGATCACACACATTTGGGCCATACGAATTTTATTAATTTGTTAAAATGGTAAACTTTCAACAAACTCTCATAAAGTTCTTCGAAATGCCACGTTGTCCCACGACCATGCGAGTTTCAGGATAAATTTTAAGAGAAAATGCTCTCCGTGTACGTTAATGTTAAAAGAATCAATTGAGCTCGCCGATGAAAAATATGACGAAGAAAAATTTGTTTAGTCTGCTGCTAAAATTCCATGTGACCTGCGTAGACGTTAAATATGTGTAAATTACGCATGTGATCATTTTTGATAAATCGAATTGTGTCGCATAATTACGCGCGCGGGGACATTTAATGAACCTGGTTGTAGCGATGGAACGGCCGTTAATTCGCGCATCTCGGTCGCACACCGCACGGAAGTGATTTACGCGCGTTGCACGTAACTGTTATTTATAGTGGCTATTTTATCGGCTCTCGCTCGTCCAATGCTCGTACGGCTTGACTGAGTCGCGAGTCAATTTACTAATTGCCAACTCGGCCGTAATCAGCAGCAACAACGAGTTAATTCACTTTTTCACCGTCCTTCGTTATATCGTGGCGTAGAAACGCGTCGTATAACAAACCGTTTATGCAACTTATTTATCAGGATACTGTTGAATTACACACAAAAAAAAGTCATTATGCATACGCAGGCGCATTAATGGAATCACAATGCTCGACAACTCGATTAAAAGAAACGTGTAACTGTCTGTCCCATCGCTTCTTTCCTCAATTCTCTTCATATAAAGCTGATCTTGCGATATGGGATTTAAAACGGTTCGGGCTTTTGCAGCTACGAAAATAAATCGAGTACTCCAAATAGCGATTGTGGCTTACGTCGGTTTCGAGCTACTTCGCCGACAGGCCAAGCGGGAGTCGACCAGAAATCGGTCAGGAACCACCGAAAGTTCTCCGCGGAACTGTGACCGTGTCTTCCGAGAAGCCGAGGGCCGCTACCGACGTCGTTTGATGCTGGCTACATCAAAGCAGACGCCGGATAGAGTATCGGTAACTGTGCTCTCGGAATAATTTCGACATCGTTGCATCGCGCGCGCGATAATCCTATCAGCCGCCGAGCCACGGGTTCAACCGGTGGTGGTAAATGTCGAAGAACGCACGTGCCTGCAACCATCCGGGTACAGATGGGAAAGAGAAAGAGAAAGTGAATTTATTTCGCCTGCGGCTCAAGTTCTGTCAAGTATGCAACACAACAAACCGACAATGTGTCTTATTATAAATATGTTTCGAGAGAAGAAAATTCATGTCGGAAGATGCAGTTTATCGTGGTATTATCTTTTGCAAACTGGCAAAAGAATTAAGATGAAACAAAGTGTAAAAATGAATTCAAAATAAATAAACGAAGAGAGCGCAAATGAGAAGAAAAGATGGAGAACAACGAGAAACGGTTGATACGAGCGAGAGAGAGAGAGAGAGAGAGAGAGAGAGAGAGAGAGAGAGAGAGAGAGAGAGAGAGAGGGGGGGGACTCGTTAGAGGCATGAGGGGCGCCATATGGGTTAGTAAATTTAACTCTGCTCACGAGAAAGCCTCACGGAGGGCGAGAGAAGAGAGCAAGAGAGAGAAAGAGCGAAGACAGAGTACGTGGGAAGTGTGCAGAGGCGCAAAAGGCCCCGGCCATCTGCTGCCGGCGGCGACCCTGCGGAGCGGCGGTCTCATAGTCAGAACTATAGTCAGAAATGCGCGAGCACCGATATGAGAAGATTTGACGTGCGCCAAAAGATGCTAACATTGGCGCGCGCGTGCGTCAGCTTTGGCACCAACGCACCGACCATTCGGGAAAACGTCAGAGAAATTATCGAATCGTCGGAACTTAAATTCCGAGTGTTGTGAACTTACGTGACAGTTACAAGATGGTTCGCGGTCTTGTAAAATAAATTGAATGAATATTTCTTCAATTGTATAAATCACGTTACATCACTTGCACCTTGAGAATCTTTACTTTTGTCGTAAGATCATGTAAGAAATGTCCTTCCTCGCTTATCGATGCTTTATACGTAATATCGACTTTTCTATATCTCTTTTACTAGGTATGTCAAACTTAAATAAATTATAAATATTTTGATTCCGTGAAATCTCCAAGTATCATCTTTCCGATTTTCTGCCGTTCGATTCGACTTTCGTCGATCGTCTCTTTAGTCCCAGTCTACAATAGATGATTTAAGCCCTAAGCTTTAAGAAATTGGCCAATCACGGTCAAGTATGAGTAGAATGCGCGACTGTGATTAGTCAATTTCTTAAGGCTTAGGGCTTAAATCTCTATTGTAGACTGGGACTTACTCGTACCGCATTTAAATTTCGACGCCTATGAAAGCAACAGCAAGCAGCATCAACAACAGCAGGAGGGAAAGACAAGTGTTACTCTCCCCTTGTGCACGATCTCTCTCTCTCTCTCTCT
>NW_011967194.1:808516-825511 GCF_000949405.1 Vollenhovia emeryi
CTTTTTTCCTCTTTCCCGACGGCATCTGCCAACTCTCTCCCTCGTTCCCTCCCTCCATCTATCTATCTTTTGCCCTCGTTATCTTTCTCTTTCTCCTGGTTGCACCAACGGCTGCAACGCATGCACGCGTGCAAACGACGTCGGCAGCACGCGTCGTACGTGCCACGCAAACGCAACCCCTATACACGCGCTCTCTGCGTTTTTCTCTCCCTCTCTCTCATTCCTTTAACACAATCAACCTGTCCGTACGCCATAACGATCTCGTTGCAACGCGCGCGCGAAAGTAGGAAGGGAAAAAGCAGATGCGAGAGAGTGCGCCGATCCTGCACGTTCGCATCGGCGCGACGGCCGACGCGCGTTGCGCGCACGCGAGAGAAAGAACGGACGGAGAAAAAGCACGTTTCCCCCTTTTCGTTAATTGCGCGCACCAAGCGAGGCAGAAATCAAAGTCGTTACGAGCGAGAACGGCCGCCGCAGTCGCCGACGCCGCCGACCTGTTGCAAATGCAACGCGACCGGCGACGCGTGCAACGTCTCCCTCGACTACTCGACTACACGACGCACGCACTTCCCATACATATCGCACGCGCATCGAAATTACATCGCAAGGATGACCGGCCGATTATTCGAGCTGTAAACGCCGCACGCAAACGTATTTTAAACCTGCCTACATATTTCAAACTTCATATCGCGAAATCTCTGATGAAATTTCTACCATTTTTAAACCTCCGACGGAAAAGGCCGGGTGCAACCCTTGTGTCTTTCTGTCTTTGTAAATAAGGGTACAATAATCTATTGCGCTTTTTTTTACCACTGCACCCTCGGAAAGGATTTCTGTTACCGAGACAAAAAATATTGACGCATTTATATTTCTCACAATCTCATTTAGCATAAAAATAAGACAATGTCAAAATGAAATCAATAATTCTTACTTGTTACTCGAAAAACGAAAAATCGGGCCTAAAAATGCACCATCCCACTTGAACGATACCCGTACAGCGACTTTCAAGACAAAACCTGACTAATCATTCGACATAACGTAACATCGCCGCTTTTGCAATAGCGATTTCGATGTACGACACGATACGACCTTCAGAAACCGAACAGGTTTTCTGTCTCGCGAAACGACTTCCGTGCAAATTAGTCGGTCGGTTATGCGAGACGAGAGCAGGACTGTGCGACTTTGTTTTCCGCGCGAGATAGCATCGCGACGTGTATTACAAAGGACGGCGACTCCGACTTTGTCCACGCGTTAACTCGGAGATCTCTCGCGTGTATGGTTTTCTCGCGATCTTCGCACGCGAATTCCGCGTGTTTCTTTAGCTTATTGTTAGTCTCGGCGTTCCGGCGTTTGTTGGAAATGATTTAGATAATACCGTCCGATTGGCATCCGCGACTGGCTAAGTGGACAAACGAAAGTACCTACACTGAAAGACCGGCTAAGGCAAAAATAACTAATATTAAAATTAACTTAGTAATTTAATTGGCCAAAATAAAAATGTTGCCATATAAATAGGAGGGGCATCTACATTGTTTTGCGTTGCAACATTCACTAAGTTTGCTGCACAAAACGCACACAGTTGTCTCCACTACTTATCTTATCAATATGAGTATGACAACCACAGATATAGCTGTCCCAAATGTTACTATTTATTGGGGTTGTGCCAACCCTGATTAGACATGTGGTATCCATATCGGTCTCTCCGTGTACTCTCTAAAAGTCAATCAGTGGATTATCACTGAAAACAGTGACGATTCATTAGTCGACCTTTAGAGAGTGCTATTTTTTTCCGCGCTCACGCTGCCTCGTTTTTACGTCTAATTTCGGCAATTAAAAATGTATCCGTTTTATTAGATCAGAAACGTGTATCCTCGGCCGATTGCGAAACAACGCGTGCCCGTTTTATATAATAAATTACTGCAAAACCGTTTATACTTGCTGAAAAGTTGGTGTTACTAATGATCGAAGAAAACCTTGCAAGCTGTCCTCTCGATTGTATAACGCGGAGATATTTAACGAATGTGGACACGCGGAGAAGAATGCGTACAAAAGGCGTATAATCGCTATTGCGCAGGCGACACGTATAGTCGATTCGCTTTTTGTGACCGTATGTTTTGTAATTTATATATCGCCGCCGGTGCGACGTTATATAGAACACCCTGTTATCTATCACCACACGGTCGTCAACATTTCTTACTTCCCACATCGAAACGTTTATGCTAATCGGAGGTACCGGCAAAAAGTTCCCCGGCACGCCTCTCCTAAGTTAATCGCGAGACGTCGTCGCCGAGCGTCGTATCGACGCGCGTGTCATCTCCCGTGAAGCTTAATAAATTATCGCGTATAATTCGACAATGATTTATCCCTTGGAACGTTGGACCTATCCCACGCACATACGAGTATACGTTGTTCCATGCTATTATTAAACATGCAAGGTGTCTCGCCACCATACTATATATTAGCCGTGGTAGAAAGCTCGATGAACTTTCTCTCGATAAAACTTTTGCCGAGCATTAAAAGATTTTTTATTACGCTTCCGTTGATAACCGAGACACGTACAACCTTGTTATTCGGTTACGCCGGAAGCTTTTGCCGAAACTTTGGAAATGATTGGAGAAAGTCGTAGGAATAATAAAGATAAAGTGATCTGCAATGTAGTGAAGACTTACCGGCCATGTGAACTCGAACGGGAACCTGATGGGGTTGGTAAAGCTCGGCAGGGCGACGTTCGCGGTGAAATTAATCCTGTTCTCGCCGAGAACGGGTGTCACGACGTCACCATACGTGCACGACGACGTCGTGTCGATCTTCACCTGGTACTGCTTCAGGCAGACCCGAAACCTCGTCTTGCAGACCCCCGAGCACTCGCCTGTCTTGGACGCGCTGCCGGAACAGCACTTGCCCAGGCTGTCCTTGCCGAACTCGTTCACGAAGGACTTTAGCCTCAACTCGAACACCCCCGAGGCGTTCACCTGTAACACACGTGCGTTTAATTCCTCGAGATGGCACACGCGAATCTGTGTTCGTTTCCGCTTGTCGAAATTGATGACAAGCTGGAGTCTCGAACACTATGTTTAAAATTGTAGAAATGTTAAGATTGTCAATCGTCAATTTCAAACCGGGATTTGCTCGTCTATTTACGTTAGATAAAAATTGTACTAAGACTGTGCATTAAACATTGAAAATTGTACAGACTCACGCGAAGAATCAACGAGCGTTTTTCGAGGAGAGTCGAATGCGTCGGGGACGCACTCGGAGTCTTTTTAATAGTTGCAACGCGTGCAACCGTAAAATGTTTTTAATAATGCTGGATCTGGTCCACAGTTGGCGACGAGTCGTCACGGGGCACGCGAAAAAAAAAAACTCTGTATCAAACGAAGCCCTCTCTCTCTCTCTATCCGCGAGACGGGGGACGTCGTCTCGTGCCCCATGATGTGAAACGCCGCAGGAGCACGTGTGCGCGCACGTTTTTGCGAACGCGTGTCACGCACATCTCCCAGGAGGAGAGAAACGAGCCACGATGCGACAAAAAACCGCGCATCCTCTCTCGCTCGTTCGTATCGCGCGAGAACGAATCCCGAGAGGCATACCGTTCGCCATTATAATCGAATTGCGAAAATACGCTACGATTTACCGCAGATTCGACGATTCTGCTTTTTGTCCGCGTCGAATAAAGCCGAGCTCGGTTTGGTTCACCGTGTATCCCCGTGTCCTTAGCGATCGGTGACTTTTCAAGCGTTCGAAACGACTCGTTGTTACGATCTTAAGTTAATATTACATTCGTCGTGCGACTAATTTTTCAAGCGCGTTGATTGCCTGTTGAATAGAAAATTTTTAGATGCTCCAGAATTTTACTATCCCGTAGCCAATCAACGCGCTTAAAAAAAAATCGGAATTAATTGTATGTAAATAAGACGATGATAACGAGATACGTCGCACACATAGAAACACATCTTTCTAATATTTATGTCGAACCAGAGGTTATTTTGCCGAGTGAGGAAACAACACAGTTCGCAAAGTGAAAATTTTTCCTCGCTACTTGACGAACTCGCCAAGAGCGCTATTATTAAAACCGACGGATACTCCTTTTTGAAACGTGTGGATGCAAACCGGCTGCAAAAAGAGGCCGGCCGACCGAAGCTCGTAAATGCATCAACGCTCTAGTTGGCTCGCGAAGCGCTGCTTAACGAAATTACCGAGTGGAGACCCCGGCTCGAAGCGCAAAGCGAAAAACGGCGAGTCGATTAGCGCGTTTTTCGGTCACGTAAAAATTGTCGGCGATTAACTAGCGCAATCAGCGCGCTATCAAATCGCGGCCTTCCGCAGTTAAAAACTGCACGTGGTACCCAGATTTCAGTTGCAAAATATGGACAGCTGACACTTAGCTGTGATAAATAACCAATATTTCGCTACTGTGCCTATTATATATTTGCCGTGGCTTAAAAATTTATAGTTATGGCGGCAAAATATTTTTAACAAATCACGATTAGCTACGGTAGCGAAAATTTTCTTATCGGTGTGTAAAAAGGGGCGCGATAAAGGGATAAATGGAAGAAGCTCGTTAGCCAAGGTTTAACGATTCCCTCGATACATCGATATCGTCGTGTAAACAGTGCCAACGTCAGATACGCGTCTCTCATTTTTCCCGGCCGTCGCGACGCCGAGAATACCGCGTCCGCAGACACGGCGGTCGGTGTGTGCGACGCGTGTGTGTACACGAGCGCGCGCGCGCACACGAATGCGCTTCGCTTCCGAACGGAGCTTCCCACGAGATATTGTATAGCCGAGAGCGAACGGTAAGTTGTTCGGTGATGTCCGAACGACGAGCGCTCGGCATTAGATTTCCTTTATCGAACTCCCCGTGGTCTCGCGATCGCGTATCTCGCGCGCATCGATTACGCACTCCATTAGCGACCACGTGATGTAAGCGGTACGGCCATGGTGTAAAGATGCAAGGTGAAACGTTGCGCATGTAACCAATTTTTCAAGCAAATTGTTTATTGGTTCTTCCCGCATTCAACCGCAGTGATTTGCAGTTTGAAGGTTGGGGCGAATTTCTGATTGGTCAATTGAAAAACATGTTGCTGAAAAGAAGTTAAGTGTTACAACTATTTTGCCTCCACGAATTGTTTATTTGAACAAAATTTTATGGTCGAGATGACAAATTCGTCCATCCCATCGCGTCTTAAATAATTGTGTTTGTTGCGTCCACTAAGTCGTTCAGTCCAATATTATAGAAGGATTCTGCGCGTGTTCACTCAAGCAAATTTGTGTGTCGATTTAACCAGATTTTCCAACTAAATTTTTTCGTTGTATCAATTGAAAGATTTGTTTGCCCATAACCAAAGAAGAAATTCAGACGAGTCAACAAAATTTTGGGTCTCTCAGTGCGCGCATCCACCAGATTGCTTCACCTTGCATCTTTACACCATGGGTACGGCCGTGCGCGCCGCCAAGTGATTCAAATCAGCTGACGTGCCGAGATACACGGATAGCATTTATCGGTAGGTGGAGGAGTAAAAAAAGTGCCCCGTATATTCCACGTTCGACGTTGTGTAGTCGCGATCGACAAAGATCCCGTCCGGCTTGAAAAAAAGAAAGATACTCTACGCGATCTCGTGAGATAAAAATAGACGCTCGCGGATACGGACTGTATCGCGAGGCGACCGAACGACTCGCGCGGCAATCGGCTATTTTTAAAGCGAAAGAATGAATAATACATTAACATTTGTACATACGATTTACCTCGCGTTGAGCGCAAAGTACGCGGCTACCTGATCTCCGGCTCTATTTACTCAAACACAAACGTCGGGCGGGTTCGGTGTCGGACAAGCGCCCTCGGCGATAACAACGGGTTGCCAATCATTATCGCGCGCATGGGCACCGCTCAAAGCGGGACGCTCCATGCGATTGTACTCGTCGCGATCTGTCCCGTTAGGGTCTCGCGTCTCGCGAAAGTAAACGATTAAACGAGCACGCGTATACCTCGCGCACCTCGGCGCGCGCGCTGCCCTCGCGATGAGGAATCTCATTTTTGGCGCGCTGGAAAGTTATTCTGGGAACGGAGAATGGCCGCCACGCGTATTTACGGATACACACGGCACCGACGGTGCGTTTCGTCACACACAAAACGATTTTCGCCGCCCGTACCACCCTTCAGACGCCTTTGAGGCGTGTCTCTCTCTCTCTCTCTGCCTCTCCCTCGGGAGGTCGCGATCGCAACACCGCGCCGGGCAACAAAGGACTCTGCTCGCGCCAACAAATCGGCAGGATTCTCGCCGAGATCTTCCACGAAGATCGAGAATAAGCGATCGAGGGACGTGTTCGAGATCATCGCTAGGCGCAAACGTGGGGGAGAGAGGAGAAACGAATATAGAGCGAGAGGAAGAGCGAGTAGCGGGGCTAGACACTTCTAAAAGAGTGTATCCAGATTTAGAGTTGGGTGCACCGCCGAATACGCCGTTAGGGGCTCGTTCGGATAGTAAGCGGCAACTCTTGGAACGAAAGAAACTTTTAGAACCTTCCTTCGCACGAGTATCGCGAGAGGACGATGCATTCGACGACCGCGGGACGAGACAATAAACTGTCAACTTGAAACGAAAAAAAAAAGAGAGAACAATCGATCGCTAGGAACAAATCGACGTTAGTCACAAATCAAAGCGCGTGTTGTGTCGTCGGTCAAGCTCGGCCGCGGAAATTGGCGATTAAAAGCACAGTCGGCTTTGCGTACTTCGCTGTATCAAAGCCGTAAGCGACGCCGAGAGATAAGCGCGAAGGTAGTTGTTCACTCGGCTCGGCAAACACGAAGGCTCGTGGTAGACGGGAAGAACGCACGAGAAATGGGGGGGGAGGGGAAAGCCGGGGGAGACATCTCTCCCAGGAAGAATTCCCTCGGAATCCGTGCGGAGAGAAGAAACCGAGAGAAGAAACGGGCCGTATAATACGCGAAATGCATTGCTCGTCGCATTCGGAATCGGTCGTTTGAGAGAGGCGATGTAACATGAAGGGGGGGGGGGGAGGAAAAAAGAAAACCTGAAATTGCGAAGCACCGGGGAAAGAAAGCGAGAGAAAAAAAAGAAAGTCGGTTCTCGATTCCGCGTCTGTCGGAGACCCCGTCGATAGGACGCTCGGCAAGTACGAGAGACGCACGATCGCGGATAATTTGTGACTAAATAAACCGAGCGACTCGACGCTTTATTTTCACGCGGGAAAAAGGCCCCGGGAGTCGAGAGAAACGTTTCTCGCTCGACCGATTCATTCGTTGGATTATCCCCGTGTGCCGCGCTTCTCGACTCGAATCGATCCTTCGATCCGCGGCGACCAGAGAGAGAGAGAGCGAGCTGTCACTCGCCGTCAACGGAGTTGGTGGCTCAAGGTCAAGCGTTGGGGAATAAAAATTGGACGAGGTCAGAGGTCGCGAGGGCTCTCGCCGCGTCGCTCTTAAGCTCGTATCGGACTTACGGATTGAGATTCAGATTGGATTGAAATTTCACCAGAGTAAAATTTACTACTCTCAAGTTGACTTTTACTTTAATTGGTCAGATTTCAACCCTAATCTCAATCTCAATCCGTGGTCTGACACGGGCTTAAGGCCCGGTTTCACCAACGTCGTTTAGCTTCGAGCCTGGCTCGATTCCGTTCCCCGTCTCTTTCCGACTGTTACTTTGGGAGGAGGCAAACGCGAATTGAACCACAGGATCAAAGTTGAGCGGCGGTTTGGTGAAACCGGGGCCTCAGGCGCCGGGACCAGCGCCGCGCGGAGTCGCAATTGCGCGAGTGCGCGGTCGTTATGAAACGCGAGAACAGATTACGTCGCGTCTCGCGGCGCCGTCCCTTTTCCCGCGTGTATTAACAATGCCCGATCCCGTCCGGCCGTTTCCACGAGCTCTCGGCGTATACCTGCATACACCACTCTCGCCGTACGTGTTTGGATGCCGAGGCGTCGTCGTGCCAAACTCATTCATCGAATCGCGATGCCCCAAGGTCGGCAACTACGAGCGCCGACACAAGTTTGATAAACCCCTCCCCGATGTATCTACGACTAATTACGACAACACGTGACGACTACTCTGCCCCGTACGTACACTAGAGCGTAATTCCGAGGAACGCGCGTACTCGCGTCATTTCCGCGCCGTGTTTTACGGTAACCACCGCCGCGACGGGGCACCGGGGTACCGGACGAACCTTCGAGCCTGGGTTCTCACCGAACGTCGCGCTTCGACCGGTGAGAAACCGAGCCCGAGCGAGGTCGACGGAAACGGGACGCGGAAGAGGAAGAGAAGAAGGGGGAGGACTTACCGCTCGAGGCGTCGGCAGGAGAACGACGGCGGCCGTCCACACGAGCATCGTGGTCCACATGTTGACGCGTCCGCGTATCCCTCGGTGTTTACACGCCGCCGGGCGCTTCCCCGGAAGGCGGCGGAGGCGCGGACGTGAGCGGCAATCCGCGCGCGCTCCCTGCCTCGTGTCGTCGAGCGTCCTCCCGTCGGCGTTACCTGCGTCTCGCCGCGGCACCGCGGGGCTGCTGCTGCATAGCCACGAACCGCGTGCCGCCGTCGCCGCGCCGCGTCGCGTCGCGTCGCGCCGCGCCGCGCCGCGCCGGGCCCCGGGCGAGTCGACCGGGAAATCAAGCGGAGAGTGTGGCGTACTCGCGCCGCGCGCGAGACCGCGGGTTCGATTCAACTTAAGCCTTTAACCACTGTGCACTCCGCGCGCGTACGCGCCCGATACCATCTATCCGAGCGCCGGCATGTATCTACGTACGAACGTAAGCGGGGTTTGATGTCGCACGCGCAGCTTTTCACTTTTTTACACACTTGCCGTTGACACACTTTATTCCAGTATATCCGTGGGACGACGGAGACTCGCCGATGCTCGCGTCCGCGTAGGGTAACCCGAGGATCCTTCTCTCTCTCTCTCTCTATTTCTCTCTTTCTTTCTCTCTCTCTCTCTCTCTCTCTTGCTCTCGCTGCCCCTTTGTCTCACGCGAGTCACGAGTGAACCCGTCGCGCGATCATAGGCAACGGGGTAGCATCGACGGACGCCGGAACGACAAACTGCGACGCTCTCGTCCTCGCCTACCGTCGCAGCAACGACGAGTCACGCACTGATCGGCCGTCGCCGCGCCGCGCGAGGAATACTCCCTCGGTTCGCTCGGCCGTCGGCGGCAGAGCCGTAACGGAGAAGGGCGCCGCCGAGCGGGGAGGGGGTCCGGTGTGGTGGGGGGGCAGCCGCCGCCGCCGCCGCCGCCACCGCCGTCGTCGCCGCCGCCGCGCCGCGCCGCTAGAGGTGGAGCCAAGGATGCCCGGCGCTGCTCGTGTGCGACGAGCCGAGGATGAACGAGAGAGAGAGTCAACGCGCCGGTCTCCTTCTCCGCGCGCCGGTCGTGCCGCCCGGCTGGGGTAGGGGGAGAAAAGGGCCGCGGCGGCCGGACGAGGCGCGAAGAGTCCGCAGACGCGAAGATGCCGTCGTCCCGCCGAGGTAGCGAGGTTCAGCCGGGGTGCACCGCGCGCGCGATGCATGCGGTCACCGTCCTCGTCCGTCCTCTTCGCTCCGTTCGCGCCACTGACCACCGGCCGCACTAACGCCACACCGCGGCACTCGAGGCAACCACCGGTAACCGCGGAGGCAACTGTATCGGCGCGGGCTCCACGACAGATGGCGATCTCTCTCGATTTCCCTCCCCGGGGAGAAAGTCCCCCGCTCTCTCGCTCTCTTTCTTTCTCACACCCTCGTAAAACTACCTCCCTCGCTCGCGACAGCGCGATAATATATATATATGTATATGCGTTTTCCTTGACACGCGTGCGCCCTGGAGCAACGGTGCTGTCGTGTGCGTGTGTGTGCGCGCGGGGGTGAGCGATGAGTGGTCCCGCGCGCGCGCGCGCGTGCTCGTTACGGAGTGCAGCCCTCGACTGGAGGTAGCAAGGCCGGGTGCACCCCTACTTATAATTGTGGTCCCGCCGCTTCCCCCCCGGCCCAGCGGGCGGGAGGGGTTGTGCCCGCGACCGACCGAATCAGAAGGGTGGTGGGTAGCGGCTGCGCCGGTGGCGCGCTGCACGGGCCTGGGCCCGGGGGGCGCGCGGGGTCCGCTCGGGCATGGGGGGGAGCGCGGCAGCGGGCGTCCAAGCCGAGCCGCTTCGGGGGGGGGGGGAAAGGGGGCGACGCGAGAAGGCAGCTGCAGGCCGGCTGCACGCGCCCACCCCCACCACCGCGCGCGCGTAGCCCCTGTGTACGACACCCTAGCCACTCGTGCGGACTTCTTGCCTGCCTGCCTGCCTGCCCGCCTGCCTGCCAGCTCGCTCCCTCGTTTAGCCGCCTGCTAGCGGACACCTCGGGGCGCCTGCCCCCTGCCTGCACCCCCCTTCCCGCTTTCCCGCGCCCTAGCCCCCACGTCCGCGCGGTGGTACAGCTCGCGATCGTCCCTGTCGCTCCTCTGCCCCTCCGCCGCGAACGCCGCGATAATTCGTACCCCATCTACGAAACTGCCGGCACGCGCCGTGTGCCACCACCTCGCGCGTGACGTCATACCCTTCTTTTTAAGCGTGTTACGTTTCTTACTCGCTCGCGCGCGCGCGCGCGCGCGCGCGCGAGTCCACGTACGTGCGTAGCGCGTGTCTGGCGCGTAGAGTCGCGGATCATTCGTTCGCGATACGGCGAACGCCGAGGGGCGGTCGCGAGAGATCGCTTCGTTTACCCGAGTAATGCGTCTCGCGTGATGGACGATTGTGATGAATGAATGTACGGGCAGGGTTGGCGGGAAATTGCCGCCGCGCGCTTCTCCGGGATTAATTGCAGCATTGTCGGTAGAATAATGGGGCGTTTACGTACAAATTCATTTTCTTAGCTGTACAGATACAAATCGGCATCGTAAATGAGCAAGTGAGGAATCGAACGGAGCACCCGTGTCATTTACGTACAAGCGGGACGAGTGTATAATGAACCAATTGAGAAATTGAGCGTACCGCAACGCGTATCCAAATTGCCGGTGCAATTATGCCGCGCGTGTTATCTGGCTGCACCTGCATTATCGAAACGCATAGTGTCTCGCAGAAATATCGAAACCTAATTTGCCAGCTCGATATTTCGCTTACAACTGTTAATTGTCCATTTATATCGATAAAGTTAGCTTCGGTTTGCTAATGTTAAACTCCAGTGAATGAAGTGAAATCATTGAGGAACTGTGCGCATCGTTACTAGAAATCAAATACGAGTTATACTTTTTTTTTTTCGTGGACAAGTTTGAACTCCGTGGCACGAACTGCACGAAATAACCGACTTTCAACGAAATTCGCGTGGTGGCCCCCTAATCTGGATATTTGCCAACTGCCCTAATTCAAGGGTTCACCTTCCTAATACCGTGTAACATTCGGCACGCACCGCGGCAGCGATTGCGCGTCATCTGCGCCTCCTCCTTTCCACTCTTCGACTAGAGCGCGTCCGCGTCCCGATTCGTGAATACGTTTTTGCACTCACGTGCGAAAAAGTTGGAAAGTAATTTTATCATCTCCGTCCACTATTTCGCCACGTCGCTAGAAAATAATTGCAAATCTAATGACAATCTTTGGTACGTTAAGCTTCAGTTACGTTACTTAATAAGTTGACGAAGGGAGAGTTTGCTTATAGTCACCAGTCATGATTAAAATTTAAAACGGGAAATTTGTATAATACAACGTATTAAACAAATAAAGAAATATGCCAGTCGGGTTGACTATAAGTTTCTCCCTCTAATTTTCAATAAGCTGAGTTAAACGAAGAATTCCTTCTTGTTCTCGATCGGTATCCTCGTCGATTAAGGCTTGTTTACAGTCAATTCTTATAATTAAGAATCGTCTTAAATATCTCTTGAAATATAAATTAAAATGCACCCGTACACTTGCCCTGCTATTTCTTTAACGCTTCTGTAGCGAGCTGACGCTACCCAAAAGTCTCTGACGTCATTCGTTGCAGAACCGATGGGGCACGGTGAATCCCCATTTCTCCCCCCTCCCTCTCTGTCTGCCTCTGTCTTGGCCGAAGGGCGCGTATTATGCGGCATACGCGCATCGGTGCTATACGGGGTGACAGATTATTATGGCGCGCATACTGCTCCCCGGCTGCAGGCATTGTGTCGTGGATATAATAGCCTGGACCTGTCTCGGCCACGCATCCACGTCCCTCATTGTTAGTTGGTGCAGAATCGACCCTCCGGCTCACCCTTATCTCACCTCTATCCGAATTTCGCAGGCCCGCGTACCCTGCCAAGTGCTGCGCAGCCGTCGGAGCTAATAAATCCGCGCCGCTATTAAGAAGACTACCTTCGACGTTTGTGATGACCTCGTCGAGACAGGCTCATGTGCCTATTAAGATTGATCAGAGACGCTGGATTTTTACCAATTACGTAAAACAATAGTCGCGTGAGTTTCTCTCGCGATGAAAAATCACGACGGGTTCAAGTTAAATTTAAGTAATTACATCGTATGAAAATCTACCATGTTATAAAAACGAATTGAAGATAAGGAAGGACGTGGAGCAACGGGGAGTGAAACGAGGGAACAAAGCCACACCGTCATGGGTCGGTGTAAAATCGGAAACAGTGAAAAAAATCACAGTCATATAATCAGGTAAACAACGTGGTGATAAGTTGTCGGTACGCAGAAAGAAGCCTTTGTCATTTACGTTGTGCACCGGGGGAAGGCATGGGAGTGAAGGAGAGTAGAGACACCGCTGCGGTGTCCGTAGCTGTTACAGTGTACTTCCGGTCACGAGGTGGTTCAACAGGTCAGACCAACGGGGGAGCCAGATGAAACCACTTCCGGCCCCGGTCGGCCCCCATGCCCCCGTTTTTCTTCCTTATTTCACTCCACGTGGCTAGCGTCTTTCTTCCCTGTCGCGCCCACCTTGCTTCTCGACGCCTACAGATGCTCAAATCGATAAAGTATCGATATTATTTATCGGACAGACAACAGGAGCACATCGACTACGATGCGCTGGAACGTTATGTTATCTTTTGTGATCGAAACTTTGTAATCGAAAGTAAATGAAATCGCTTTCAATTTTATCTCGTGCAATATTTACAAGACTATGGCGTGTACAGGAAAATGTCGATAACAGAAAGTAGTTTGTACAGAAGCAACATTATTTATATCTTCTTTCAATATGTACCCAAAAGAGAGGAAGCAATAGAGAGAGAAAGAGAGAGAGAGAGAGAGACTCACACAAGATACACACATGTACCATCCACGCATTCGTGTACTTACTCGCGGTTGAGTATGTTTTTCGCTCGTAGCACATGTATATAACACAGGCGAATCCATCACTTGGCCCCCTCCGTACTTCCTCCGACCATCGCTCTTTCATTCATACACAATGTCAGCACGCATAAACGCGCAAAAGTTACGTGCAGCCGAGACCGCAACGCGGTCGGCAGCACATGCACTCGTTGCCGTCGCCGTTTGCTCTGGTATGCGTGCACTTTCTCGCAAGAACCAAAAGCACTCAATGAACTACCGTCGGGAATTGCGGATTGTATTTCCGCCGACTATATCCCGCGGGAACGAGAGATTTACTGGGGTTGCACGCGGAGTGATGCCACTCGGTAATTTCCATGTTTCGAGCATTCCGTGTGACGCACACCTCGTGTATCACGATGGACTTTACAACTCGTCACACGCTGTGTATCAAGCCGAAATAAATGCTTTCATTGTATCAACAAGACAAGTGTATGATAGAATGTTATTTGGTTAAACCAAACAGAATTTCTAGTTATCACGATAGGGCTCGATATTTTTTTAGGTTCAGAGTAAATGAAGGTTTACAATTTAGAAATACTAGACATGACAGAACGCGCGCTTTGCGCGCGCTGTTTGTGGTCGAACATTGTGTATTTTTAAGAATTTGTACACACGCGAAGAGAGAGAGAGAGAGAGAGAGAGAGAGAGAGAGAGAGAGAGAGAGAGAGAGAGAAGTAATTATATGAGCAACGTCACTTTAAAATAAAAAGTAATATGTCACTCACTGATGCGAGTCGCAACAGCAAAGTTGTACATCGCTAACTATATATGTTAAACTGTAACCATACAAAAATGTGTACGATTATTATAGACTAATTATGCAAAATCCAAACTATTGTATTAAACATACTTTATATTTTATATTTAAAAAAATGGGTATTTATTAAAACAATTATATAGAATACTGAAAGCCTTCCTTTTAAATATGAACACACAAAATTTTATATGTATGGTTTTGTCTCTAACACTTATTCGAATGCTCGTTGGAATCATTTGAATAAATAAAATAAAAGCACAGAACAGATGATTCATTTTGCACAAGTAGCAAATAACAAAAATGTAAGACACTTACCTTACGATTTCTCTGTCGATCGCGTGAAATTTCGGACACTCCCGTACGCGATGTAAAATACCATAAAATGCAGTAAGCGACGTTCTTTACTTCCTGCTCGTTCGAATTGCAAAGAACGACAGAGCGAATTACGCCGTGAACGCCGAAGTCGCACAAATTTCTCTCCCCGAAAATGGAACAGATTACACGAAATCGATAGATAGTTAAAAGCGCGGTGCGTAAAAGAGATGTAACCGCGACAACGTACCACGGTTTACATTCATGTTTTAGATGAGTTGGTCTCGTAAAATATCTATATATATACGTTGATAAAGAGCCGTCGCTTCAACATGCAATTCATTTCTCATTACAAGTTTTAGAATCTTAATAATTAATCGAGTAACGTTACTTGTCACTCACAAAGGTGTACAAATCAATAGCGTTTTATCCCTACATTCTTCGCGATCGAGTCTTGGAAACCGGTAACGTAAAAATAATATCACGCACGGAACAACTCTCGCTGCTGCCTGCCGGCTCGACGTTCGGCGAGCGAGTGATAAGTACGGAATTTTCCATTACGTAGATGGGCCATCGAATTCTCAACGTTTTTTTGTTGTTTTTCACTCGGCGCGGTGAGGTATGATGTTTTTGCGTGCCATCGTGTACCTGAAGGTCGCCGCAGTATCATTCGCTCGCCGAACGTCGAGCCGGCAAGCAGCAGCGAGAGTTGTTCCTACTAGATTAATTATTAAGTTTCTACAACTTGTAATGAGAAACGAATTGCGCGTTGAGGCGACGGCTCTTTATTAACGTGTATATGGATATTTTACGAAACTAACTCATCTAAAATACGAAAGTAAACCGTGGTACGTTGTCGCGGTTACATCTCGTTTACGCACCGCGCTTTTAACTATCTATCGATTTCGTGTAATCTGTTCCATTTTCGGGAAGAGAGAGATATTTGTGCGACTTCGGCGTTCGCGCTGTAATTCGCTCTGTCGTTCTTCGCAACTCGAACGGGCAGGAAGTAAAGAACGTCGCTTACTGCATTTCACGGTATTTTACATCGCGTACGGGAGTGTCCGAAATTTCGCGCGATCGATTTTCGCGAGTGAGTGTGTGAGTGTAAGTGCAACAAGAAAATCTGAGAGAAGGAACAGGCTTAGGCGGCATCGGGCAACGGCAAAGAAATCGTAAGGTAAGTGTCTTACATTTTTGTTATTTGCTAATTGTGCAAAATAAAGCATCTGTTCTGTGCTTTTATTTTATTTATTCAAATGATTCGAACGTGGATTCGAGTAAGTGTTAGAGACAAAACCATACGTATAAAATTTTGTGAGTTCATATTTAAAAGGAAGATTTTCAGTATTCTATATAATTGTTTTAATAAATACCTATTTTCAAAAATATTAAATATAAAGTATATTTAATACAATAGTCTGGATTTTGCATAATTAGTCTATAATAATCGTATACATTTTTGTACTGTTACAGTTTAACATGTATAGTTAGCGATGTACAACTTTGCTGTTGCGAACCGTATCAGTAAGTGACAAATTACTTTTTATTTTAAATTGACGTTGCGCATACAATTACTTCTTTGCGTGTATACAAATTCTTAAAAATATACAATGCTTGACCACAAACTGCGCGCGCTTCGCGCGCGTTTTATCGTTTCTAGTATTTGAAATTAACAATGTCAAACGTTTCGAACAACTCATGTGGTTCTTTTCAATGACGATCGAAAGTGAAAAAGGTGAAAAAAACCTATCGTATCAATTTTTCAGTTTCGATTGTCATTGAAAAGGACCACATGAGTTGGTCGAAACGTTTGACATTGTTAATTTCAAATAAATAATATAAATTTGTTATATTCGCACCTAATATAGAGGAACGTTTGCAAATTTCGCAAAATATCTCGACTGCGAGACTTAATTCGCGGTATCTTTTCCTCGCAGTATTTGACGGCGTGGTACGAGCTTGGAGAAGGATCGTGGTAAACGCTTAATTACCTCCATTTGTTACGCGAAATATGGTAATTCGCGAATATTATCGAGTTTGATCTCGGGCCGATGGCGACAGTTGCTTCACTCGTGGCTGTCCATAGAGATATGCAGCTGAACCACCGAGGATCAGGTCGGTCGATCTTAATCGATATACGAGCATCATAAATTTTATGCGGCGATTATGCTAATCAATATTCCCTGACTCATGTGCCGTACGAGAGGTCAGTGCCTTAGTATTACATATTGTGGGACACATAAAAAATTACTTGGTCAATTCCGTGACCAAATCTTTTTGCGATACGGAGGTCTCACAGGCATATTAAACGATTGCGTATATACAGTTGTCTGTGTATTACGTAAATGGAACGGAGGAGAGTTTAATTTGAATTTATGAAATCGACGATCCTTTATAGCACAGTACGCGCCTTGGCAGAGTATCAAATGCGATAAAACTCGTCGTACACTAACGAAAAGCCGTGCTGGGAAAGTAAACACGGAAAAGGATTAAGTCGAGTGCTTGCGAATCAAACAAACGTTCGTAGGTTGCTTTTTCGGCTGTGAGAACTCTGCCGCTCGTGCAAACGGAATATACCCGTCCGAATGCGCTCAGAGAGAGAGAGAGAGAGAGAGAGAGAGAGAGAGAGAGAGAGAGAGAGAGAGAGAGAAC
>NW_011967194.1:826672-878055 GCF_000949405.1 Vollenhovia emeryi
CGCGCATTCTCGCTCGGTCCTTCCTTCCGGTTTCTATCTGGCGTCATAAAACAGCGCCGCTGTTACACCGGCACGAAATCGCGCGGATCCACCTGTCGTCGCGTAAAGTTTTCTCGGAAGACCGCTTCGGAGCGACGAATATTAAGACTGTAGAGGTAGTTGGTAAAGTTGGGAGGCTCAAAAATAGATGTAATTTTTAATAGCAATTTAAGTCGGCTCACTTCTGCTCTCCCAGAGAAGGGAAAAGGGTACGTTGTGCAAATGCAATTATAAGTACATTTC
Source organism: Vollenhovia emeryi (assembly GCF_000949405.1). NCBI lineage: Eukaryota > Metazoa > Arthropoda > Insecta > Hymenoptera > Formicidae > Vollenhovia > Vollenhovia emeryi. The sequence goes on from NW_011967194.1 coordinate 826,955, forward strand.
ACTATACAAATCGGACTGTGAGTTTCTTCACGATTAGATAGAAGGGACAGTATTTTATTAAACGAGTAAAGTCGCGGCCGATCAGGCGAGATCATGATTTATTGAGACGTTCCGAATCAGAACGGAACAGATCGTTTATCCCCGGGACACCGTTTCCCAATTATGGTAACGACCCAGGAGGTACGTGACGAAGAATATAAGGGTGCGTTTATGACGGTTTCTAATGCGGAGTCGCATCGTGAGGTCAGGCGTGATTCACGTAATGACTCGGTAATCTTTCGTAGGATCTAGTTAATACCATTGTGCGGTTTCGGAGTGTTTGGTAAAGATTCACCGAGGGTCGATCGAGGGACGCCGGGAGAGGGCAGTCCGTAGCCCCTCGGGGCATAAGTGGACGCGCGTATTCCGATTCCACCTGGAGAGACTGAGAAGACACCCAGTCTCGGTTGCTTAATCGCGATCCCGTCGCAGCTGTCAATGCGGAGTGTTCCAGATTATCTTGCGAAGAGTATCGTGCTCATTTCGAATTGGTGGCGCGGAGTAAAGCGAGGACTGAGCGATTCCTCTCGCATAACTTTTATAAATTATCCTGTTCCGATTTTCCAGAAAAAGAGCATCAGAGTTTGCTCGGAAGACACTTCAAAGTTAAGCCAACGGCACGCGATACTATTTTTCCTACTGGACTGCTTACGAAGGGCCAATCAGGATTTAAGTCACCTGATCTGAAACTCTGCATCCTTATTGGTTCTCGTAAGCAACCCAGTAAGAAAAATAGTATCGTGTGCCGTTGGCTTTATCTAATTGGGAGCGCCATCGCGAACAAAGGGGAAAGAGGAATATATTTCCAACCACGCTGGCGTTATTGTTTCAAGCGCGATAAAAGAGATCCGACTCATCTCCAATTGCTTGGAGAGTTACTTGAACGGTGCTCTGAATCTCGCGTGAGTATCGAGCGAGTCGTGGGGTCCGGGCGGCAAGGCGCGGAAACGTTTACGGGAGCGGGAGCCTCTTCTTCGTAGGACACAGGGCTACGTGGTAGGGAGACGGCACGCGTGCCACGCGCCCGATTTCTCCCGAAGGGCAGCGGGTGCGCACGAGGCGCCTGATACGAGCGATAATAATCTCTCCCGGAGTGACTCTGCCCGGCACAATACCCCCACCACGAAACGCAGATCCAGCACGATACGTGATCGGCTGTTGCAGCTGCTGTTTCTCCCGTCGGGCCTTCTTTCTTTCCCTCTTCCTTCCGTTCTCTCGGACTCCTTTTCTTCTCAGCCGATGTCTCTCCTGCTTGCGATACAACTCGATTTCGTCCTTAACACCTCGGTCTCTTCGCCGATATAACTTCCTAAACAAATAACCCACCCGCTACTTGTGCAAGATATCATCGACTGCCGTCGAGAGCTTTGTTAGCTTAAGTGCGAGGTAATTGTAATCGGGGAAGATTTAGAGTATTTCCGAGCAAGCTTTTATCTAGATCGGGCGTTTTATTTGTCAAAGTAGATATTTCTTTTCGTTGAGAAACCACGTTGAGAAATTGAAACAAACGAGATATCGTAATCACATAGTTGTACGTACGAGAGATAACGAACGCGTCAATAGCTGGTCTCGTATGATCGATGAATTTATAGAAGCGCCCGTACTCCCGATCTAACAAAGACTAAATAGGGGATCATCATTGTCTATGTTGACGCTCCCTTCGTCGCAGGCGGATCCTGCGGAGAAGGGACGACAATACTCTCGATAGGCACTCGAACAGGACGAATCAGGGCGGAAAAGTTGGCGATTTGCATCTGACTGCAACCTTCGCGTTTACCTGCCTGCTGGTTCCCGGCATTGGGAGTGGGGAGGGAAGAAACGAGAAAAAGAAAGATCAGCGGTGAGAAAGAAGCATCTGTTCTTGGGTTTTCTTTAGCTAAAAGGCCCCGTGGGAGTGGTACAACGGGGAAAAAAAAGACAAGGAGGATACGGAAGGAGGGAGCGGGACAGTCGAGAAGCCTGCTGCTTCTTCTTAAAGCGAGACTTCTCGTCCTTAGTCGAAGAAAAAGAGGGAAATAGCGGGCGGGAGGGGGGGACGAGGCACCGGTATGAAAAGCTTTTCCTGATACGCAGCTGCCGTTCTCCAAATTCCAATTGGAAATTAATTGGTCTTTCGAACAGGAACTCTCGAGCCCGATCGTGCGAGGCTCTCCTCGAGAGTAAAAAGGATAATAAGTCGCACCTTTTGTGCCTGTCGTCAGTTTGTTCGATACCACGCGTCCTGTAATTGGCGGCGTACTCGGAGAATAGGCGATTTCTCGTCACAGAGTAAATGCTAATGAACGGCCTTTTCAATCGGCGATGAGTCATGGCTCGCGTAAGCACACGAAAATCCAGCAACATGCGGACGCGGACACGAACTGCAGTTTCTTTTTTAAGTTAAGATCCACACGATCGTCTCGGTCGATTTGGTCACACGTCGGACAAACTTAATTTCCATTTACCTTCTCAGAAAAGCGCGACGCATACCAAATAGAACGGGGACGAAAGTGTTGAAGCGTTTAGACATTTCTTAAATTTTCCATCGAAACGAAATTTAATTCGGCTGAATCCATTTTTCCCTGTTTCATTCGATTAATATTATCCCATTAATAGCCCGAGTCGAAATTTTCGTACTATTTTGACACTTTTAATTTACACCAACTTAGCTGATCTATACACCTACATAGACCAGCAATAACCTACCTTGATGCCATTATATTTTTTTACCCCTCCCTTGAATTCTAAAAATTTACCTTAGCCCCTACTTAAAAGGATCAACTTTAATGCTAAATTGGCAAAAGTAGCCGACACTATCAGTTTTAAAGCAGGAGTAATTTTTGTACTTGCAGTTCGACCTCCTTTACTGTCTTAGGTTCTACTATGTAATATAATTAAAGGTTCAGCATAGGGCCAACATTTCGACTCGGGAGCTCAAGGTTTAATAACATCTTTGCGCGATATTTTTCTTCCTTTTCTTTTCTCGACCAGTATCGGCGTACAACGTGCATATCCGCAAGTATGTTCGACCTTCGTCGTACTTGTAGTTTAGCGAATTGAGATCTGGCCGGTAAGCCGAGACCAGTCGGGCGATCTCGCGCCGGAGGCGTCTCTCCTGACAGAGAGGAGCTTAAACGCACGCGTTCTACGCACTCCCATTAGCGCGATGAATTCGCGTCACGTACGCGCCGCGTGTGGGAATCGTGGAACACAATATGGTCGTACGCGCGCTTACCTTTATGGCTCTGACGAACCGTCCATTGTTATGGTAAAAACAGACGATACATGCGCTCTGTCGCGCCTTAATCATCGACACGGCATCGTCGCGCATACAGGGTGTTTCCGTTTAAACGGAGAGAGATCGAGACGCGATTAAATCGCTGATCGACGACCAGAATTCCCAAGCGCCCGTGTCACAAACATCAGTTAACTGCTAACCGAAGGTTAATTGATTCTCTGTCTCTTCTTAAATAATGAGATGGAAAAAGATAGGTAGTCGACTGAACCCTAGTTAACAGTTAAGCGATGTTTGCGAAACTGGCCCCAAGGGGCATTTCTTCAATTGATCGATTAGTAAAACCATCAAGTAATCGCGTCACTTGACAATATTATAGGTATATGATGTTTGAATTCGTCTCTACCGTTTGTGAAATTAAATTTCGCGCGTGCTCATTTCAATTTTTTTCGAGAGTTAACGTTCGTTTCGTAACGTTTCATATTTATTCGTGCCGTATATTGTTGCAAAATTCACTGATTATGATGAAACACGTTGTGCGTGCGAGTCGCGCGTATAAAATTACGAGCGTCGACTTGGCATTACGTAGGTACGAAGCGCTACCGACGACGCCGACTTTCCCAAAGTACGAGCCCCTTCGAGGTAAACGGCCCCTGTCTTAACGTCCTTTCCTGCGCTCCTACTTCGGTAGCTGCGTGTATTTTACGTATACGCCGAAGAATGCCGTGTTATTTCGGGACAAAAAGAGCTGCTTCAAACGCAAGGACAAGAATTCGTCTGGATTTCAGCCTTTCGCGCATTGACGATTTCTGCACACCAATCGTTGCAATTTCATTTAGCACTGAACTGCATCGCGGGACCTTTTGGTACACGCTTTGCATAATATAATTAAATCTATCATTGATGGAAAAATTTTTTATTTGTTGGAAAATTTTTAGGCGTGCACGCTACGCTTTTCGGAAGGATCGAAAATTAATTTGGTGTTTCGGATGGTCAGACTGGAAAAAGCATCGTCCATGCGTCAAATCAATTATCTCGGACTTGGAGATACAACGGGAAAATGAAGAGACGAATGGGGCGTGTTTATTGGCGAGCATTCGAGTCCATTTAGCGAAATTGACCATCTGACACGCTGCAACGAACCGTAACTTTGTTGATCGCGTGCGCGCTTTTTTCCACCCTCCGATCATTCGTCAAGATACGCTGCTTCTTAATTAATAGAACGGGCGTTTAGCTCGATGACGCTTAATCGATCGTTTCGCCGTTTGTCGAAACGATGATGATGTCGCGGTGGGCCGACGACGATGAGACGACCGGTGGTGAGAAGTAAACAGGAAGTCATCCCCTTCTCCTGTCTCGTGAATCGACGACAAAGCACGGCGCGAACAACAGAAAACTTCGGTCCACGATTCCTCTCTTCGCGGCGGTTTTGTTTTCGGCGGCAAGAGGTTCCGGTTAATACAGAAGCGCCGATCGACAAAGAGCACCAGGCCGAAGAGAAGTGAAGCGCGGAAGGAAGCGAAGTCGCCGGCCTTTATTTCGCGCTCCCGTCTCGACCGCGAAGTATAAACGGAACTTCGTTTCTTCGCCTGTGTGCTCGCTTTTGAATGGGCGTGCGAAATTCCGGAAGTTCTCTCGAGCGTCAAAGGGAACCAAGGGAAGTAGTAGGAAGTTGAGGGAGTTGGAAACACAGGGAGGGCGCGACGAGAGAAGGAAAGAAGGGAGAAGTGAAGATGTCGAGAGATCTTTTTCTGGACGGGGTCTCCCTCTCCCTCTCCTCGGCAAAGAAGCGACCGAACCTCCCTTGGTAGAACGATGTCGAGGAGGGGACGACGAGTGACGACAACACGTGTGCCACGTGAGAGTGCGAGTGGGACAAGGTGGTTGTGTATATCCTTAGCGCTCAATATAGCGGAAGCCAAGGTGGTTCCAGCCTCCCTGTACGGGCCACTTCCGCCCACCACCTCTCGACGCCTCTTTTTCTCTATCTCTCTCTTTCGCTCATTCCGGCGCCCCCCCCCCCTCCTTATCATCCCTCTCTACGCATCTCCGTCCCTACGATATTCTCCCCTTTGTTCCTCCCTTCTCTTTGCCTCCGATTCTCCATACGGACAGTCGCGCGTTTCCGAAATTCCTTCACCCTCGTTCGATTCACTCTCGACACCGCAAATAATGTTTACTCGAGTGATGCGATATACAAAAGACTGTTAATAACAACAGGTTGACAGTGAAACTTGAAAATAACGAATATATAAGCTAATATCTTTAACGGAGTATCTTTCATCTATATTTATGTCTAGTCGTAAACGTGCTAAATTTTCAGTCAAAGTTTACGCTGTCGACCTGTTATATTAACGTTCGATCTCTTTAGCTGATCGATGTTGAAACAAATCAAAATCTTTATCGGAGTTTAATATCGCTCGGTCCCCGCAACTTTCCTAAACCATGTAGTCGCCATTCAATCCTGACCCGTGAATCTGCGCAGGTACTGGCATCCGCCCGAAAGACTACGTTTCGCAGATTGTACCATAAGGCTACTGTCTGAAAGGAGCATCAAGGGTAACTCGCAGAATAATAAAAGAGATTCTCCGACAGCCGGTTGTTGTACGCACTAGAAGGTACGGCTGTTTACAAGATAGGAACCGCCAGATATTTAACTTGAAAGGCAAAATTTGGTGAGGACGAATTTCAAAGCCTCGAGAAGCAGCCGTCGAAAATTGGTCGGATAAAAATATAAAATAGAAAATAAATAATAAGTAATTGCACGTTTTTCCTTCCCGTAGAGGGAGAATAAGAAAATACATAGTTTTCTTTGAATTTAACTTTAAGCTTTGACTGTGTGACATGTTGATAAAAATGTGTAAACACGATAGGAAAACGTGGTGTCGATAAAACTTAAATTAAATACCGTCGAGGAATAGGCTGAAGGTTACTTAAAGAAAAGAAACGCTTGAAAGTGGGAGAAAATTGGATATTACTAGAAATATCAGAAATATTGTATAAAAAGGGCGATAGGACTCGAGAGTCACGAGAAAGATTGGATATACAAGACGAGAGATTGAGAGAGCGAGCTCAAGGCCAGATGCGAGATGTATAGACGGAACGGAAGGAAGCACTTTTTATTATTTTTGTTGCGCGTCTCTTTTTGGGCCCTCGAGAGCGAAGGAGAGCGCAGGGGCGGAGTGTAGCGAGAGGGAAAGAGGGTAGAAGGGAGAGAGCGGAACACTCCCCGGTGGATATACGAGGGAGGCAGAAGCTTCCTGTCCCGCATTCGAATGTGAGATCGCGTCGCTGTCGCGCTGTACGAGCGTCCGTGTGTGGACACGGACACGTGCAGAAGGAAGTAGGATGCGTATGCGTATACACGATACGCGGGACGGGACAGGACGGGACGAGACGCACAATGAGAGACTTTTACGTGCCGGATTAGTCCCCCTCGGATTTAATCTCTCTGTTTGAACAGGAACTTGAACAATTAATAATGAGACCTTCACCGAATGCACGGCTTTTCATCTCGCGGGACAGGATGTCGCCGTAATCGTCATCGCTGCCATCATCGTTCACCGAAATGCCACGCATCTGCGATTGGAAATCACCGGTTGCCGTTTTCACGTCTTCTTGCGCGAATCTTGGTTCGCGTCAAATTTCAAAAATCCTAAATCTCGATCGTAAAAATCATATGTCGGACGTTTCTGATAAACTTCACCCCCCGATAGATTAAAAAATCGATTGGAAAAAGTATTTCATTTCGAATATTGAAAGACTTTGCAAAAGTATATCAAATTAACAGAAAAATTCCAAGTAAAATTTCACTTGGCTCATTAATCTGACTAATTTCATTTTGTAATCGATACATTTAAAGCTGCAATGTCCTCTAATAAACTTGTAGATTATCAAATTCCTTGATAAGAACCACAACCCGTATGGTCGAAACGTCGGACTCAAACTAATAAACCATCTGCCAGCCTAATGTCGTCTAACAATGCTTTTTTCTGTTAATTAACTACTGGCAATTTACACTCTTTCGTTTTTATATGAAATTAAATCTATTAGTGAGGATCATTTATCTGCCATTTAACAAACTGAAATATAATTCTGTAAACGAGACCGGAAGGGAGCCACGACGAGAGATCCGGCGGTCAGAGTCCAATAACTGCGGCGTTTGTTTTGACAGTCCGGCTTTTGTCTACAATTTCTCTCGCTTTTTCACGGTCATCCTAAGGAATCGCCCATCGGGATTGCGTCCTACAACAGCCACCGGGTGTCTAGGCAACAGGCTCTCACGGATAGCTGGAGGAAGGACCAGCCGATCCGACCGGCAGAAGCCAGAGGCGGCTACGGGGCAAGAAGAAGAAGCTGCAGCCGCTCGCTTTTTGGGGCCCCTTCAGCTCGCTCAGCTGCCGAACCTTCCCACGCTACGCGTATGCACCTACCTACCACCTACCCATCTTACTACCTGACTGCTCGTCCGTGTGTTACTGTGCATACGTATACGTATTTGGACCGTTTCGTTGTACGAGTACGGCTACTACGCAACAGCCGAAAACGTGAATCGCGAATAAGCGCACGGCGCGTACGTGTGTCAGGTACGCACGTCTAAATCGGGCCCGTTTTTATAATCGGGTCACCAAGCATCTCTACGTCCTCCGTTTCTCTTACGTCCACACGAGAGGAAACGTTTCTTCCCTCAAGAGTATAATTTTCAATAGAGTTTCAACACCAAATGAACGTCCTGATGGTTTCGCAGTGCTCGCAGTGACATTGATTCTTCATGTTTCCGTTGCATTTTCGCAGGCATCTCTTTACCAACGTATAAGTGGTATTTATATTTAACTGTCTGCGAAAATTATTTATTACACACGCGATCGCGTAATAATAAATTAACTCATAATTTTATAATTATTAAGCAACATATTTGTTATTCGAATGAATTTATATAACGTTATTAACCTTAATATTTCCCATGTGATATTCAACAACATCTCTCTTAATTATTTTGCGCACTTTCGGCATTATCGTTATTATCGCGACTTATTGATACGATTCCACTGTGTGTCGTTATAACTTACGACAGCGAGTTACCGTTTATTCTGTTATTAGCGGGACTTTCCGAGAGTGCGATCGCTTTATCACTTCGACGTTATTACTTCCTTATTTAATCGCGAAGAACTGAAGTGAAAAATGTGTATAAGCGTTCTGTACGGCTGTTACACACGCGATTTCGCGCGCAAGATCGCCGCACGATGCTCACCTGCTGCGTTGCGTACGAGCTACCTGCGAACGATTCGGCTCATCTGTTCCTTCTGGAGGACCGGTGTCCGTGAAGAAGTACAATCTGACTTGGATATAGATTCGCGCTAAAGATCCCGAGTCGAAATTTTAGCTCTACGTAGAACCTTAAATTCTATTATATAGTAGGACCTAAGACAGTATAAAAGAGATCGAACTGCAAGTATAAAATTTACTCCTACTTTCAAACTGACAGTGTCGGAAATTTCTACCTTTGCCAATTTAGCATTAAAGTAGGTTCTTTTAAGTAGGAGCTAAAGTAAATTTTTAGAATGGAAGATTGAAGGGAGGAGTAAAAAATATAATGTCATCAAAATAGATTATTGCTGGTCTATGTAGGTGTATAAATCAGCCAAGTTGGTGTAAATTATCTTCAAAAGTGTCAAAATAGTACTAAAATTTGGACTTGGGTTCTCGGTAAAATATTCTCTGCGATTTTTTACTAAAAGACTGATTGAACTAATAGCAAATTCAGTTGCTCGCACTAGTGCGCATTGAGTGCACACTTGTTTATAGTTAATTGTTGTATTTCACTTCATCTTAAATACACGCTTAAAAATATTTAGTTAAAAATGATTCATCAGATGCTGTACAGATCATTTTACTGGCTAAAAAAATATTTCAAGAGATATTTAAGACGATTCTACAAGAACTGACTGTAAATAAGCCTTAGTGTGCACTCAGTGTGCGCTAGTGCAAACAACCGAATTCGCTATAAGAATTTTAAAAATTTGATTTTTTACGGAACGTTTGACACACCCGTGAAAATTCTTAAAAATATAATTCCACGAATTTATCGGCTGACATGCAGGATTTGCGGTATAAAATAAATTGTGTTGAGAACTTTTGCAAGAAAGAACGAGAGAAGAGACGGAGAAGTGGAAATAAAATTTCACGTTCTTTTTCTTTAAGTGCTTCGTCTATGTACCTATATATCGTTTGAAATGCAATTTTACGAGGTACGCACGTACGAGAGCACGCAAGAAGTCGCGGGTGCATCAGCCGGCGTAGGATCCTTTCGCACAGGGCTTTCTGCTCCCACGCCCAAACGCTTCACGATAATGTAATTCCTTTTAACCCCGCTGAACCTCGAAAACCGTGGGACGCTGCCGCTTGCTGCCGATGCAGCCTGGACCCGTGAGCAAGCTGCATCTCGCTTCTCCCTCGTCATCGGCAATTTTTCAAATTATGCGCAAACGATAAAAAACGTGTCAATTCTAGTGTGCATAATGCTCCACATATGGTGCTGGAAAACGATATTTTCTACTCCTATTGTAATTTTTTCTTAAATTGAGTGATTCAAATTACCGCCCATCAGAAATTATAAGGTTGCTTTCACTTCTCGAGAATATGTTAATACATATCTTATATTAATTACAGTCGATAAACGTATGTACTAATAAATCAATTTAGTTAAATACGCATTTGAAAATGCGATCAGATCACGATACGTAATCTTATTGTAATTTGCGAGGACTTGCAAAAATGTTGCCAAAAGTGAGAAAGTTGAAGTCGGCGCACTTTCAATTGCGGGATGCCTGCCGAAAACAAAAATCTCGCTGCATCCGGCGTTTCCTTTCGTGCGGAACATCGATTGAGAGAAACGAAAAAAAACGGGACAATGGGATATTCTCATCAATTGCGTGTAACGTTCGGGGCCGCTAATTGCCGTCGAGAAACGAAAGTTTCGGTTCGACTGAAATATGCCCGTTAGAAAGCCCGGACACAACTCTCGTTTACTGGAAAAAATCGATTTCTCGATGGGTGTTTCGCGAACAATAATTTCTAACTTAATTTCCTCCGCTATTTTCATGTTAAAACTGACTCTGTTAAAAGGATCTCATATCTGATTTTTTTAAATATCACAAAGGTTTGTTTAATTGATGGAACGTTAATATTGTAGGCAACAACATCGTGTGCGTTATTGTCACTTTTAATCGCATACTCTTTTTCGGTGCTCCTTAAAGTATTCACCGTCTAAAACCAACGGCACACAATACTATTTTTCCTACTGGATTGCTTACGAGAACCAATCAGGATTCAGCCTCAAGCCCGTATCAGACTACGGATTGAGATTGAGATTAGATTGGAAATTGATCAATTAGAGTAAAAGTTACTAAACTTGAGATTAAGTAAACTTTACTGTGATTGGTCAAATTTCAATCTAATCCCAATCTCAATCAGTAGTCTGATACGGGCTTTAAGTCACCTGATCTAAAACTCTGCGTCCTTATTGGTTCTCGCAAGCAATCCAGTAGGAAAAATAGTATCGCGTGCCGTTGACTGAACTGAGCCGCGTTGCAATAGGTGGAAGATGATAAGAGCAACGTCAGCGTCCCGACGTCCCGGCGTCGAGTGGTTTCTAAAATTACATCGCGTCGCACGATTTACATATATCCCCCCCGATACCCCCCTTCGCAACTTCGGCGCCATGTGTATGCTACGAAAATATCTGAACGACGCGGTTGCATCACCTGCGCAAACTGTAGATGTACTACTGTTACGAAAGCCCGAGTTTTCTGCCGGTCCTGCAAAACTGTTCTCTCCCCGGGTTTCGCCAGGCTCATCCATCTCCAGTGATAATACGCTAATGGAGAGGGGATACGCGCGCGAGCGAGAGTATAAACAACTTTCCACTGGTGCAAACGGAGCAGCTGTGAAAGTAGAAACTTTTTAACTTACTGGTAAATGTAATAAAAGGGGAGTTGCGTATAGAACGATCGTTCGCTACGTAACGCGATGGATTTTAGGGGAAAGAAGAAAGAAGTTATAAACACGCAAGCCGATAACACGTGAGTCCCTCAAAACCTAAACTGCACTACCGTAAATAATATTTAAATTTATATGAAAATGCCGTAATATAATTATAAATAATGATAACGAATCATTAGTTTAAATTTCATTAATTTTATAATTAAGTAAAGATCTTTTTAATAATGCTGTTCCAAGGAACACCTTCCGCAATTCCCTTTCATTTGCATAATCGTGAATAATTATAAAATACTGGTGTTTTCGCGCAGGGAGGCGTATCTGCATATTTCACTTCATTTGATCATAATTACAATGGGGCCACGGACCTGCTCCCATGGTACTACAAAAACATGAATCGATACTTTCCTCTCGTCCCTCCTTGTTTATTCCAGCTACAGTACGTCTAATTAACGCATTTTGTCCGTATGTTGCAAGCAGTCCCGGCTGCAGCATCCCGAATAAAAGAGTCAACCGGTATATACTTTAGGCGATACTGCAAGGGTACATTAGGTTGTCACAACTATATGTATCGCCAAATGCCGAGATCTTTTCGACGTAAATTCAGAAAAAAGTATCGTGTCAAAAACATTCGTGACGCCGTAATGCGAAGGAACGGGTAATTGCGAGAAAATAATATGGTTAGAGAGATAAAGTAGACTATCATACTAATAACAGTCGTACAAGTGGAAGTGAGAAGGGGTTTTAATAACGACGTGACATTAATGTGCCTTGTGATTTAAAATCTTTACAGTCGAAACATTTGTTACAACTTCTTATGTGGAATGTTTAAATTAAAATAGAGCAATTTATTAAAAACACGTTTCAGTGGACAAATTGATATCACGTCGATATGCGCAAATTGATTACAAACCGCACACACGCTAAATCAGCGAGTGGATTCGATTAATTTTTCTCTTTTTGAAGAATTAAAATCTGTTTTTCTATAATCTCGACTGCCTATGTCAAAGATTCGAATTGTATATATGCAAACAGCAATCCACGCATGTGGTGACGACGTGATACGCCGAGGATACGCCGAGGAAGCACCAACCGCATGTCGAGCAGAGGGTGGCCACGAGGAAGATGACGACGATGACGACAATGACGATGACGAAGAGGATAAGAAGGATGAGAAGGACGAAAAGGACTCAATTTAAGAGTGGGGACGAAGGAACACGCCTTCTGCGTGCGCGCAACGGAGAAGAGGATCGTGCAGGAGCAGCGAAAAGGACGAGGAGGAAGCGAGGGAGATGGCGTGAAGGTGCAGATGGTGGAAATCTCGGGGAATAAAGCCAAAGCAGGAAAGAGAGAAAGAGAGATAAAGACGCAAAGAGAGAGAACCCCGATCCCTAGAGGAAGGGAGGAAGGTTTTCTCCTTCCTTTTTCTCTTCGAAGATGGGGAGAGAGACACGGAAGGTGAGTAGCACCTGGTGGTTGTTAGGGCCGGTGGTAGTGACGGTGCCTTCTGGTGGTGGTGTCAGTGATGATGATGGTGGTAGTGCTTGATGGACGATACAACAGATGCTACAAAGTACCTTTTCGCATGTAGTAGGTGATGTTGGGAATTCACGACGCCGGTGCGGCAATTTGAGAAATCAAATCGATCGATTCTGTATCGATCGCAGTGAGAAGTCAAATCTAGCGACACTATTTCACAATAAAATTTGAAGAAATGTAATATTAATTGGGTAGTTGCAAAAACAATGGCAGAGTTATCCTCAAAAAGAAAGAGTTTAAAAATGTATAATGTTAAACACTGGAAAGCGTAAAGTGAAATTGTATGATAAATACATTTCATATTTCCATATATAGTATATAAGACTTGATTCCGAGATAAGGTTCTACGTATGTAGATATAAATAAGCACAAGTAAAATCCAGCCGACGGATGTGGATTAAAAAAAAAATGAATGATGCGAGTGAGAAAGTCGTAAAAATGTGCAGCGACAGCGTTCCTCTTCCTCGACGGAAAGGATTGCCAGGATTTTCTGGCACCCTCTCGCTGCGCGCCGTCTGGCGTCGAGAATAGCTCTCTCTCCCCGGGTTTAATAAAAGAAAGGGGTGCGCGGGATCCTCCTGTTCCTGGCATGACGCGAGATTTGTGTGAAGCTCCTTCGCCCTACCCTTTTTCAGCCCTCGCCGCGTTCGTGTTTCTCGCCCGTCTCCGATGAGCAGAAAGGAGGAGGAGGATGGAGACCTTCTGTCGGTGCCCAGAAGGTCCTGCGGGGTGGAATCCTCGGTAGCAGAAGGAGTCAGTCGTGCAGCGGGGACCGATTGAGCAGCAGCAACGATTGAACAGGCCTCGGCCGACTAACCGGCTGGCAAACCCTCGTCCTGTTGCGATCGCTGCCGACAATCTATCCTCCTCCTCCTCCTCCTCCTCCTTTTTTCGATCTCCTCCCCGTGTTTGCGATTCCCCTCGAAATCTGTGTTCTATTTCGGACTCTTGGCCGAATCCTTTCTTCCGGTCCCCAACACCTGTCTGCGTTAATCTCGCGAATGAAAAATTGCGAGGGTTGCGAGCTTGCCGAAACACTCTATCGCATGATTTTAACAACAGCTGATATATCTCCCATATGCTTACTTTTCAAACTTGCTTTAATTTAGCTTAATTTAATTGTTATTTAAATACACGTGATCCCACGTTTATTTGTATATTATCTCCGTCTTTCATATTTTTACACACACAACCAACTTTCTTAGAGTTTTAAAATTATAAAAATAAAAAAAATAGTTATAAAGCCACTGTTAAATGCGAAGTTATTGTACTGGTAGAATAACGATTGGGCGATTTATAATATAATGCTTCCGATATGTTATAAGCATGTAACTGCGTATAATTTATTGTCGAGACTTTAAGAATATGAATCTATGATCAGATTATCTCGTATGTAAATAAAGAGATGTTCGAGACAGGACAAGAAGTACAAGAGACGTGGACGCGTATGGAGGATAAAGAACAGCTGCAAGACATCTTAAAAAGCAGGGTGAATCTTTTGAATCAAGACTTAGGTTCCTCCCTCTCGTGTCTTTCCCCGATCTTCTTCATCGATGCAACAATTAACGGGTAACGGCCGTCTCACTGCCGCAACATATGCGGCTGCAAGGAATCTATGAAGAACACTTAGGTTACGGTCCAAAAAAAACTGGCGATGCAATAAATTTTTTTAAGTCTTCCTGAATAAATCGCTTTGTAAAACAAAAGGGTGATCCGTAATATATAAATATGACAAATGCATCCTGCGAGACTAAGCAAATTATGATATAATAAATATAGAAAAATCCACTAAACAAATGAAACGAGAGAAGTACAATAATGGCAAGAGCGAATTCTCAGGCTACTTTTTTAATCAAATGATTAATTAAACATAACTGAGCATCAGGCCGTCAGGGATGATTTTTTTATATTGACAAACCGATATTCGTTACATTCACACGCGCATCCGTTCCTATATTTCTTTTGTACCTGCAGAACGTCCCAAAGGCAACAGTAACCTTCCCAAAGCCGGACTGAACACCCCCCAAAATATTCTCCCTCGGATTCTACTTGTGACGTTTTTCAACGTACGCAATATCGCAACGGTCGTTGCGATCGGACCAAGGCACAAAGGTGAAACCCGGAAAGATGAAATTACATGTATGTAAAAGTCGTAGTCGAGTCAGGAGTCAATAACGAGAGATTGAGGGGACCATTTCCCTTGTCAGAAATATGAAGGATGCGTCGCCCCGCTTTTAGACCATGTGCACGCTCGCACATGCTGTACGCATTTGCGCCATTACGTCTTACGCGAGAAACGGCGGTTCTCGTTAAAGGTAAAAAACTTCGACACCTCGTATTTACCTCGGGACAATGGTACATTTCCGAAAGTTAATTGCACGTTATCCTGGACGTCGTGAAATATCATATTGCACATCTCGTTCCCCAATTTACGGAGATCTTAGGCACATTTTAGCAATCAGGCGAAGCAAAATTACGGGCCATTACCGAGCCTCGATGTGGTGCGTAATTCGCAGTTCCATTTTTTTACGATCGAAACGTGATGTCACCGACAAGCAGTTTTAGTATTCGGCAAAATGGCACGTGCCTATACAGGGTGTCCATCATGTTGAGCTTTAATAACAGAGTTTTCAATTTGGAGTTGATTCTCCTTCGAAGGGAAAAGCTTGAATAATCGCCGATTGAAGATGAAGAGTTGACGATGCGGAGCTTCGCAAAGACCCAAGTGGCAGCGAAAAAATTATATTTCGTGTATACTTCACTTTAATTCCGATAGCTTCGTGTGACCTCGGCGACGATTATCGCCGAGAGAGGCTCGACTGTGAATTATCCAACAAAATCTGTCACTCCGAATCTCGTGTCGGACACCCTGTATGCGTATTCGCGTTGATGTGCGTCTGCAATTATGCGGAAACGATCGGCTGGCGTGCATCGAACCGCAGTTATTAACCGATCGTCCAACAGGTGCAGCCTGTGTGCACACGGGCTGCTGCAGCATTGTGTCCGACACGGGCTCATTACGCGGGAAAGTTGGAGTGCTGAAAACGCGGCTCCAGAAAGTCGAACGAAAGCAGCTCCCGCATCTAATCGCTCACCAATTTAACAATTCCAGGCGAGATATGTGCTACTTGCATGGCTCCGAGTCAAAAAGCCACCGTTCCCCTCGCAGGTGACAGACGCGCGAGGAGGTGCCAAAGTGCCGCGCGACTCCATGTGAGAGCCTCCCGTCCACTTTCCGAGACTCTCGCGAAATCGTTCGCCGATCTCGATTCGCGACACCGATCGCTTCGTCATTTCTTCCGGGTCTACGGATATCTTTAATTATATAATTCGTTATACTGTTATTGCGACAAATCATATGCCTCGGTGGTCGAATTGGTGAGACGCCTGCTTAGAGTGTAGGGAGGTCCAGGTTCAAACCCTGGCTGAGGTAATATTTTTCACAATAAGAGTAATTTACAGTACGGGCAAGGGGGGTATTGAATGCTAAATGCAGCATCTAAAAATGCTAAGGTAAAAGTCCTGCCTTAGACTCGCATCGGCCGTTCTTGTGTGTTGTGTTGAGTTTTAATGAGAGTCCTACTTTAACTCTGTTGTTAATTTTTAGAAATGCAATAAATATTACATTTGTCATTAGTTTTAACAACAATGTTAAAACATGTATTTCAACATCATAGAGGGGGGAAAATGATGCAAAGAATAAAGCCATCTTTTTCCCCTCCGTGATTCATCAAACGAGGGGACAGTGGCAAATGCATTCGCAATCTTCTTACTGAGAAATAGTCGCGTCCTAATGCGATCTGTATATTTGTCATGCTTCGTACATTTAGCCAATTCAATCGGTAATCGGATTACGTTCCTCCTCGCAGGGAAATCACTGCTCCGCTCTTTTCATATTCTCTTTCTTTATTCCATGTTCAAGAAATCGATCGAACTAAACTTCCAGTTCGCGCAGCAGGATTTCCAGATTAATTAATCGCGTCCCTGTAAAAATTTCACGGTCCCCCCTTCTTTCTCTTTCTCTTTTGAGTTGTGCTGCCGCGGACAACGAAATCGATTATGTTTTTATCGCCACTTTGCCTGTACGCGCTTCTCCTTCCTTTTCGGAACAGAGACCCGACTATAATCCAGCTAGCAAGCCGAGGATGAACAGCTGCCCTTGCCTTCAACGAGGGTTTCCTCGAGGAAGCGGAAAAAAATGATAAAGCGTTGCCACGTCGGAAACAGGCTGCACAGATTTTCGTAAAATAATATTGGTCGAATTAAAAATTTTAATATATACAGCGTCGACAAATTTAATCTTAATTGTTACATTTAATTCCTTTTTTATTTAATTAATAGTTTTAGGGGCGCGTCTGTTATCAACAGAGCTCAATCTTGGGTATTGTGTACAATACTGAAATTTATAATTTTAATTCGTAACACTGTATCTTAAATTATTCTGACTCGCGTAATAAATATCGAGAGGTATAAATTCGTCATTAAAATGCAAAGCACTTGCTTTCTTTTTGGCCGAAACATTTTCGAGGTAAAAAAATGTTTACCAAGCATCGCAGAAAAGTTGATTAACACGAAAAATGTCGAAACATCGCAAAAAGGGGAAAGTTAGCGAGAGGCCGATGAGAAAATCTGAATTGTCTTAATTTCGTAAATGTGATTGCCGAAACTCCGATACCGAAGATTACGTCCACCGAAATCTAGCAGACACATTGGCAAGAAAGCAAAAATGACAGATAATGAAGCTTTTTAGTTGACATCAACCGGCCAATGTTTTAATACTGAAAATCTTGCGAAAAATATTACCTCAGGGTTTGAACCTGGACTTCCCTACTCTCTAAGCGGGCGTCTTACCAATTCGACCACTGAGGCAAAAATGACAGAGCCGCGGTATTTTTAAACACGTGACACCTGCCGGCACACCGTTATCCGTGTCGTTAAATCAAGAGGTTCTAATGAATCGAGATCATTTCCCGGAACTGGAGGAACCACATCGAGCTTGGAAGAATTTCGCGGCGAACGAAAGCTGCCTTATGTCCGTGCAAATTAATTGTTTTAATTAACACTTGAAGCCGATGGTGAGACCGATAGCCGTCCAGTTTCGTGAAACTGGAGCGATCGAAATACGATCTCGAGCGTCTCGCGAGTCGTTCACTCGGGGTGCGACGTGCCAGTGGGCAGGAAAAAGTATTTGCGCATCGTATCGTAATAAAGAACGCGAAATAGAGTTACATGCTGCAATTAAGCGTCGAGATACGCGCTTGCCCTACAATTTCCTTAAATTTCATCTCCCTTCATCCACCTTATGTTTACAAGGTCTGCATAGCCGGCAAGTGTCCCGGACGGTATCCACCGGCGGGTATCACGATACTCTCACGGTGCATAACCTGAATGCACAGAGCGAATATTATACGATGCAGCCGGCTCCGGGCCCGTCGACGGTGTGCAGGTATGGGGCATTTACTTACGGAAGGATAGGTACTCACGACAAAAGCATGTTTGGACTGCCGCTGTGCCAGATGCCGGGAGAAAGAAAGATGGAGAGGGAGTCACAGATAAAGAGAATGAGAGAAACGGGCGGGAGGGAGAGAAGGAGCCAGAGAGAGAGAGAGAGATTGTTGCCTTTATTGCAGTTTTCACCGTCTCCAGATTAGCGATCCCCACGATACCCTTCCCGCTCGGAGATATTTCGGAGCAGAAGTTCGTCGCCCGTCATTGACACCTGCGCGCGCGGCGATCATCCGAAGCCGGCTCGCGCGAGTACGCTAACTTCTCCTCCCGTATGCGCCGCACGTCAAGCTCAAAAAACTCTGGGATTAAAACCGGTTTCGCTTCGGTAAGTTTCGAGCCTCGATATCCCGTGAACGCGGAAAAACGCCTACTTCAGTCATAATCGTGTCTCAGGCTGTATTTAAAAAAAAAATTTGAGTTAAAATACAATTTGGAAGAAAATTGAGCAGCTTCGCTGCCCGTAAAGTGACCTTCGTTAACCCTTTGCGGCCGAATATAAGAAAAAGTATGTTTTTTCAACAGACAAACATTTGTTATATATAATAATGACTGTCAATTATAAAAAAATGATAAAATTAATCATATTAATTGCTGCGTCACATGTTTAAAAAATAAAATATTCAATTACGCACCTTACAATTGCAAAATGTTCAGAATGAAAAGTTTAACGAACACAACGGTTTACAGCAGAACCATTGGGACGCAAAGGGTTAAGGACGGCATATATAGGTGTCCTGTATATCAAATAAAGACTCGGTTGTGTATAGGATGTTTTCTCTCAATTGTAGGTTTGACACGTCAACAATTGGAGAAAGTGCGATCGGAAATGGAAGATTTTTTTGTTAAAGATAGGGTTCGGATCGGAAATCCGCAGCCCTTCGCGCTTTCTCTGTACATCTGGCATGCTCATTTTCGTGTGCCCATATAGAAACCGGAAGACCCTCCTCGTCTTCGGTAGAGTTTCCCTTTCGTAAGGATTCACGGCTCACGCGTGATTCGCGACACTACTTGTGATTCGCAGACGCAGTACAAAATGTTCCTGCATAAATCATATCGGCATGTGTAATCAATGTTTACGCGGATAATTTTCGGAGATGTAACATATCTTTTCCACGCTGTTAGTGAAACATCACGTAGATGTATTTTGTAAGATTGTATTTTACTAAACGATACAATAGAATTTTGTTGATATTTGTTAGGGGCGGAAGGTGCTATTGTATATTTTACATATGAATGAGTCTTTCGCGTGTCCCGACAAAGGAAAAGAAAGAGGCGAAGAATAAGTATAGCGCGTGGCATCTGTAAAAATGAAAACTAAAATCATGTATGAGAGGTAAGGAAGGAAAAGCATCGCCACATGTTGACGAGTAGAAAAGGGGAATTAAGAATGCCGTCGGTGGTTGCAGGGTGGTCTTAGAAAACAGCTGAATATCCTCAGCAGAAATCGTGAATACTAAATTTCTTTGTATACGTATTGCTAGGTTCCTAGAGTTCCCATTTCTAACAATAAGTTTACTCCGTTATGTTACGAAGATTACCAAATTAAAAAGAACGTTTCAAACGTTAAACCTCCAGAATTCTAAATGGTTAATTTTAATAAGGCTTAAACTTAAAAGTGCAAAAATTCTCATAAAATTCGAGTTTTAAATGCAATAATTTAAAGGCATGCATAATTAAAAAATGTTGAATTCCAAGAGAAAGAAAATATTTTTTGGTCCCACGTGAATCGCGAAACGTTGATGAGATCGGCGAAGATCCAGTTTACGAATTTGTCGCGCGCGAGTAATTTCATCGGGCGAGTCTCTACAAAGGATCGATGAAGGAGGTGTGAGGAGAGAGGAGGAGCTGATCCTTCTGCCCGGCACGTGCCATCTGCCAAAATTGAAAATCTTGGAGCACGCGCGCCGTGTCGGCGCGGCGGGGGGATAAAGGAAACGGATGTAGCTATGAAGGTAGGCGGCGAGGAGAGGGGCGGGCGACGTTTGGGAAAGATACGAAATAAGAAACTGGGCCCGGGAGAGCCGCGACCGACTGCCTGTCGGTGTCGGCCGGAGGATGGGCCTTTTGCCTTGGCGAGGAGAGAAGTCGGTGGTTCTCTTGTGCTCTCCTCCTGGGAAGTAGCGGCAGATGTTCCGACTCGGTTGGCGCGTGCCCGCTGCCACTTGGCTGCGAAGAAGACGGTGCCATCTGCCCCTTCTTCGTCCCTTCCTCCCCGCCCTCTTCCATCCACCCCCTCCCCCTCCTTTCGCTGGGCCCCCGCTGTCCCCTTCCTCGCCATCGTAGCGTGCGTGCACGCATCGCTGCCACGGGGCAGTGATACGAAATTGCTATCGGCCACCGAGAATGCACACAGGCCCCTTTCTTTATCCGCGAGAGTGCTCTTGTTGACCCACCGGCGGCTGGGACCGACCCGACGGCGATAAGGCCGCGTAAGGCCCGTTCGGAATTATCGCTTCAAAATTACAAACGCTCGGCTTCGGGGAACTCAATCGAAAAGATGACAAGAATCTTTCTCTATCGATACCTCTAGCGAAATCCTGCGCTACGATACGAGCAACATCGACGTTTCAATTCTTATATGACAAACGCTCACGAAGAATCCATTTTTTACTTAAATATCTCATAATTTATCAACCGTATATGCATATCGTTTATTAAGTCGTCGAATATTAGATATATCGTACGTCAAATTAAATATGAAGAAAAAAAGAAACAATTTCATTCGCGTTGCAACTCAATGCTTACGACAGATTCAAGACTGTTTCCATTGCTTTCTCTCATTGCTTCAATATTATCGAGCGTATGTAATAATCCCCGAAAAAATTGAATCCCGCTTCTTTTCGCTTCCATCATGAACCGATAATCGCGGGGAGGAAACAGGAGCCTTGGGGCCGCCGCCTTGGTACGATCGTCGAGCCGACTTTTCGGCGGCAGAAGCGCGACCGCGTGATATCCGGCGCGCGGTGAACAAGTATAATTACCGAATTAAGCGGTTCTCGATCGCCATAAGCATGAGCCCTCGAGGGCGCATTGTGCCATGCCCACGCCGTGCGTAGCACATGTAACTCGCGCACGCGAGGGAGTGAGCGTGCGAGCACGCGGTATAGCAACGTGCGCGCCACGCGCGTGCGAGGGCATTCTCGGCATCGAACGATTTCCGCCTGTCGCGGAAATCGGAGACAGCTCTCTCTTTCTCTCGTTCGCCCTCCTTCACCCTGCGTGCACCGAATAACGCGACCGATCGCTGAAAATCGCCCGACGCGTGAAATGTGCACTTGAGAACCGCACGCGCGGCATATGGCATTCGTTGCATCGGATGCTGCAGCAGCAGCAGCAGCAGAAACAACAGCAGTCGCAGTCTGTCTCGGACAGTTGTCTAACTTTCCCACCTTCTTTTCCCGCGAACGTCATTTGGGCGGAAGAGGGATTCGCCACTCCTGTAAATGCCTGTCATCCCTTGGGAAATATACCTTAGAAAACCTTCAAGTTCGAGGACGTCTGTCATCCCAGAGGCATTACCGGCAAAACACCTAAAGATTTGAAAGACTGAGATCCTCTTTCAGGTCTTTGCACGAAACAATACGAAATCGTTGTCTTTTGCCGTACGCAGATGTACGGGAGATCCGTCACACCCCGCCGACCACGCTAATTCGTCGGCAGTCGCGAGTCGGTGTCCAGTCTACTGAACTCGTGTTGGAAAACGTAGCCGAGAAGCAACAGATGGCATCGACCTTGCCGCGGCGCGGATGCTGCATCTGGCTACGGCGCCTTTGTCAATGGCACGTGCTGCACGTCCTATATATCGCAATCTGCAATGTCCCGCCGCCGACCATATTGAACGGCCTGTCGCTCTCGGGTTAAGCCGGATAGGAGGTCTCGGCTTTCCTACCGGCGCGTGAAAAGATTTTTCCTGCGTGAAGCCATCTGCGGCCCGATGAAAAAACTCTCAATTTCAGGTAGCACTACTGAAAATCGTACTCGTGCCTCACCTAAATGTTTAAAAGAGTCGCCTTTATGCACGATGTTTCGGAAACCACCAGTGGGCCCTTTGAGCGTCCGGTATATCATAATTGATACGCCAACGGATCAGATTTTACTTGGATAATAGACGCGAGCGAGACGGATCATCGACCATTCTGGATTGACGGTCGGCTCAGCAGTACCGTTTTCAATCAGAGAATTTACATGTAACCAGGATTACAGTTACAGTTGGTTGTTTTTTTCGTTACTTGTTGAGTAACTGTGACTGTAACGCGTTACTTTTCAGAATTGGTAACTTGTAACTGTAACTAGATACTTTTAGAAAGTAACTTTCCCAACCTTGCAAGTAACATAATTGGAGAGTTATTTATACTAGATTCCGTAATAAGCGTCATCATTCACGTATTTTGAGGCTAAATAATAAATAAAAGATTGTATTGTCCGTACGTTGCGTATCAGTCAGTTTATCAGTTATGCTACTGACATTAAATACGAGGACGTGCGTCTCGTGTTCAAAGTGTTTTATGTCGGGAGATGTTTCATATTTAGGTAAATGTAAATCCACGCCGCGATTGTAAATCGATACCCCGTGCGGTGCATAATGCGAAATCGATTTATCAACCGATTCAATGAATCGAACACTCTCGTGTTTCAATGATAATAGCACGTGCCTTTTATTAATCCGCGTCGATATGCGATATACAATCGCGGCTGTCGATGAAACGAAATCTCGGTTATACGAATGTTCGGCAATCGTGCGAATTGTGATTGTTCGTTTCAATAATTAAGTGCTTATCTATGTGCGATCAGAACTGGCTTATTGATTGACGAAGGCAATTGTAAAATGTAATTCGCAGAAAACGGTCGCAATTTTGGGCGCGTGTCCGCGGGACTCTTGCCCTTATTTTAACGAATGCCGAACCCGTTCGACGACCAGATGCGAAAAATCGTTTAGGACCCGGGACGCTACGCAATTAATGAGCCGATAATTCTCGGCGCGCGACTGCTCTCGCGTCGCGCAAATCACAGTCGAGAAATCTGTGCTCGTACTTTCGCCTCGTTCCGAGAATTCTGGTCAAGGATCCTCGCGTATCGTCGTATTTCGGCGTTCGCGCGATCATAAACAGGTGCAACGAGAAAGAGAGGAAGAGAATGAGCAAGGGAGATACGAAGCAAGACTCAGGGGATGTCGCGCGGGCAAGGAAGAATTTCGGATAAACCGGCGTGATTGGTGCGTCGTGTGGGCAGCTGCTCGTAGCCCCCAATTAAAGTAAGTGTTGTGTCGTAACAGGTGTCGCGTGATTATACGAGAAGGCAGGATCCGGCCAATAAATATCGCGATATCCTAGTCGATACACGTACCATATAACCCAAAATGCGCTCGCACGCGGACGTATGTGTCTTATCACCGAACGCGTCGAGCGCGAATCATTTTTGATACGCTAACGCACCTGCGGAGTTTTACCTGTAGGTTAATAATTCGGCAGCGATAAAAGTTGGACATACGTCACATTTCGATAACGCCATCGACAAGCTATGACTTCAAGATTCATTCGATTTCGCCGGACTTGCTCACTCTGTCCCAGCTGGTTGCATTGCGGCGCGTTAAATTCCAAATTCAAAATGTCATCGTTGCGACATTTGACGTTCAATATTAAAAAATAACGACCGCGCAAAACGAAGGAGTGGCATCGCGAAACAACAATCGCGGAATTAAAACTCGAGACGTAGTCCAAGTAATAAAATAACGTGTTGAAGAAGAGGTAAAAATAAATGTTACCGAGGTGACAGCGATGTAATGAGCGATAAAAAAGAGGGGAATAAGATAGATAAATTACCACGAAAGTTACGTTCTTCCGAGTAACGAGCGAAGGAATCACGGCCCTTCCACCCTCCTCGCGAAGGAAGCTATAAAATCTTATTGCCCGGGCATGTGCCTCGCACGGGGTACAGCGCGTACACGAGGGGAACAGCGGCAACAACTCGGTCGAGTCGCAGAAACGGAGGGAGACACGCATGCATGCGCGAAGAGTGGTAGCCTCACGTGGACGATATCTCGCCGTGTGCACACGTGCGTACGCATACAACCATTTTCCACCTACCAACCTACAGACCTACCACCGGACCCTCTATCCGTCCGGGGCCCTGTAGCCACGCGAGGCAGGGCACTATCCTAGCGCACGGTGGTAGCACGTGCTCAAATCCGAGAGCAGCTGCCCGCTCGTGAGGACAGACAGGAAGGATATTCGCTTTCGACCCCCTCCCCTCTTCCTCCGCCACTTCACTTCCTTCCTTCCTATCTTATTCTCCTCGAAGATCGAGGATACTTCCCCTCTGATGGCGAAGAAAAGAAAACTGCTGGCACGTGGCTATAGAGATGAAAGGTTACGATGAAATAATTGGAAAAGGTCGGGGCAGCCCGTCAAGATTCTCGGACAATTCTAGTGGCAGAGTAAGATGAATTCATTTTGAATTTGTCGAAATTGTCATTTGGAAGAAGAATAAAATTTCTTCGATATTTTCGGATTTAAAATGGAATCACCAAAACGGAAAAAAAAACCACGAAAGGAGACAGCTCATACATTTGGAGGTTCTAAAAAAATTCTTAGAAAGACATGGTAAAATCTTATCATTTTGAATGATCGAAACGATTTCTGTAAGAGCTCGGCTCAGTCCAGTAGGCTGATCGAACATCGAGAACTTGAGGTTTTCAACGTTGCCTTAGCTTTTGTGCACGCAAAGAAACGCGTTAGAAAACATTTTCAGCATCGCAAAGTTGACCGCTCACGCCCCATTTGCATTCTATGTTTAGTTACGAGGTATTAGTTATGCGCGAGAGTTCTGTTCAAGGCCTCCCTACTCCTCTGACATGCTAACTATGCAGATTCGAATTACCGCGTTTCGAATAAAATGCAATCAATGCTTCACGGTCGTGGGTTAATTAGGGTATTCAGGAATTCAGCTACTTTCTAGGACCACAGGCTCGTCCTGGCGGAACAAAACTGCTTCACCTTTCCTCGTTCTTTCTTTCAAAATTATGGCGAACCTAACAGAATGTGCTACCGCGCGCGAAAAACCCAACACTCTTAATATAACTAAATACCGAGAGCAGTTTCAAATCCGACTTTCCTCGTTTTAATCATTCGATCGGATTAAACTTCGCTGATTAAATTCATCTATTTTATTTTTCACGAGGCTGCGACGATCGCAGAGCCGCGAAACCTGCATAAAGGAACAGCAGAATCCTCATAATCCTTGCCCTCGAGCCAAATTTGTAGCGCCAAAAGACGCTTATTACAAGCCTATAAACGCGGCGCTTGCTCGCGAGAGAAGAAGAAGAAGAAGAAGAAGAAGAGTCCCGGTAGCCAGCCCATTACGCCAAAGAGCCCGTCCACTTTCGCGGGGCAAATAATGTTTAAAAAGAGCCACCGTCGCTCGCACTACTAGTGATAGAGACGCTACGGCAACATTGTAAGTCTTAAATTAATATTATAAGCCAATGCGATGATATTCGCGTATTATCTTCATAACTTTCAGTTTTCCTAAAAGTTCGTTTAAGTAATATTCATGCGCTTCTTTTTGAATTTGATATTATAATTAACGTCAATTTTATTTCAATATGTCTAAAATACAAATTAGAAAAAATACTTTCTCTCATACTGTTTCGTCCTTTCTATATAGTTACACGAATATTATTTTGTCGTTTTATGCCTCATATTTAATGGATTTTACTTATCACTAATTACTATTTTTTTGTTCAAATGTCCGAAAAGGCTTAAAAAAAGTCGCTCGTAGTGTTCTCATCGCGAAATTGCGACGGTGCTCTCACGCGAGGTACAATTATGCCTACCGTAATTAATTGATCAAACGTAAACTCAGCTGCTTCTCGTTACGGTCACGAACCTGTTTCTATCCACTCAGTCCAGCGCGATGGATTTGTCTCGGACATAAAGCAATTCAGACTAAATGGAGTTAAGTGAGTTTTAATTAACGAGCACGAAGCGTCAAATGTTAAATGGCTTAAATTGTATTTATTATAAAATGAAATTACTAACAAAGCCTCCCTCATTCGGTCCACGCCAACAATTGGGTAAACGCTAAACTCTCACGGGGGAGATGAGAGATGAAGGGACATAATTTAGATGTAGCTTGGTATCCGAGCACACCAACATCTTCCTTAGCTTTCTCTTTGTGATACCGGCATTGCCAACATTTGACTCGCGTCAATTTCGCGATATTACACGGGGAGTTTAAAACGCACACTGCGTCGACGAGTGGCGTTATACCACCAGTGAACAGCAGCGCGAGCACTCTATACTCTATATATAGCGAGGCGTGTACCTGCTCGGCACTCTCGAAAAGCTGCGAGGAAAAGCAAAGGAGGGCAGAACGGAGGTGCGCAGCAGCTGGCCTCACCGCAACATCTGGCGGCATCCGATACGTATATTCGGCATCGCCACGCGCCACTTCCACTTCTCGACGTCCTCTCTTATATTCTCTACTTCTCTCTTTCTCTCTCCCTCCCTTCCTCTCTCTCTCTCTCTTTCTCTCTCTCTCTCTGTCTTGCCATTTTCCAATTTTCCTCGTCTCATTACTAGCTTTTCCGCCAATTCGACTTTCCAACGTGGGCTTTTTCCTTTATATCCTCGGCGTGTGCTGTTTGCTAGTGTAAAACGCGACTTGACGCAGAAGGGTATTCCCTCAGAGTCTAGTTAGAGTCATACTTAAGTACCGAGTTCTAAGATAAGTAATCGATAAATTTTTTGTGAGTACAGTCTTAATTTTAAGATCTATTAGCTTTCCTTGGAGATTGAAGAATCTGTTCATCTTAAACAAACCCAACGCGCAACATCGTGACGGAACACACATTTTCAAAACTCACTTCCGGCCTGGGTCGTGGTACCTTATACAGCGAGGACAACACGATTCGACTCACGTGACGCTAATATACATCTACGTGCCTTTTTTTTGTGAAACTTTCCAAAGACCGCCAAAGAAATAGCCCGCGGGACCGGAAGTGAATCCGCGGTGCACAGGTTGGGAGACACTGCTTCGCTGCACGAATGCGTGCTCGATCGACGGCGCAATCCTTGCTTTCAAAGGCGGGGACCGCCGTCTCGAGGCTGACGACAAAAGTGCAACCGAGTCGTGCGATATATCTAATAGCGAATTCGGTTGTTTGCACTGACGATGAGTGCACACTAAGGCTTGTTTACGGGGTCAATTCTTATATTTAAGAATCGTCTTAAATATCTCTTGGAATATTTAGCCAGTAAAATGATCTGTATAGCATCCGTACGCTGAGAAAAATGTCCGATTAAATAGAATCGGACAATCCAGTTGTATTTCATCGGATGTATTCATAATTTAATCGGAAAAATTAACCATCGGAAACACTACTTCATTGGCTTATCCGATGAAAATTTTTCTCAGTGTACGGATCATTCTTTGATCTAAATACTCTTTGAACATGTATTTAAGACAAAGTTAAATGTCAAATTGACTATAAGCAGGCCTTAGTGTGCACTCGGTGCGCACTAGTGCAAGCAATCGAATTCGCTATAAGTTTAGCTTCTCATTCGGCATTTATATTGCAGTTTTCATTATTCATCGAACGAGTAATCATTGATATAACAATCGTTACGACAGAAAGAATGGCATACGAATGAATTCTCAGTTATCCAAGAGGCGTCAGGTCGCAGTGAAATTTGAATGGATTCGGAGAGCGAGGAAGAAGGATTGGAAACAATCTCATAAATCTACACTTTTGAATCACACTCTATCCAAGTTTCCTCAGCGATCATACTTTAAAACAATGAAAGCAATTCCAAGTGACAATCTTAAATTCCGAATTAATGATGTAGATTTTAAAAGACTCTTACGCTTATCTGTGAACTTGAAAAATAATCGTCTCAAGAAAATCTCTCTTCAAACGGCTGTATCGCGCGCCTAAAGGGTCTGTGACCTGTATACATTCTTTAACATGTCATATCGAAAGACAGTGTGGTAGTGTTTACATAAGATATAAACGAGCACGAGCGTCAGCATTAGTCGAGAATAGGTCCGAGTTATTTATCGGTGTACACGCTACGTGTCCTTACGGGCATATCGTATCTGATGGTGCTGGGGAAATGGTTTATCGCGTATAAGGGTATATATTTAAGATTATGTCCGCCGAGGTAAGATTGCGCTTTTTACACGCACGGGCGTGTAACGGGGCAGGGGTGAGGGCTTAATTTGTAAGGGCGACGCACGTTCGGCATTGAATCGCTAATTTCCGTAACGAAATTTACCTCGGTATTCGCGGAACGATCGGCGTCGAGTAACTGGCATGCTCAGGAAGCAGGAAGGAGAGACGGAGGAAACGGCGATAAAATCGTCCGAGTCGTTGCCCGAAAACGGGCAAGTGGGGAAACACGAAAGGACTCGGGCGCATCGTCGGAGGATCGTGCACGGGAAGCAAGGTGGAGGCAGTCATTAAACGAGGCCATTAACTCGATTGCCTTATGTCGTTGCGCGCGAATTAATTTAATCTCTCGAATTGAAATCCCGAAGGGATCCTCACGACGATCGATATCGACGACGTGCCGTTGAACGAAGAGCGTCGAAGGGTTGTCAACGCGAATAGATTCGACACGATGTGACAATGGCGGCTGAAATAATGACGGCGCGATTGATTTATTGGCGTATCAACGAACAATTTGCAACTGCGGAAGAGAGGCGGGAAGACGTATCGCGAATAAAATATTACTTTCAAATCACTTTCAACTCGTTTCCGAAGACCTTCTCGCTGGAATTAACGTCGAGACCCACGGAACACTCGGTACGGCAGGATACCATTGACTGACAATAAATATCGATCGTCTGGCGTAACGCTGATAACGAGGCGGGTTATCGAACTGGCACGGCGAAGGAATGAGTTTTCACCGCGGAGAGACTGTTATTCTCGAATCGCGCGCTACGTGTTTTAGATCACAATACGGGGGGGTGCGCACATTCCCATGACAGGAAGACTGAAATTAGGTTCCCCGTCGAGTGCACGGACCGAAAGATAATTCTCTTCCGAGCCACGAAGAGCTTGACAGCGAAGAAATTATTCTTTCGTACGATTCCCCGCGCGTTCCTTCCTCCCTTCCTCCCTTGCCCGACGAACTAAGTAAGAAATAGAGAAAGTTCGTCCTTCTGAAATCGGACACGTCGTATTTTAAACTCTTATCCAACGCTGACGGCGAAAGTTTCCGGGGGGGAAAAAATGATTTATTACAGCAGCAACGAGATCGCGATATTCGGGATATTCTGAATCGACTTTTAAACGGACCTATTAAAGGGCTCGTCAAATGGACGCTATAAAGAAAAGTTGTTATAATGTTATTATAATTGATTGAACTTGAAAGTGTCTTGCAACGATTGAGTAGCAAATGTCTAAATAATAAAACATATTTATCATTTAATTTTATACGACACGAATCAACTTTTAATTGCCACTATTTCAAAATAAATGTTTTAAGCAATCCTATACAGAATAAAATTTCTCCTCGATTGAGAAAGCTCTCTTTGCAGAAATTTCTTTCGGCTACGATATTGGCTGCCGAGGAAGTTGAATTTTTCATTTATATCATCCGGATGTACGGTTGAGACCACCTTCGTGGCATTCCCCTTCGTTCTATATTCATGCCCGCGGTACGGTAACGAGTTAACATTAAGGAGAAACTATCAAGACCGAAGAATAAGCACACGTTGATCGGTCGAAATATCAATGTCCAACGTGTTGCTTTCTTCCACTACGATTCCATAACGAGTAACGAGTCATAAACCGCCAATCAAGGAGGAAGCCAAACTCTTTTTCCCAACTCGAATTGCTAATTATTGTTACCAACGTATCGAGGATTTTTCTCACGCAATTTATAGCGAACGAGAGATTTATTAGTTATCGCGAGTAAATTCATAAATCGACGAAGACTGATTTCCGGAGAAGTGCAAAGAGAGGCTTTATTTAATCAATGTCGATTTTTCGCAATCGCCCTTTTCTTTCCGCAACGGGAATTCTTCACTGAACGTTGCGATAATTAAAACGCGCATTAAAATTGCAAGGAAGCTAGGTAGAGTCTGAAGGCGGGAAATAATTCTCCTGTTTGATTCAGCCCCGATCTTTGAAACTTCTAAGATTATGAATGAAACGCGCTGCTATATCCCGACTAATCTAGCGATGTCCTTGAGCCTCAACGATACTTCCAGGCGGGCAGTAGCGGGCGGGCTGGTAGCGAAACTGGGAGCGAGACGGTGTAGATACGCGTAAGGAAGCGTAACGCCTACGTAGAGCCGAGCCTCTGACTCGCGACTTCCGGTCAAGCAGCAGGAAGCACGCTCGGTGCCTCGCCGCCACCGACGCTCGACTTGCCCGACGTCCCTGTCCTTAGACCTGGCTATACCTGAGCGAGGAACTGCCAGCGGTGTTCCTCGCTCTCGAGAAATGTTCTTATGCCGTACTATAAGTTTACCGGAGATTTTTTTATGTATAAGGGCCAGTTTCACAAACATCGGTTAACTGCTAACCGAAGGTTAATTGATCCTCTGTCTCTTCTTAAATAATAAAATGGAAAAAGATAGGGAGTCGACTGAACTCTAGTTAACAGTTAACCTCGCAAGGCCAATGAATTTAACGTCGAATAATCGAATATTGCGATAGATAACTGTGTATATCTTCTTAAAAGGAAGACAATCGAGTTTCATTTGGTCTAGCACAAAGTAGAGATAGACGTAGGAAAGGAGAAAACTGACCAGCGTGCGTTGTTTTTTGTTTCACGAAATCTGTATGTGTGTCTCACGATTATGAGTCCGAATTATTTTTCAGAGTCCCAACGCCTTAACGATGCCGTTAATTGACCCACACGCAGCGTCTTTTTACGCGCAAAACCCGCACATATTTACTCCGTGATCGCAAGAGTGCGTTCATGGCTTAACGATGTCGTTAATTGTCTCGCGACGGGAGCAAGCTACGGTTTTTCTCGTAAGTGCGAGCGCGTTCAACCTGTTTCGTACGTAGTAACACCTAACTGTACACATCTGAATTCGCAAAATCCTAATTTGCCGGCGGCAAATGCCAGGTGTGTCTCGAGTTCTCTTTCTTCCACAAAAGTTTTACAAGTCGCAAAGCTAAAATTATCGCGGGCTGGGCGTTGAGCTGCGGGTGGATAACGAAATGCCGTCGTTCCTAGTTTGCAGAGCAAGACGTCAACTATTATTTGAACGGGTTAAAGCGGTTTAAGCATCGCTGGATTAAGTGTATCGACTTAAAAGGAGACTATGTCGAAAAATAAAAGTGAGTTTGACTGAAAAAAAAAATGGTTTCTATGTTAGACTCAAAACTGAAAAAAATCATGGATCTATGTATGCAATACACTCCGTTTAAAGCAGAAGCTCGTACACCGAATGCATCGTAGGCCACATTCGCGGGGCCGAAAGTGCGGAAGGGAGCGTAGTCGCGGGGTCTGTTTCGCGTTTCGGTTCGCTAATTTCATGCGTTCGCACGCCGAAATAAAAGCTTTAATTTCGTGGCAACCTGCCGCCGCGCCTAATTGGTATAGACGACGATGCCGGAGAACGTGTTCGCCCGTTCGTTCGCTCGCTCGCACGGCCGACTGCCTGCCGATGCGATCGAAGGAAGAGAGAGCCACGGCGTACCATATTAATTCATAATTGCGTAATTACCCTCCTAATTACAACACCGTGCGTGTGTCAAATTATCCCACCGTCTTGGACGAAAGACGAGACGCGCGCTCCCAAGGACGTCGTAATTTCGAGGGTCTGATTTACGTACGCGGGACGATAATTGATCGGGAATTTTCGAAAGAGATGAACGCGAAAGATTAACCCCGTCTCATTGGCGAAAAGTCCGAAAAGTTTCGCGATAATCGGCGATTATTATCATACAACTGACGATATGTAATTTCGAGGAGTGGAGACTGTCCACTTGAAATTATCATTCACGAGATAGAGTCGCGCGATCGGAATAATCAACGCTAATTGCTTAATTGGACGTCGTTGAAGAGACAACTGCTATTTTGCTAGCTATGATTTACCTGTTGATCTTCGTATAGATCCGTGCCATTCAGTCGACGAACACTGATAAATTACTCCTACAGGTTCTTTGTCAATTTTCTTGCAATTAACATTTCCTCCCCCAAGTACGAATAAATTGTTGGAAATTAAGAGATATAAGAAAAATCAAATTAGTGATTCTGTTTAAACATCCCGGGATGAAAAATACTAATCGGGAATGCAGCGTGGCTGCGACAATGACCTTGAGGGAACTCGTTTCGCGATTCGCACCTGCGACTGCCAAGTTCAAGTCACGATTTGTCCCCCGATCGCGTATCGATCTCATTGCCGCTCGAGAATTAATTAACCGCACAGATGTACCGGGTAATTTAAAATGACACACGGCGTCCCGATATCATCGCCATTCATCGTTTTGGGCGCCAAATATCCGAGCTCGCTCGAAAGAGGCAAGTAGCGAAAAGAATCGATGGAAATGATTTCGTGAAAATCGCCGCTGAAATACTTTCCTGCGGATTTGCCAATCGCATGTACGAGCGTACGCGCGGGGACGGCAGCTCCGCACGAGATGGCCGGATTAATTAGGGCTGGGATTGTCGAGCGCTCGCGAGCGATTAATCGCGGAAACCCGAAACAGCGGCGCACCTCGCGTGTACGCCTCTCGTTCGCGGCGTACAAAAGGACGAGAAAAAGAGAGATGCATCGAGATCGCGCCCGGATAAAAGACGCGTACACCTGAGAGCAGCAGGTGCGACGCAAGGTCTCGGTCCTCGGACGGAGTCCTGCTCTTCTCTCGCGTGACAGCGCGTGCGACGCGAAGCGATCGACGCACAGCTAATCGTAGATATGTGTGCCGAAATAATTGATAGGGCGAGTTTCAAAAATCATTGAAAATACCCCTCGCGAAAAACATGAGAAACAATTTCTACAAATTCAATAGGTCTGTGCTGTTATCGTTGCAATTGATGCTATTATCGTTCTATTATTACAGGATTATCATGGGACATGACTGCGTCTAAACACAAAGGTACGTGCGATCTCTTTTGCTTTAAACGGAAGAAAGTTATCACGAAAACTGAAACTCTAGCTTTTTAACGTAACGACATCGCGCAAGTAAAATATGCATTCGTATCTCTTGTGTTCCATCACAATAGATGATCGAATTGTATACGAGCGTCGCAATACGATAACGTCCAGTCCCTATGTATTTGTGGCCACTGCGGGGAAGAGAGGAAGCGACCAAGTCGATCGTCGTGATAACTTAATTTTGCTCTCGCCCATTCAGTCCCGACTGCAACCCCTATCGCGTCCTCTCCTCCGCACTCCCGTTCTTTTTCTCTCTTGCAGTACTTACCCGATGCCTTTGAACGTCATTGAGCGATGGCCCGTCCTTATAGCAGCGACCTTGACGAGAGCCTGCGACCTACGATGTCGATAGTATGCGGGCTGCAATTGTGCACGAATGTTCACCTTCCGTTGAAGCAGCAGTACAACCCTTTGCTGCTCGTTGTTGTTGTTGATGTACTATCGATGAGGAAAGCGACCACGTGTGCGACGAGGTGAGTTGAATTACGATCGTCCATTTACATTGCAAAATAATATAGAATGTTAATTACTTCCGCGTTTAAATTATAATGGTACAATGCATATTAAGACACAAAATTCAAGATAAATCAAATTATCGTGGCACATCTTGAAGCTCCGAGAATGTCTGTTTGTGCAATAAATTAAATCAATTCAGGGTAATATATACAGCAGCCGCGCGTCGCGTATCTCTCAACCGCGGCTTTTCGAACAATTTAACGGCAACAGTTGGAAACCAACGAACTCCTAACCGACTTACATATACGACAGGAAAGGGATATTCGCTAATTAATTCCAAAAATGCGCTACGCATGGGACTCTCGTAGTTCGCGCGATCAGATAAAAGGAATCACGAGGCACGAAGGATTCCTCGCGCTCGGCTTGATCCCAATCACGCAGATGATGACGCGGCTCCACCGACAGCTGCATACTCGCGCCATTAACCGGCACTTCCAGCTTTCGGACACCGCTTCGTTGATCAGTCATTATCGTACAGAATCCTCGTCGTCCTCTTACCGCACTCGACGATCGTTTGCATGTTTCTCGGGAATTGAAAGTAGCAGAAATAAGAGAACGGATACGGACAGATATTGTATCGTTCCAATTTTGTATTGCGTTTTTTATCCACGGAGAGAGTGGAGAATTTAACTTTAAATTTAATTAAAAATATAAACTTCATTGTTACTTTTAATTCAAAGCTGAATTAAAATAGTTAAAAAAACATTAGAAATGAAACTTTTCTTGAGGAAAAATAGCAATTAAGTTGAAACGTTCGTCGGTGGAAGGGAATTCGAGAAGGTGGGAATTCTGTGTATAATATTGGCAATAAACTATGGGCGTGGCATTCGTGAAGGTGAAATTTTTATCTGTTTATTGCTAATATAAATACTATTCTTTTACAAATTGAATTGGCCTAACGACGTCTCGTAACATGCATAAAAAATATCGGCTAGCCGAGTCTAGTGACGGAATAATGCTATCGTTAATGAACAATGTACAAAGACGCCGAGAGAGCGATCGACAGATAGAACCGGAGGGGGCAAATCCAAAATACCTCCCCGTCCCCTTTTTCGTCGTATACGCCGGAGATCTGATCTGTCGATGATCTTCGTCAGAATTCGGCGCCAACGTGCGCGCGACGACACGCCGTGTCGACTATCTAATTGTACACTTAGAGTTAAAAACGAGAGCTACACTTGTACCACATACGTAGAATCGGATCGACTGATTAATAACAAAAAGAATCGACCCCTTTCACTCCCGCAGCGGATAAGTGTCCCGCAAGAATTTCGTTCTTGCGCGTTTCATCGAAGAGCACGATCCAAATTGCTGTAAAACTGAGGAAACGAATCCGAGGAAGGGATTCAAAGGCAAGCATCAAATTAAGTACCTAACTGACGTCGACGAGTTTTTACTAACGTTCGACGATGAGTCCCGCCGTATTTCTTATAAATAAATATAATTGTGCAATATATTCGTAACCGTAACAGTGCCTAGATATTGTCAATCGCTGCCTCTTTTTCGCATATAATTATAATTTAGCAGTGGAATTATAATTGAGACAAAGGGGAGAGAGCGGGATCTAACGCTTATCAGAACTGCACGCTCGAGTCACGCGTACAGAAACATCCCTGGCGAAAGTTAAATTCTCACGAGATACAATATGCGGTATTTTAATCAAGTCTGAAATTTCGAGAAATAAACCGTGAGCTACGAAAATGTGTTTTCACTGCCCTATTAATCTAATTAAGATTACTCTGTTGTAGAAATTTCGGTACCTGGCGGAAAGAAAAAGCACAGAGATATTTCACCGACACCGTGAGGTTGAGCGTCTTTGAGTGAGACATCAGGAACCATTTCAACCCAAGTCACTCACTTTTTCCTTTTTTTTTCCACTCACTTTTTCGCGAAACTACGATGATCCTGCGCGTGGCTGTTGCTGCGTGTAGAATCCGAAAGGTCGCGATTCCGCCAACGAGGACGATGAGGACGACGACGACGATAACAGTGACGTTGAATTTGCAGTTGTCATCGGAACTGAAGATGACGACGACGCGCCGGTCATCGAAATGCCGGGACGCTTCTGCGACGACGACGACGACGAAGACACTTTCTGCTGACCGACACCCGCGACCGTTTGATGGGACCTGATAGGTACTGGAAGCGGACGCTGGATCTTTTTGCCATGATGATGACCGGGAGTGCGATAGCCTTGATGCGCGGGACCAGTCGGCCGTAATCGTGGTCTACCAGGACCTCTACGAATCCCCGCGTTACCACTGCGTCCCGATAAAGGTATCAAAGTGCCCACTGGACCAAGTGGACCCACCGTGCTGGGGCCGTCTCCGTCCGCCGGGTCGGAAGTCGCCGGAGTCCCTAGGACATAAAAAGGTACGCCTCTTCGTTCCAGGAGGTTCTGCTGAAAATTTCGCCGCTGCGCTAACAGTTTCTCGTTCCGATGTAGTTCGATCAAATTACATGTATACGTATCTGCATGCGTGTGCAATTTCTATTAGAGATTCTATTAAACCTAATCAAAATCCAATTCATTAATTTCAAACTATATATCGCCCCTGTTTGTACGAGACGCGCGCTCTGAGATTTATTGGACCACCGAGAACGGACGTTAATTGCAATAATTAGATGACAAGATGGATGTAGATGTAACTACAACGTTTACGATTACGGCAAAGCGGACGCACAGAAGCTATGATAAACGAACTTAACGTTGACTGGTTCGACCAGTTAATCGGTTATTCACCGGTTATCCTGGCCAAAGATGCGAGAGAGGACACTCGCGGACTACGAGGTGTTAACCAGTTTAGCAAAGGAGCGAAACGCCCAAATTATCGCTCGTAAGTTAAATACCATGGGAAAAAATATCAATTACAGGCTTGTACAACGTCTTGCACAATTAACAAATATTCCTGCGAGGAAATAGATTGAGAAGAAAATTCCCACGAGAGGCGAGGAGTAGCATTTCTTAGAAACAGAATGGGTACATCCTACAGTTGAGTTTCTACGATTATTGAACAAGCAGGCCGGAATACGATGCTCAAATACGCGTTATTTGAGCATCGTGAGAGAATGTCATTGTTACGTACTTCGGCGCAGGGCGTTAAAATAATCACGTAACAAACGCTTAGAAAGATCCCATTTCGTGCTTCTCTCGAGTCGAGTTCTCGAGAGGAAACGGCGCGGGCAAGTCTTTTCTGGTCTTTTCAGCGGGACGCGACGCATACGAAAATCAGTACTCATCTCGAACGTGGATATCTCGTATTTTGGCCCTTTTCGTCTCTATCCCGCCGCCTCGTCGGCATTCCGCGGCACGTACCCAATCGCTCGAGGAGCGGTTCCTCTTCAGCCACTACGGGGTCTAAGAGGACACTTAGCGAAATGGACGAGGGGTGGAAAACGCGAAAATGCGCGTCTGTCTCCACGGGACGCCAACTCTCGCACTCCGCTAGCGATGCGATAATGTGCTCTGAAAATTCTACGCGTGAATCGCATTGACAGGGAAGAGGGAGAAATTCAAAGACGCCTCACGAGAATCTAAGATGACGATCTTCAAATGTCGCGTATAAATAAGTCGTGATACTCCGACATTTCGACTGTCAAATAACACGTGTGCAACATCGCGTATTTTCTACAACATTACAAAACGAAAGTTCTTGTATTATTCTTTACAATGATTAAGCTACAAAATAATGCGTGTTCTTTTAATTTATTAAACCTGATGACTGGCAAATTGCAAAGTTGCGTGGACAGCCACGATGAAAATTGAAATCCGGCTGATGCCCTTGTATTAAACAGATTCATAAAATTAACCATTACATGCCCCCACGTAATGAAACTCGCTATCTAACGTCCAGGTAATTCAACGGAAAGTTCTATAAATTAATTTACAACTTGTATTCTGGCCAAATTAAATTGTAAATATAACTATATTATAACTTTATATTTAACGTGCAAATGCACGAGACAGAGCTCGTTGGGCGCAAAGGTAAAACTTTCGAGATAGAGAGAATGGGAGTATCCACGGAATGTTGAAACATTGGAATATCCAGCTTGCTCTAGCTCTCCCTCGTCCTGCTCTGCCGCATTAGCCTACCATTATCTCACCCGTGCGAGAAAACCATTTTCACAGACATATATTTTATCTCGTACTCGGTCACGTCTGAGTCACGTTTAGAAGGCTCAGGGGAGAAGCTCGAGATCAAGAATCGGGATAATCGTATCGCCTAATGAATTTATATGAAATTTTACAAAACCACTTCCCGCCCATTAATTTGAGTTAAGTAAAACTATTAATTATGTGCACCCCGAACACCGAACCGATATTTTACGATATCTAGGACACAACGTTAAAACTATGTAAATTAACCCTCTGAAAGTATACATTTTTCCTTACAGCCGATTTTAATTATAATTTACTATAAATTTAATATTTTACTATAAAGAAACCCTCTAATTCATTTTCTCTTCGCGTGTTTAGTTTTAATATTTAAAGCGAAGATTTACCGACTTTATAAATCCTGACGCAAATGCCAATATATATTTAAAGTAAACATAATAGATTTCGATAAAAAAAAGTTCAAGCTGCGTGTCTCGCGTATCAATGTTGATAATTGCAGCTGCAGGATAATTGTAGGCAGAAAAGGGAAAAATTTAATCATCCGAAAATACTACGTGGCGGTATGAAAATATGATATTCGAGAAGATGCGGAGTCGACGGGCGAGATGACACAGTAAGGTACGGTAAGGCACGGCACGAATCGACAACATTCAACCCCTTACAGAGTCCGTGTAATTCTCCCTACCCTATGAGCTTTGTCCCTTTTTTACTTGACTTGGCGAAACGACAAGGGAAATTAGATGTCGGGTTATGTAACTGAAATGTATCACAGTTGCGTTTGAAAATCGCAATAGATGTTGGTAAATTGAACGACAATCAATTAAAAAAACTGGAGATTCGGAAAAAAATATCACATAATTCGTATGCTTCAGTGCACACGTAAATAAATTAGTATAAATATAGGTCTATCGTATTAAAGGGTGCTCGGAAGAACATTGAATTAATCTGACTTGAATCTTTCGCGTTTATGCAAAATATAGATTTTAACTCGAACGCAATTATCTTTAGAGTTTAGATCCCTCGATAATACATAACTCGCGAAAGCGATTACGTTGATATCAATTCGATCATATTTTACTTTCCCGGTCCCGAACTTACCCCCATTAATCACAGTCGTCGGTTCATCGGTGAATAAAATAAGCGGGATGCAAGTTATAATCAGCGGGAATAATGCTGGACGCATGCCGGTGAGAGCTCGGAGCATTGACAGCTGGATCAAGCGCGCGCTGCATCTTGATAAGGAGATAACTAATGGAGAAAAGGACGAAGTGGGAACCGAAAAGACGCGTAAAAAAAGGCGGTGACGAAGAGGAGGACGAAGAGAATGACGATGACGAAGACGGAAAAGGAGAAAAAGAAAGACGGGGGAGAAAGAAGAAGAGAGAAAGAGAGAGCGCGCGCGCGAGAGTTCCAAAAACCTAAGAAGAGCATCGATCGCAGCTGTCGCCTTCGCTCCGCACCTGCTATTGTCCGCCTCGTCTTCCAGTCGACGACAAGTGAGAGAGACCGACCCCTTTCCTTTCGTACGTACACGTAGCACGAGACGGAATGTGTTAACACTCGCTCACGCGCACGCACGCACGCACGCATTCACATGGTGTCCACGGTCCACGTGGCGTTGCGTGAGGTCGTCTTATCGGACATACGCACCGTATCTCACCCTCTTTCTCTTTCTGTCTCTCTCTCTCTCTCTAATTAGCGCGAGAACGTTGAGCACGTAACGACGTTTGTTCAACGTCCCTATCACGATGTTGCTTCATACGAGAGAATTAATCGTTTCGTTAAAGGTAGAATGTTTGAGAAATATCCTATGGCTTGTGAGGCAATGACAATTTTTGGTAACGAAGCTTTTGTGCGTCGGAAGACAAAAATATAACGCGTATAAAAACAGTATTATGTAGAGGAAAGTCCTCTATTATGAGATAGGATTCTAATGTGAGAGGTTCTAGTAGATTTTCAATGTCCAAATTCAATTTGGCATTGAAAACCTTTTTTCGCTTCAAGGGCAATATATTCATGGCGGGACCAACAGATGACGCCTATCAATTTAGCAGAAACTCCGCTATCTCATATTAGGAGCCAGTCTCATAATAGGGGACTGTCCTCTAATATTAATTATCGTTTCTGTCTGATGTTAAAACAGAAACATTGTAACCATGACATAAGGAAGTTTGCTCGTATGAGTCAACTGTTGAAAAACGTTACGTATTTCCGATGACTGTCAGATTTCTAGAACGCCCTTGTCTCACAATGCACTTGCGTCGCGCAACAAATGTTTCAGCTAAGCTTTCCCCATAGGACTAAGCCCCGAATTCGTCGTTTACAAAACGAGTCACAGAATGAGTCACGAGAAAAAGGGGGAGGATAGGAGGCGGATGTCTCTAAGGGTGCCCCGTGGAGGAGCGCCAACTGTTACCCCCTTGATACTCGTGGGTGCACATGTGCTCGCGAGGGAATTTCACCATCGGTCGACGATGGGGTCGCGATGGACCCATGGGCGGTTTTTCTCGCGAACCACAAAGTCCCCTGAGAACCCGGACAAGTGTCCGGGCGAAAGATAGCATCGTGGGTGTAAAAGAGGACCGGGGGCGAGGAGACCTCCGCACGAAAAAGTCAGCCGGGATTAATGGTATCGATTGACGGGGTCGCGTTTGCAAAAGAAGTCATCTTTCTCGCGAGCTTTTTCATTTCGCGGCGTCCTTTTGCTTTTATCTGCCATCTTGTTAACATTGTTACGATATTAATTATAAACGTTTCCCTTTTGGTTCATTACGAATATTTCCGCCCGGTATATAAAACCCTCGACAAAACTATAACAAGGGCGATTGAGAGAACTGCATAGACATTTATACAAATTACACTGTCGCATTTGCGTGGATAATTAAAGCACAAACATTTAAAAACATTGAGATCATTGTTATCTCTGGTAAATTTTTGGCGAATGCCAAGTTTTGTTTGCTTACGCGATATTTATCTATCTCTAAATTTTTATTGCTAAATATACTTTCATTATATTTATCAATAAAAATATACTTATTGCATATTTATCACTAAATTACTCAAAAAGTACTTACAGTGCCGCAACACCTCGTTCGAGCATCCACCTCCGTCGACCGACGGCATCGCTGTCGACGACGACTCGCTGGCCATGTTTGAAACCTTTGACGACGGATGCACCAAAAGCAGCCCTCTTCCTTTACCGCCAATTGGCCCACCTCTACGGGAACCTCGCGGTCGGCCGCGTTTGCTTGCGCCGCGTACAGATTGTCGCATTCGCGCGTTTGCACCCACGCCGAAGGTGAAATGATGTCCAAGGCGGGCGATCTTAGGTGGAGGTTCTCCGAACTGGTGAATACTGCCCCGAGACTGTCCATGAGAATCGCTACCGGAAACCACCACCGGACCATCCACATCGACCACGAGTCCCTCGTTACTCGTTTCATCCTGTAAGAAGTCCAAGTATCAAGGTATCAGTATCAAGGATCATATAACATTATTACAGACAGTGAAACGAAGCAAGAGAACGCTTTCAAAATACATATAACATTATCGTCAAAAGATATATCTCTTCAGATTTTGCTTTCAAAACGTTTCATCAAAACATTTGAAACTATCAAATAATATAATTATTAATATATATATATATATATAAAATATAAAATACACGAGGATAATATGTTAAGAATAGAAAGTCTTTAATGTATTATAATTTTGTTTGAAACGTACTTCTGACTTGGCCGGGCTAGTCGGTGTGCTATAATTATCTATATTTTCTAACTGTTGTTGATGGTGATTGTTCTGGTGCTGTGACTGAATCGGATTGGTGGCTGGTTTAGGCTCATTAACGTAAACGGTATCGTTGTTTTTGTCTCCATTAGCATCCGCCTGACACGATTTCTTCGTATCGTTCTGAAAAATAAAGATTATAACGAACAATACAATTGAGACGAATGGAAAATGTCCGAATTAGTTCTAATTTTTATTAATTAACACATTTCAATGCGACCGCATTGCGGGTTAAATATTCTCAAATAATTGATCAAGCAATTATTTACACGTGCAATTAATTATTAAATAAAATAATGAAAGGTATCAGTGAATTCGGCTATCAACCGATAATACTATATAAGTATTAAGGAAATGAGAAGGTATAGGAGGAAAAAAGTGGTGGTTAGAGAAAATGACGAAGAAAAGGACTTAAAAAGAATCTTTGCGACGCGACCGATAGCGGTGTATAAGGGCGCCGGGCTCACCTTGACCGGAAGCGCGGTTAACTTCCTCTTCCGGTCCCTCTCCTTGTGCTGTAGGTTCGACTCGAGGCGAGCCTCCTCCGCTCGCTGCTGCTTTCTCTCCTCGCTTCGTTGGCTGTCTGAAATATACGAACGTACGGGCTTGTACTATAGGCGGAGGACGCGGCGGCGTTCGTTACTCCGTTTCTTATTATTATTCCTTATTAGGCCATTAGCATAAGCTAACGAGCATAATGTAATCGCGGCCACCTCAACCGCCCTCGTCTCGCTCCTCGGCTCATTTTCGACGCGTTTGTGTATACACGCGCGTCCTGCCGTGCGGACACGATAGAACGGTCAATAGTGACGACGAATAAAAAGTCTATCTAACGACTTTTCTATTAATTCTATTTTTTAAGGATTTTAATTGATCAGAAATTTTAACTTCTTAAATAAATTTCCTAAAGAGAAAACCAGCGCCATGCGTGTTCTTCGATTAATTTCGCGTGGATTTTACACGATTCTTTTTCGTAACAAGTTTTTGATAAAATTACAGTTATCAAATAAAAGTAATATAAAGTAACAGTGTTGTTGAGATACTTACATTTCGCTTCGATTTCTTCATCGTCCAATAGTAATGAAACGACTTCTTTGGGTTTCAAAGTGTCGGGCTTGAAATTTCCACCGCTTATGACCATACGTTGAATCTGCAATGAAAACGTTCCCTCTGCATATGTTCCACACTTAATTTTAGCATCTATAAACACAGTGATTTATAAAATGAACCTCGCTCTTTTCGCGCGCTCTCTGCAAAATTCGTTCTTCGATAGTTCCTTTACATATTAATCGGTAGACCGTGACTTGCTTGGTCTGCCCCAGTCTGTGGGCGCGATCCATAGCTTGTTGGTCTACAGTAGGGTTCCAATCACTATCATAAAATATCACCTGTAAATAGACACCGTTAATTGCAATTGCAGCATTAAAAAATACCGTAATACGTAACTATTGCTGCGCGAAATTATTGCGATACTTTTTCCACGCAAAATAAATTTATGCACTTCTTTCTTATAATATGTATACTACCAAATTAATGTTGTAATACAAAATTAAACTATAATATAATCAATCTATAGAAATGTAAATTATTAATAATAAAAAAAATCTCTTGGGTCAATTTATAATCGTACAGTAATATTATACACGCTTTAATTTCAGATGTTTATCTTTCAGATCAATTTATAGACAGTTTATAGTATGCAATCGTGCAGTCACAATTCCCATTCGTTGCAATACTATTGTAGAATGTATATTGAATCAAGCATGTAATGTCGCGAAAGGAATAACAGATTTGTTAAATCGATGATAGAAGATTGGACGGTATTGACAATCTCGCGATATCTTTGCGCACGGAAGGAGTAAACGGTATTCGGCAATGTAGATATTTTTTATGTGCCTCTTCCCTTTATTGCAATATATAAAAAATAGATTTACAGCATGCACAAAATTGGTAGTAAGAGCAATATTAATCGCATAGATTAATTCTGACAGAGATCTCTATCTCATAGACTTGTATGTGCGTGTATAATCAGAGAGAGTAAAAAGCGAAAGTTGAGATGACGAATAAGTAAATGCACATAAAACAAGGATTACTAACCGTGTCTGCTGCGGTGAGGTTGATTCCCAGGCCGCCAGCTCTAGTACTGAGCAGAAAGACGAATATGTCCGCTCTAAAACACGAAATAATCCCACAGAGTCAACTAAACCGAGGAGTGAAGACATCGGTCATTTTGTATGTAAATTAATCTGAGATTTCGATGTCTTTGAAGGATTTCTAGGATAAAATCCTCCTCAATATGAGTACATGATCACGAGATTTCAACGGTTTAAATGGTATTCTTTGCTTCCCCTCTCCCTCTTTTATCTATTTTCAAGTGTATAAAATAAAAATATGAAAGAGATGTACATAAATGAGCACTGAATAAGAAATTAACACAAACTGCACGAAAGAAAAGTCCAACATTTTGTCTATCGCTCAATAGCGATATAAAAGGATCATTATTCCAAGATTAAAATTATCTTGTAGAAATATAGGGAATAGAAATTCTAGTAACTACTCCACGCTGCTGAATAATAACCCAATAGAGCTTCTGTTTTATGGCTGTCGCGCGTTTGAAAACCTGCAGCTGTCTACAAGATGGGAACGATTCGGCAATTAATTCGCGTGTTAGTTATGCGCGGCTGAACCATACAGGACATGCGATCTCAGAATCACGCTTTAAGTATGTAACCGTATACTGTTAACACAGGAAGATATTCTAATCAGCGCAATTTATAAGTAACATATTTTTTTAAGAAACAACTGACACTGATTCCCCAGTGATAAAAATTTTACACAAACTGCGATTATATTACTGGAAAAGTTTTAAGTTCTCCATAAAATTCTTACGTAAAATAAAACAAAGCAATTACCTTTTTTGAAAATCTGCCACCATGTCACGACGATCTGAGATTTTTGACGAACCATCTAATCTCATAAATGTATGTTTCCTATGATACATATA
The DNA here is from genome assembly GCF_000949405.1 of Vollenhovia emeryi. Classification (NCBI taxonomy): domain Eukaryota; kingdom Metazoa; phylum Arthropoda; class Insecta; order Hymenoptera; family Formicidae; genus Vollenhovia; species Vollenhovia emeryi. The sequence goes on from NW_011967194.1 coordinate 871,799, forward strand.
TTCCTGCGAGAAATAAATTTGTTACAATAAAATGATTATCTGTCTCCGAATCAGCAAACAGGTGAAACATACCTCTAGCAAGTCGATCATTTTTGTCATTTGCGAATAGATCAGCACTCTATGACCTTGTTCTTTCAGACGCCGTAAAAGACTGTCCAGCACAGAAAGTTTGCCAGCGTCTGTCACTAACGTTTGCTTATCTAAAATAATTTAATTTATATTTCCATATTAACATTAAGTAATTGCTAGAATTATATTACTAAAGTACACTCGATTATAAGATAATCTTGAATGTACCTGGTACAATGATATGCGACCATCCATTAATAGGGGCACACGCGGATAATCCACCCTGTGGCTGATAGCAAAATGCTGACATTGTTTGGCCGGCATGAATGCCCGACTTTTCTTCAGAAAGTGCTCGTTCGCAACCGAGCCAAAGTAATCTTTGGCCAAATAGACCACCACATTCTTCGTGCCTTTTCCAAGCACATGCTGCAGAACTATTACTGACATATAACTTTCGCGGATTAGCTTGAACCTGCAATTATTAAGTGCAAATTGATTATATTGTTCCTGGTTTCTGGATTGCATCAGAGAAAATTATATTAACCTTGGGATTATTATCGCAAACAAAGGCAGGAATCGTTGTTTGTTGGCAGTATCGCATTATAGGCTGCCGCGGATGATGAGGATGTTCAGGAAGCAGGGCTAATTTTGAATCTTCCGTTTGTTCAATTTTACCAGTCGGTAATATCCTTTGTAACTAAATATTAAGACACACTGCATCACATATTCTGCCAACTTTTGATATGCATGTATATTATATAATGTAAGATGTGCTTACTTTTAATAGCTGATTAGCTTTTTTACTACTACGTAGTATTCTGTGGGCAACAGTTTCCGGCATCGAATGTATCGTATGACTGGTATGTGTGTAGAAAGACTCGCCCTCGATTATCTTGCTGGTGAAAAATAGATCTTGCAACGTTGTTGATAAAACGTCAAATTTTTTAGGCAAATAAAACATCTGGTTTGTAGGTGTCCTCGATTTGCTATCGGTGTGCCAATTTTCCCAGTATTGTACCATTCTTAATCTTCTTTCCATGAGCGTTATTAAACATAATCTATAAATATAAATATAAAAGATTTAAATTAAAGTAAGGCAACGAATCAATTATTCTCTTATTCGATATTTACATACCTGAATAGGGTACCAGCGGTAAACATTTTGTTTATTTCCATCGGTGAGAGATTGATAAATCTACTAAATGAAAATGTATTTTCGTGCAAATCTTCGTTGCAATGAAGAGTGCGGTGAATATATTCTGCGGCAAATATAAACAACCTATTGTACAACAAATGATCTTTGGATGGTAATGTTAGATGTAAAAGTCCTTCATTGTACAGCAAAGCAGGCATATTATAACATTCCGTATTTATGAAAAACGGTGATCTAGCGTCCCTACGTTCGAACAGTTCTGGATGATTGCAGACCTGCAATTAACATGTTACATTCGTCTTTAAAAACTAAATGTGGATTTAAGACGCACTGTTTTCAGATATACATTGAGCATAAATAGAAATTTTTAGAAAAATACATATAACAGTACCTTTCGGAACTGCATGACTAGATTCATTAGATTGGAAGTAAAGTTTTTATCGTTAGACGCAGTGTCTCCTCCACCCACTGTATAATGCAGCAAATCCTCTATCCGAATTTTTTTCTTCAACGCTACAAAGAAGAGAAATGTAGCAAAAGCTATAAACATTTAATCCATGAAAATAAAATCAAGTTACCTGAGTAGAGTAGTTTTTGTCGAGTCGTGAGTGGACAATACACCATCACTTCAATCTTATCAGATAATTCATTTTCCACGTCTTTCTTTATTCTTCGTAACATGAAAGGCTTCAAGATCATGTGAAGTCTCGATAAGTGTTCTACAGTATAAAATATGTACATTTTATCATTTATAATATATGTAATCGTATTTCCCATTTAATACGATAATTTATATAAAGTGATTTACTTTCATCTATTCCAGTTTTATTCTCCGCGTGGCTTTCGATATCTTTGGAGAACCACTCGTTAAATTCATCGTGCGAATCAAACAATGTAGGCATAATGAAATGTAATAATGCCCATAATTCTGCCATACTATTTTGTATAGGAGTACCACTGAGCAATAATCTATTACGACAACTAAATCCCAATAACAATTTCCATCTCATACTGTTAAAATAATTAATATATATTAGTTAAAGAGAATTATCATCCAATTGTCACAGCCAATAACAAAAAAGTAAAACATGAACATAGAATAACATACCTGCTTGTGCTTTTTATAGCTTGTGCTTCATCCAAGATCATATATTGCCATTTTATTCTATTAAAATATTTATAATCCGTGATTACTAACTGATAACTTGTTATTACAACATGGAAAGAAGCTTCTTTTGTGTGCAAATCTTTAGTATCCCAAAATTGTCTGAGTATCTTGCGTTCTTGAGGATTACCCCAATATGGAACTACTTTGAATACTGGTACAAATCTCGCCATTTCCTGCTGCCAGTTATGCAATGTTGAAGCTGGCGATATAATTAAGAATGGTCCCCAAACAGCTAAAATTAATTGCCAATTATACATTCATTGTCAAGTTACTTTTGCAACAGCTTCAACGATGCATATAAAATGTTAGAATTGTAATAATCAAGCTTAAATGCTACAGACTTACAATATCTTTCGGCCACATGACATAAAAATGCTATGGATTGTACAGTTTTTCCCAGGCCCATCTCATCAGCTAGTATTCCGCTAATACCCTGAAAACAATTCACAAAGTTAGATCATATTAATAAAACAAAGATATTTGGTAATTTTAACAACGTAGTGTATACGTAGTTACAAACCTGATCATACAAATTTGCCAACCAATTCATTCCTTTTAATTGATAACCTTTCAGATTTCCCTTGAAAATTGAAGGTTGCGGATGCTCCAGGTTCTCAGGTGTATCGCTGAGACGTAACTCTTGAGATGCGGCAGCTGTATCAAATTGCTTGGTTCTGGCCTTTTCATTGTTAAATGCTTCAGTCGCGTTTCTTTTTGCCTTATGTTTCATGGTGTCACTACACATTTAATAAATATAAGCTTTCGCAGTTAAATATGAAATAGGCTTTAATAATCATATACAACATTAAAGTAATCAGTTTTAGGACACACGTGGGTAAAACTAAAAATTTAATTCAAGTACCTATCATAATCGTCGATACCAATAAGTCTGGGATTCTTTTCTTCGTCCAATTGATTTAAGATTCTCGATTGTTCCTCTGCTGATGCCTTATCTATTTTTCGCGACATGAAATGGGCATACAATTCTGTTTGAGTAATAAGGAAATTTAATTTCCTCTGCTGACGTTTTGCCTGAAAGAAGAGCAACGTCAAAATTGGGAAAAATAAAAAGTGAAAACATATCTTTTCATATAATCTAATATCTTCTTACTTCGATAAGTTCTACGTCCATTTTACGTTGCTCTTCAGCTTCTTTTTCTAATCTTCTCCTGGTTTCCCGTTCGACTCGATCATAACGCTTCCAATAAGACTGCATCTCTCTTGTCAAGCGTTTCGCCCGCCAGATAGTTTCTTTCATGTTTTTCTGCGACTGAATCGTAAGATAAAAATAAATAATACATACAATCTATAAATATAAGAAGTCGAGCACACAGTTCAAGCATTAACTTGTACTCACTTGCATTGCTTTCTGTCTCCAGTATTTCATACAATGCTGCGCTACTTTCTTACAACTTATTAGCATTTCTTTATGGTTATTGGTTTTGGCCCTTTGTACTTTTCCTAGTTCTTTTTTCGACATCATCACCCATATTTTTCTTCGTCTCATCGTCATTACCTCAACACTCTTGGTATTATGCTTTTTTCTACCTCTACCTCGAGGCTGATGACGCATTATGGCTTCCAATTCAGATTCGTCTAACTCTTCCCCCTTGGGAATTGATTTATCCCATTCTCCCTCCGGATATTCTCCTTTCTAAAATTATAACATTTTCACTGAAGGAAACGTAGAACGTAAACGTTAATGTACATGTAACATATAAAATTTACATACACGATACTCCTGAGATGCAGAGTGACGATTAATCTTTTCCTTCTTAATCTTCATGATTTTTTTATCTGGTTTCTTCTCTTTCTTCTTCTTATTACCCACAATCAGCTTTTGATGTTCTAAGAATCTATCGTAATTCGATAATAAGCCTGCGCTGTAATATTGATATTGAATATTCTGAAAATAACAATACGTTACAACATCTCGAATCGTTAAACATTTGCTAAACGTGGTTAATTGTCATGTGCTCACTTCTGGTTTCTGGTAAAAGCGACCTTGATATTTTTTCCGTAATATATGAATCTTCAGCATATCTTGAAAATCTTCTTCCGTGATTTGGCTATCCGTGTCAGAACCCGATGCGGAACTGTCGGAGGAATCGCTTAGAAGGATATCTTGCAACCACCGTCTTTCGTCTCCTACATCGGACATGTTGTATAGCCTTAACTTGTTGATTTTCGCTTCTGAAAGAGTAACAGAGAAAAGTCACAAGGAAGCGTGGATTCAACTATTTAAATGAGATGAAACCTGACAATTTATACCAACCTTCTTTGCGAGTGGGTACATTATCGAGATAAGCATCCGAGTTGTCGGAAGACTCCGACGAGACAGACTTGTCATCCTCACTGGAAAGCGGAACGTTTGTATTGTTACATGTATCACGGATGTGTCCTGGGTTAGCGTAGTAAGAACATATTTTACAAATGATAATTGTATCAGTACCTAGCTTGTTCTTGAAAAAGATTGTCGACCTGCTTTAAGAAAGGCTGCACATTCAGACTGCGCTCCAGTCTTTGAAAATGCAAGGGCTCAGCCATCTCAGCTTCGAGCTTCATCGTGTTTGCTCTATCAGACATTACCCGTCTATGAGAAGCCTGACAATCTGCAACGATGCACAAGCACGGAATAAAATAACAAGATAACAATTTAAAGACTGCGACAAATCTATTTAAGCAAAACTACCGACACTGAATCTATACGCGTCTTGGGCAACACGCGAAGGTAAGCTTTTCGGCGGTGCTCGCGGGTGAAAAGTACTCGGCTGATTCACTAAGGCACTGAATCTATGCGGTAACGATTAAAACAAGTTTCAGCTACGTATAAGGCGAGTTTTCTCCCTGGAACTGTACAAACCCAGTGAGAAGCATCGCAGGCTACGGCGAAAGTGAGGGAAGGTACGCGTCACACGTGCACCGGGACGGAAAAGGGAAAACGTGGAAAAGTTGCAGACGGCGAGTCGCGGGGAAGGCCAGCCCCAGCTGGGTCGCCGCCTGTGCACCGGGGGAACTGTCGGGTTTCGAGCAACGGACGGCGCATACTACGGGCGTGGAACTGGCATGCGGGATCGCGCGCGGCTAATTTCATTATATAAGGCGAGTGACACGTCGTATCGGAAGCTGGTGCGGTTATAATTCGGCCAAATACTCGGCCAACGGTTTTGCTATCACCTTTTGTTTTGGTTATACGCGGCCCCCGCTTATTTCGCACGCGCAACAGAGCCTACCACCGGGGTGCGATTCCCTCTGTTCACAGCGAAATCAGATACATCGGTCGTAGGGGAATACATGGTAGAAGGAAGCCTAGAGAACGCAGACATTTGGCGTGCCATTAAAGCGGGGCAGGGATAGGGCATCGTGCTCGCCACCATTTTTGTTTTCAGTAGGTGGCGCTGGCCGCGCCCGTGCCCGTGCGCGCGGTCCACCCGGCGGATCTCGTTTCTGCGTTATCTCCTCTCCCAAGGCGTCCACCTGCGTGCACGTACAATTGTCCGAATTACGGCCCAGATCTCCATCCGTTTTCTAGTATATGCCGCAACGAGCCGCGAACGCGCGACTTTGCAAAATTTCTGTCGCGGAAAACGGGGGGGGGGTCGTCTCTCGTCGACGAGAGCCTCGATTCTCGACGGATCATTAATTCCATGCGGGTTCTCGTTGCTCAAACAAAGACGGAGACTTGTCTCTCGACCAACAAACAATTGGATCGCGCTCGATGCGGGCGCGCGCGACGTAAACGAGCGTACGTGCCGAGTTGGCGAAAGTTAATCGCGTCGATCTGCGCGTAAATCTCGTACGAAGATTATCAAATTCGCGCAAGAATATATGATCCGGCAAAATCTTGCCCGCCGAGACGGCGGTCTC
>NW_011967194.1:878688-897059 GCF_000949405.1 Vollenhovia emeryi
GAGATCGGGCTTTCTGCGAGCCGACAAACAAGCGAGCCCGGCTCGAGTATCGACAGTGTACGTGGAACGCGCGCTTGTTCGGCGTCCCCTTCCGGCGCGCTTCCCGATCGCGCCAAATTCTTACCTTGAGAAGACTCGAGGGAGAGGCCCTTTCTCGTCCGCGAGACCCCCCCCCGCGGTCCACGCTTCGCGCGGCGGAACAGCGACCGGGTCGCGAGAGACTCCCAGAATTCCCAGGGTTCAAACGGACACGACTACGCGAGTCGCGCTTCCGTTGGTGCGCGCGACGCGCGCGTCCTAGCCTCGAACCCGCGGCGGAAGTGAAGCCCACGATCGGACGCCGAGGGGTAACCCACTTTGGCCGAGGAACGTCGTCGGGTCGCCGCGGCGACGCCGGGAGGTGTCCGCGAGGATTCCCTCCATTTTACCGAGTCGAATCGACGACCCACGCGGTAGAGTCGAGCGATCCTAGGAGCCGAGGGGGGGAGGAGGTCTCTTTGGACGGGACGTCCCCTCCTCTCTCCCTCCCTCTCTCTCTCTCTCTCTCAAATGACTAGATTGCGGAACCTTTATCCGAGCGCGTGTCTCGCACCACGTCGCATTTCCGTTTCTGGCGAGAAAGCCGGTGATCCAAGGACGCCGATGTTCCCTCGCGCTCCCGGCTCCGTGACGTGGGCGGCGGAAAGGTGGGGAGTGGGGGCAGGAGGAAAGATGGCGCCGCCGGCGTCTGGCATCGAGGCTGGGCCGCCGTGCGCGCCGTCGTGCGAGCCCCGTTTTGTTTCCGTTGTTGCTACGAGGCCGCCTCGTCGAGCGAAGCGCCGTCCACTGCCGTGCAGTACCTTCCCTAGTCTCGTTGGTCCTGCGTCGCGTGAGGGAAGACCGCAACGGATTCGTTTACTACAGGTTACCGTTCTGAACGTTCAGGTGAGTACGGACGGCCAGAGACGCCTCCCAGTTTCGTTCGGTGATCGCGAGTACCCGCGGCTCCGCGAGAGAAGAGGGAAGCGCGAGGTGGATCGTCGTCGTCGTCGTCGCCGTCGTCGCGGCCCCGCGCGTAACGTGATACAACGCGGCTCGCGGCGGTACACACGCTCTCTCTCCCGCACGGCGTAATTACGTGGCCGCGATTCGCCTCGGCGCTCCGGCGACGACGCGTCGCGCGAGGAGGAGGAGGAGGAGGAGAGAGGATCCGCCGCGACCCGCGTCCTTGTTTACGCTCGTCGGGCGCGTCGAAAGCGCGAATCATCGCACCGCGGCCATTATTCCGACTCGGGGCTATCGCTCGCGGCTCGAGGCGCAATTAACCGACGGGGCGCCTCCCGTATCGATCGCACGCGCGCGACGCGACCAAGCCGATTCGGCGGCGGCGTGCACGGCGTCCGAGATCGGGGCCGCGCGGGGGTCTCTGGAAAATTTCGACGCGGCGCTCCTGCTCGGGCTTTCCCTCTTCTTCCCCCCGTCGGCGCGTACTTTGAGAGAATTTCGTGCGATCGCGACTTCCGGCAAGCCTCCATATTTTCATTTCGCGTAGCATGCGAGCACGTTGAGAGAAACTCGGAGAACGATTAACAGTGCTTTGTACATTAACGCGTCGATAAGGCAGTAGCGATTCGTGTAGGTGTACATGTAATCGAATAACGGAGATTGTTAATCCGATTAATTAAGACTTTTTTTTGTTTGAGTTACTGTTACTTGTTCCTTGAAAGAGTAATTATAGAAACACCATTCTGTTTGTTTACGAACGATTGAAGCTTACTATTAAACCGCCTCTCGGTTCGAGTTTTGGAAAATAAGGATCTTATCTTATGTTGTCATGTGATTAGACGGCAGGTGCTGCAGGTAGCCTGTTATGTAAGGTGTTTTTATATTTTCCTTTAAGAATGAGCACTCGAGTATTCGTTGGTGGATTAACGTACCGGGTGAGAGAGCGCGACCTTGAGAAGTTCTTCCGGAAATATGGTAGAATCAAGGAGGTCGCTATGAAGAATGGATTTGCCTTTGTGGTAAGTCTAATGTGGTTCAATTGTTTTTTTTACAGTATGGTAGGGACAAGAGTCTATGTCGGTGGGCTTCCATACGGCACCAGGGAAAGAGACCTTGAGAGATTTTTCAGAGGCTACGGTCGATTCCGTGATGTTCTCATCAAGAATGGTTACGGCTTTGTTGTAAGTATCCGTATCCAGCTGTAAATACCACGAGTAACACCTTGCGTCGCTCAATTTGGTCCCGAAGCCGCGCCTCTCTTCCTCTAGTAACGTCGCCGGTCTTGTCTACAACGTATCTGCAAATTCTTCTCTCTACATGTGACAGATATCGCTATACTATAGAGATTACCGCTGCTTCCGGGTGTACTTTCCATTATTTTTATATGACGAAAACCGCTCGCGTTTAACGATCGCCGCGGCAATGCTTTCGAGCAAAGAGAATCAAGTTTGCTCTCGGGAAGTTAGTTACCGACAATGTGGACCAAAGTGGGTAAAGCTGCAGCGTGTTAGTTAGAAATACAACTCGATAACCTGAGTTGACCTGACCCGAGCCCCGAGCATACTGGTACTGTGGCAGTTTAATGGAGCTGTGTGCTGCTTATCATCGATTATTCTGCAAAAGCTTTGTAAGTTACGTATAACCGGGGGAGCTAAACCGCTTATAATGGGCTATGTATTACCAGATTATTTGAAATTTTGTTTAAGCACTTGCGATAATCAAGACTATGCACTCTTAGTTATATACTTGTAGTATTACTTGATAATGCGATTTATTTGTTAAGCCGAATAATAATATATCTTATCCTAAAACTTTTGCAGGAAACAATAACAAATATGTATATGTATATGTATAATTTCAAATAATTACAACAAACAGATTAAAGTCCCTTGTTGCCATCAACGTTGTGTACATTTAAATATTTTTATAACACGTATATTACTCTTGTGTATCATGTACGTTTACATTTCATGAATAGCGATATCTTGTAACTTGACGTTTCTGTAAAAGCTTTTAATTAATGTATATTATTATAGGAAAGACCCCTATCGTGAGACAGCGGAGTTTCTGCTAAATTAATAGGCGTCACCTGTTGGTTCCACCGCGAATTTATTGCCCTTGGAGTGAAATCTGTTTGGTGGAAAATTCATTCAAAAAGAAAAAAAGATTAGAGAACCCACTGTCTCACAATAGAGGACTTTCCTCTACATGTAAATGCATTAGAGCGATATTATCGCATGCAAGCAGTTTTGAAATAACACATTGTGAAGCTACGTTATTACTTCTGGGTAGTAATGAAAAAAAAATGTTATGTTGTAGGAATTCGACGACTATAGGGATGCTGACGACGCTGTCTACGAACTAAACGGAAAGGAACTTTTAGGAGAAAGGTAATGCAATCGCACTTTTTACTTAGTGTATGAAACAAATATATGTACTAGGCGATTATATTAGGCGGAATGGTATAGGTAGCATGTTTGCATGTCTGAATAGTTTCTATAACAGTCCATTTAATATGTGGATTGTTATTGTGATTAAGTTAATGTTTGAACTTTATCATAATATTATTGGTACCGGGGATTCTCTGTTTAAATTAAGCAAGTTCTAATTTATTATGCTAACACACGCTGAGGGTGAGTTAGATTTGGTATTGTCGAGAGATTAACTAATGCCATGTAACAAATGTAATTCCTTCCTACGAGTCTCTTACAATGTCGTACATGAAATATCTTTTCTGCATACACTATATTATGTTATTTCATACAGAGATACAATAGCTCAGCTTAGCATAACACATGGCAATACAACTAATTTGTAATATTTTCAGAGCTTTGTGCTGATGCGATATTAAAGTATCTTTTAACTTGCGTAATAAAAATTTGTTTATCGACAAGATCAAAAATCGCTCGACCCTAAATGGCTTGACTGAGAAAATTGTTAATTAACGTCCAAAATTATTTAGAATCCCTAAAAGTGTTAAATCAGAGAATCACAATTCAGAAAACAATGAGTATTTGTTACCTGCGAGTTATTTTCAACTCGAATATTCCCTTCTAGATCGACGAGTAAAATGTCTCGTTATCTCAAGCAAACAGTTTGTTATCAATTTATCTTGTTACATCACTTAAGATTGATACGAGAGAAGCAATAGCATTCAAAGAACGAGAAAATTGAAAACTTCCAACGCGACGTTGAAAGAAATTTTCTGCTTCACATGCTTTACTCTTACTTTCTGTTTTTCTTTTGGGAATTTATGTAAGTGTGTCAATAATATCTGAGTAGCTTCCACATGGAAGAAATAATGGTAGATTTCACCATAAAAATAAAAGTTGTAAAAACTGACAAAATGCGGTGGCAGTATTCTTAACGCTCTAATCGCTCTAATTGTATATTTCAACCTGTACCAGTAATATTATTCGCTGTTGCTTCTATTTGATTAAAGACAAATGTACAGTGCACAATTATCTGTTGGCATTCAACGAGCGATCCGTTAATGCCTTTGATCTTGCATCTATAGTAAACGGCGTCTGTCCTCCAAATTAACGATTGGACATTTACCGAGATAAAATGCGTCTTAAATGACTTACCGCCATTTTGAACTACTTCCATCAATTCCCCGAGTAGAAACAGTTATTGTCATAATATACCTTCGTCTGGAGAAATGTTTTATTGCTTCTTTTTTGCCGAAAAATTTGGCACATGTGCTTTTTCATAAATTCATCGTGTGATCCTATGTAACGCATCACGAGCGCAAAGAAAAAGGAGAAACTTTAGATATATTATAAGGATCACAGATATAATTATGAAAAAGCTGATGGATGTGGTGAAAAAAGAATTAATTCGGTGATAAGTAGCATCGTATAAGGAAGGCAGTTTAGGCTATATGAACGGGTTGTGAAAGAGAGAGAGAAAGAGAGATTGTATGTACGTGAAAGCGAGATAGATAGTGAGAGAGATAGGGGGGAAGAGAGAGAGAGAGGGGACAGCGCCTCGGACGAAACCGGACGATAGAGATTCTGAGAGAGAGAGAAGGACGGATGATATTTGAACGGATTTCGCGGAGAAAGGAGACTGAGGAATGGAAGGAAGGAAGGAAGGAAGGAAGGAAGCAGCTTTAGAGAGTAAGAATTAGTCGTGGACTTAGGCGGGGTTTTGTTGGGTGTGTTTCAGAGTGGCGGTGGAGATAGCACGGGGTGTTTCAGGGAGGCGAGGCGACCGTGGCTACGGACGCTCACGCTCCTGGAGAGACAAGTAAGCATATCCAATGTGTCTTGTTACAGAATTACTGTAGAGAGGGCCCGGGGGACACCTAGGGGTAGTGACCAGTGGCGCTATGGTGACTCCCGTGGTGGTTATGGGGACTCGAGGCGATCTGCGTAAGACACGCTATCCTTTTTTTTATTTTATCAGAGCGATCATTATCCCCTCCTCCCCTGCAGGCTGCCGGCTCGGGATGTGCGAAATCCAAGCGATTCGTTTCAGTCTTACACCTTTCCATTTGTTTCCGAACGTATATCTCTTTTTCTTACGTACGATTCTTTTTTCCTTTTCATTTATTCTCCGTTACGTTTCTTTGTACTGTTACTTCGAGGGGGGGTTTCTTTTTTGTACGCCGCGTACGATCGATTTCGCACATCGTCCGCACAGGGAAGAACGCAATCTTGGATATTGATAAGCTCTAGCGTAGAGAGGGCGTAGAGACGAGTGATAAACGATCGCGTTTGCAAACTTCTCTTGCCTTTGCGCATACGAAAAGTAATAGTTTAATTAGAGTTCGAAGTAGCTTGTCTTCTAAATTGGTTGTCTTGGATTTGACTGCTCTCCCGAGCACGTCGAATTGTCGAAAGTTTGACCACGATAAAAAAATGATAGCAAGATAACGCCTAGCGATACCCTCCCAGACATTATGTTTATTGCTGGTAGTTGAACGAGATTTACCAATCTAATTGGTGACTAATAGATGTGTGGTGTTGTGTTTGTTACAGCCGAGACGATATGCGGCACGACAGGTACGCTATTGCTGCATTTTGAATAGATTTGATTCGATTGGAACAGGTGATTGATTGTGTGCCTGAGCAATGAGTGCAGATCTGTAGTTATTTGCTGAAGGTTTAACCGACGATCCGTTATTTCTGTTCACATGACATCCCTTTTTGCAGAGATAGTGTGAACAGAAACACGAGGACTGCATCTAGCTACAAGCAATCATTGCCCAGGTACATACATCCAATGTTACGCTAACGATTACATATTAACTTAATACACAAACTTTACTGTTGCAACTGTCTTGTGATTATATTCTTATATTCTTATAAATTTATATAAATATATATATCTTATTATTGCGTTTTATATCATATTTTCATTCGTTAAATTAACGTAAAGTCAGGTCCAAGACAAACCGCTTGCTCTAGAAACATACATGTAGATAATATCCGGTCTTTTTCCCATTGTAGATACGGACCGCCTACTCGTACCGAGTACCGCCTCACCGTGGAGAACTTGTCAAGCCGTGTCAGTTGGCAGGTAAGTGACACACGTGTCTCGCTTTCAGTTTTCTTGCATTTTTACCGATACTTACCTTCGTTGGTTTCTTACTATTACTATTCGCGATTACAGAGAAAACGTTGCACTGCTTTATATGGGTTTTTACCGAAATTTTATCTATCACTCTGAATCTCTCTAAGTTTTGCCGAGTTTTTCCGCAGTCCGTTTCTACCAAATTCCACGCGTGTCGATACATAGCATTTCTTTCTTTTATTCTTCTATTCTCTTTATAGTCTTTCGTCTCATTTTACGTTCATTTACTCAGAAAAGAGAGCCCTATTTTGGAATGTAGAAAGATGTAAGATTTTGATCAAGTAAGTCTATGGCAAAAGTTGAAATCAGATTTTCATGTACATGTGCAAAGACATTTTCCACGAGAAAGGAAAAGATGAAAGAAATGGGAGAGACAGAACGAAAATCAGCATGGACGACTCAGAATGAAAGATTCAGAATTGAGAGACGTGTGAAAGATGCATGGCACATCACTGCTGATACCTGATACCTGAAGGACACAGGCATGCACGAAGGAACTCGGAGTAACAACGTGACCCGTGATGAACGCAGCCAAATACTACTGGACAAAGATATTCAGCGGACGCCGTGGACGCGAAGAGCTGTAAAGCGGAAGAAACGAAGGAACGCAGATACAGATGGAGCGAGACAGAGCGATGCAGATGAATGCAAACGATATGTGGGAAATACCAGGACGCAAATAGATGTTTTTAAAACCAAACAAAAGCTATGGGGACAAAAAGTCAAGATGAAGACTGCACGTGAACCAAGTCTTACTTGATCAATTTACATTGTGTATATTCATATATTACATATATAGTCTATAAAAGTATATATTTTTTCTATATCTATCGTTGCACTTTTCGATGATTGGTTCTTGACGAAAAGTTATTCTCTCGATCGAGTCTCGATTGTTCGACGTTACTTTTTCAATTTATTATTTCATTTACGTTCGGCCAACAGTTTTGAGAAAAAAACGAAATAAACTTGATGTTCTTTCCGAAGAGTCATATCCTCTTCGCCGAGGAGGGGCGACCGGTAGGGCCAATAGACTGATGATGTGCGATGATAAAGATGACGATGCACGCGATGGGCCCGCCTTGAGGTCAAGTGGCACCAGGTTGGTTTCGAGGTGTCCCGGGTGACAGAGAGAGCCGCGTGGCACTGGGATGTACACCTACCACCACCTATCTACCATCATACTACTACTCGCGCGCAGTAATACGTGGTGAATCCCGGTGAAATCCCAGTGATAGGGTTATCGTGCGTACTTCGATCCTCTTCATCATGATCACTGGGGGAAAGAAAGAGAGAGCGAGAGAGAGAGAGAGAAAGAGAGAGACCCAATCGCCGCTACCTACTTTATCCGTCTGGAAAACAAACATTTGTTTACGTAAACAACCTCCACCACCAATATCACTCTTCCTATTACTATAAACCGACATGGTCATAATTCAGTACCTTCACCATCGACCATCATTACAACCACCACCACCACCACCACCACCATCACATCTACCACTCCACTGTGACTGTCATTGCTACTGGTACGCCACGCAACCTAGCCATCTAGTAAGTCAGGCAACGGCCACACCCATGAGGGCATACGCGGGCCGAAACCCGAACCATCCGCGACTACGCCACACAGATCCGTTCGACCCGACCGAGCGCCGTGTGTCTGGCCTTTCTCTCTGTCCGTAAGCAAGGTGGTGCCTGGGCCCAAGGTAAATGCGTCACCTTAACCGAGTGTACTCTTAGATATACACATATCTATTATAACTACACACTCTTGAACGTGGTCTTGTTCACTTATGTATACTATATATTTATATACTATAATTATTATATACCTATTTATATTACACCTCATATTATTTAATATTACTGTGCACCATAGCTCAGCGTACATCGAACCGTTGAGACGTTTTAAGAAGCTCGGAGCTGTGCACGCGCAACTAAATGCGAGACCGGAGATAGGAAACCACTAGTGATATATATTCACGTGCTCGAAATTAGAAATCTACTTGTTAGTCGAGTCAATCTTGTGTCTGCACATTTAGACACGTCTTTCAAAATTTTCTTCATTTCTCACGATTGATACCTCTCTACCACTGCGTGTACGTTTTGTCACAATTCTCCGTTTGAATAGACCAACTTTTCTTTTTGCAAGACAATTTCCATCATTACACTATACATTTTGAATGTAGCAAGCGAGGAGTGAATATTTCAGAGGAAATTCGTCCAGCGTCAGAAATATATCTTCGGCAATGGCATGCGTGAGCGTTTTGTTTGTCCTTTTTTTTTCTTTTATTACATGGAAATCCCTTGCGCTTGGACCTTGAGAGGCACCGGCACAAAATCTCTGATAGGTCGCCGCCGTGTGGTATCCCGCAGATACGGAGGCGTCTGCGCTCTCTCGTACTCGCCGTGTAAAACGACGGGCATATAGGCACATCTATCTACCTCCGCAACAGTAAGCCGTACCTGGTTCCCACACACACACAAAGAGAGAGAGAAAGATATACGTATAAGTACATCTCCCAGCGATGAATGAACGCAAACGGACCACTAGACAATATCCACCTTCACTCGCAGATATCCCTTATGAGGAATGACTGTGAAGCGTTAGATTAGATCATGGAAGAGGAACAACAGAAAGCGAAAGGATAATACGGAAGAGACAACGTGTTCACAATGCAGAGAGGAATCTTGCAAGATTAAGGGAAGAAATCCACGAAAGCGTGACGCGGGAGAAGAATCGTCGACGAATCCACTTTTAATTTTCAGCGAAAAGTTGACACAATTTTCACATTTTTGTCTCGATTTCTCTTTGTCTTGCTTTTCCTGTTTTATTGCGATGTATAATTTATTCATACAGTCTTCGGAACTTTTGCAGAGTAATTATTATTATGTGTTTACACGTTGAAACTTTTCATTTTCGCTTTATAGCGATTCTTTTACTGTTACGCATATAATTCTCCCTATGAAATTATATATTACTCATAATGGTACATAAACTTTAAATATATTAATTTTATTTATATCATTTTTTATCTCACATGTTATAGATATTATGCTAAAAAAAATATCGCATTGATTACTTTTGTAATTATATTGTGAGCCGTTCTGCAGAAGTGAGAGTGTACTTTTCGTCTAAAACTATTAATTGATTTCTGTAAATGTTGACATATTACTGCAAAATCTCGTTCTGCAGGGCGGAGCTGATTGTGTTGTGTATACATATATAAAATTATAATCACGTTTATTTTGAATATTGAATTGCATAATAAGAAAAGTTGCGTCGATATAAGCAGATACTAAATTCGAGCATGCAATTCGTAACATTCTCGACACTGAAGACGCGAGCAGATGTAGACATACTATGCTTACCTCTTTCTTTAGTCGAGTAGACCCAGGTAACCTGCCGCAGGAAAAGAAATCGAAATAGAATATAAACGTATGAGTGCACAGGATATATTTTAACCTGCGCGTTACATCAGACTAGGAACACAGTATAGTAAACTCCAACTAATAATTCTAAATTTACTCGGATACCTGTGCAAATAGACAGAGAAACATATTAATTCTGGCCCTTGTGTGATGTTCAGGATTTGAAGGATTACATGAGACAAGCTGGAGAAGTGACGTATGCTGACGCTCATAAGCAACGTAGAAACGAGGGGTAAGTGGCTTGTATTACGAGAGTGACGAGTAAAATTAAGTTGCTCGGTATTGATCGCGAGAAGAGGCGGTTAGAGCGAAAGATTACTGCGGGAGCATTTATAATTTAACAAGATCAGCGCGTCAATCTAACGATCGAAATTTATGTTTTTGCAGAGTTGTCGAATTCGCGACGTACTCTGACTTGAAGAACGCTATCGATAAATTAGATGACACAGAATTGAACGGCCGCAGGATCAGACTCATCGAGGATAAAAGACGCGGCCGTCGATCGCGATCCTCGAGCTCGAGATCGCGCTCTCGATCTCGATCACGATCACGTCGTCGGTCGCGCTCCCGCTCAAGGTATAATCGTTCTCGATCCCGATCAAGGTACTTTCGTGGCGACATTACGTCACCTGTTTTCTCTTACGATTTAGTTTTGTGTACAATCGCTTGTAGTTTGTTCGACAGTCTTACAAAGCGATTTCTTATTATTTTTATTCATTTTGTTTGTCTCTTAATTTTCGCGTTTATGTTACTACTTAATTTTCTGTAAACTGATTATAAATTCCTTTCTAAATTATTTTATTTGATGGTGAGATCAAGGTTTTGTTCTGTGCCTATCATTGCAAAATTCATCGCGTAAGAAGGTGGTTTTGCGATGACACTTGAAAACATTATGTCTCATCGAGGTTTTCTGTGGTGCAGGAGCCGCCGCAGTTCTCGCAGCCACAGCCGTCGTAGCACCCGGTCCAAGTCAAGGGCACACTCCAAGTCCAAGTCCAAGTCAAAATCCAAATCTCCTGAGCGTAGTCGTTCACGCTCAAAATCCAAGTAAGTATCTTAAAATTATTTTATATGAACACGTTTGTTCCATTAGCTGTACACTGTATTCAGAATTGTACATGTATATTTAGTTTACTTATTTTTTTTCTTGCGCAGTTAGCGTCACTGTCGGTGTACACTCATTCCCATTTATTATTGGCATTGTTTTTGGGCTGGCCTCGTGCCTTGAGCTCTCACGCTTAATCACGCTTTATACGCGTTCACCTACTCACCGTGCGCTTGGAAAGCGACAAAAGAAAAAAAAAAGAGTTTCTTTGTATTTTGTCAACTTTCTCTACTTTCGTGCCCCTTTCATTTTGAACTATAATTTTACAGATCAAGAGACCGCTCAAAGTCGAAATCTAAGTCAAAGTCCAAATCCAGATCTCGTTCTAGGTCCAAGGCTGAGAGGTCAAAGTCCAGGTCGCAGTCCAAATCCAAAGCCAAGTCTCCCTCAAAGTGAGTCCTCTCGCTGGCCTTTTCTTTATTCGATACGTAATTGGCGCAAGAAAATAAAATTTTCTCAGAGTGCTGGCACAAGTGATAAACGTCCTGAACATTCCTCCTTTCAGGGATAGGTCAAGCCGCGAGCGTTCCAGAGGCGACAGATCCCGATCCCGATCGGGAAGCAAACACAGCAAGAGCCGCAGCCGCTCTCGTTCGCCCATGAATGGAGATAAATCGCCGGAAAGCAACAAACAAAAAGCCGACTAAGCAAAAGAAAATCAGCGAAATACTATCTTTCCTTTTTTTCTTTCACCATTTTTTATATCGAGTCACATTTAAAAATCAATATCTCATATATCTAATATCTTTTCCGATCATTGATCGTAATAATGAAGTTTTAAAACTTGTACCATCGTATCGAAAATCCATTACCTCGATATTTAACTTTGATTATTCACAATCAGGGTTTATTTCAAAAGCTTCAACATTGTTGACTTAGAGTTTATGATTTAACTTCTTAAATCATTACCCTCGTCCTTTGCTTCAATTTTTTTTTTATTACTTTTTCTTAGGTATGTCTAGGTTTAGCGATACACATCATCCGACTTGAACGATTCGCGCATTTAGGGTGCGTTCGGGGAGCTCTCTGTATTATTTGGCGCTGAAAGCATCGTTATTTTTGTTGCTCATTATGCTTCAAAGAAAGATTACATTTTCAGCGTCGATAGCGAGCTCCGCGAGTGTACCCTTAGATATTCTTTTATTATTCATCTCAGAATACAAATTTTCAATGTATCGCCGTACATAATACGAGTTCCCTTATAATGGCTTTTTGTATATATTCCTAATGGTTATATTACAATAAGAAAGTATGTGATGTGTATTAAATTTAGTGGTAAGAGGTATTTGAACTGTCAATAAAAGTTAATGTCAATGCAGGTTGATATCTCGTATCCGAATCATTCCCAGTTATTTCTTTTTAATATACCTAAATATTTCAGCTACATAGTCTCGAGTTGAATGCTAATAGTACTCTTACTATTTCTAAGCTGTTTTTTAAACATGGAGAAGAGGGAAACAAATATAGTGTATCAAATCTTGCTGAATTTGAAAAACATCGAGCAAGTCCGTTCGGTTATTTCGAGTTCTCGGTTAAACGGAACCTGACGTAGCCAGGCGAACATGTGACGCGCAGATGGGCCCGCCTGGGACTCTGATGACTCACTGATGTGTGTCAACCCCCGGTATTCTTGTCTCTTCCACCCTCTCCCTAACGTGTCGGGAATAGATTGGCGTCGTCAACCAGGTTGTTCAGCTGGAAAATAAGAGAGCGAATGAGAGAAACCAAGGGGGAAAACGCAAAATGAACGACACAGCTACGTAAAATAATCGCCGAAAAAAAACCAAGCCGCGCAGTCGTTCAATGTCAGATTCGCGGCGCCGGCAATGCGTCGAACGTGAATTCCCGGCCATCAAGGGTGAGTCAGTTATCCCTCCGCATGACGGTCAAGGAGACGATCGAAAGAAACGCGTAGAAAAGGGGGCACGCGATTAATTGCGCGCGATTGGGGAGGTAGGAGCCAAGCGTCGATTGGCTCAGTTTCGAGAGCGGTGGGATCCCAATCCAGGAACGAAATGTGCACTTGTAAGACCCAGATTCTGCTGGTTCGTGATGCGAAAGAAACCGGATTTATAACTGATTTGTAACAGAAATATATTTCTGTAGTAGGTACACTAGGAATCACTGATGCCTGCCCACATCAATTTGTGCACACATCACATTTATAACACATTAGTAAATTTTGCACAGGGTTGGGAAGTAACTTGTTACTTGTAACGAAGTTACAGTTACTTGTTTTTGGCAACTCTAACTTAACTTCGTTACTTTCTCTCCATTTGTAACTGTAACTTAACTCAGTTACTTTTTTTTTCGACAACTAGCAACTAATTCAATAGTTACATTAATAGTTCCTTTATATATTTTTTAAACCTCCACAGATCGCATCAGGCATTGCATTTGCACATAAACGCTTTTATCGATATTTTATCATTCAAACGCAGATTTGATATTTTTATTTTCATTGCGAGAAAGTAACTGCAAAGTAACGATTCGTTGCTTTTTGAGTAACTGTAACGCATTATTTTTCAGAATTGGTAACTTGTAACTGTAATTAGTTGTAAAACTAAAACTGTAACTAGATACTTTTATAAAGTAACTTTCCCAACCCTGATTTTGCACATACATACATGGAAAATGTACGTGTCCTACCTGTGCCTAAATTCATATGGGAAGGCATCAGTGATTCTTAGTGTTATTATTTCAATTAATTAATGACGATAAACTGTTCCAGACTGTCAGGCTTTGCGGATAAGTCCATCAAACCCCTTTCTGCGCCGATCCTGGCGAGAGGGGCCTGTCGCCCCGAGAGGGGAGATGACGGGTAGAGGGGGATGAACGATGGGCGCTGCTCGACGCTGTTACCTGGTGTTACGTGCCTCAGAAGCACTAACCGGTCAGTCAGTGTACCGTCTCGTTCCTGCCTTTGAACAACGCTCGCCTGCTGTTCAACAGTGTCCGCGCCTGCCTGCGCCCTAGAAATTTGCACACACGTCAACTGACAGGTCAGTGCACCCTTCGCCACGGTTTCCCCACAGCGAAGTGTGTCCAATGGCGGATTTAAAGGCGAGCCCTCGAAACGAGTCTGCCCAAACTGTAGATACCTCCAAACATCATCCGGAGACACATTGAACATCTCCTGGATTCCCGTGTATCTTTCAACAAGTTACTCGCCCAGCCTTCCAAAGAGATTCACGGAAAGCGACGGCGAACGTCTTCTTTCTCCTCCTTGCATCGCCTTCTCTCCTTTCGCGTATTAATTTGCGGAAGTGAGAGAGGATTGACTCCAGACTGGCATGAGAATCTACAGCCGAGCGTGGGCAGTCCAGTGTTCGATGGTGCTTTCTTTCGTGTGAGACGGCGAAACGTTCGGCAATCAGTTCTTCACTTGCGAAATATCTCCGCCGAGTCTCGGAATTGGCAAAAGTGGTCTTCCCTCCAAAGACGATAGTGGTCTGGAAGCAAAATTTCGTGAGTCAATGGAGTGACGACCGCCTTGCTACTTGGCGTTATCACAATTTCCCGGCGTTACGATTCCCGTGCGATAGCTTTGACACGCGTATCAACTTATCTGAGTAACAGTGTCGTCCTTCGTAACAGCGCCTGTAGATTCGGTTACAATTATCGCCGGGCTCACGCTTCGGTACAAACACGCGGTATCGAGCAGTTTATGTTTGTTCGCGACAATTGAGACGCGATGTTTCGGCGTGAGTTCCATCTCGCCCGTGGCGTGACAACTTCATTTTGACTGTCGATCTATAGGTACAGATAAATACGTGACGTCCGTACATTCGGCGGCGGCGATAAGAATGTTATAGGACGGGCTTTCCACGACTGTAAGGCCCGGTCTACAATGAGTTGTTAGTCGTTAGTCAGAAGTCGGAACTATATGTCGGTCCTTTTTCTTCCACCCAGAAAGGAAAAGGATCAACATATAGTTGCGACTTCTGACTAACGACTCATTGTAGACCGGGCCTAACGTATACTAAATTGCACACCTCGAGATTACGTGTCTCCACCGGCCGGGCACCGAGATATCGATCGGCCTTTCGACGCGATCGAAAATGGACCCGGGGTGTGGTCGAAAGGCGTCTGTCTTGAAGAAAACGTCTTTTCCTTTACGACATCGTCTTTGTAACTGAACGGCGGCATCCGCGAATCGATGACGTTCTTCCCGGAATACAACGGAGAATCTGACGAAGCGGGAAACGAGTGATTTACCGTTTTAATAACGATTCTTTCATCGTAACTGCTATATATCGTTACGATATCCATTAGTTGTTCGAAATAACAATGTAAAATGTCTGCTACTAAAACGTGGGTGAAACAGATCTTTTGTTAGACCGCCCGCCAACAGATTTTTTTTTATACGCCTGTTACTAGGTGATGGCACACACGTACCCTATTATATCCGACTGGCAATTACGTATACGAGGATAAGATTAACGAACGCGAATTAATGAGTAGACCGTATCGTGCGAATTCACGGCGTTTTCGGCCGGAGTAATTTGAAACGCTTCGAGAGAGCGATCGGAATAAATTTCAAGGATACTGTTTAGAATTGCCTCTCCAAATGTGTGTTCACGCAAACGTAGCGAATGTCAAACGCAAAATCAGACGCCTTATTAAAATTGATTCACCGGTCGCTCTCCGTTTCGTTCGCCTCGTACAAAATCATTCACGTCCCATTACTTTTCTGTATCTTTACCGTTAGTTTCGGCTGAGCGCAATCTTTGCATTTCGCCGTGCATTACCGTTTGTTCCGAGAGATTCTTTTTCTAAAACAATAACTTGTAATATGTCTAATTAGACGCGAACTGCCAGTGGTAATTAAACTGGATCGCTCTTTCGAAGCGAGGCGTATCGTTTCCATCGTGGAAAGCCTGTTGGAGAACTTCCTTGCTCTTCCTCGTATACGGGCGGACAGCGCGAGGCAACACAGGATGAGGATAAGGGCGTGGTTTTGACAGATGCATGCAACGCACGCGGAGCACGCATATGCGTCTTCTTCTCGTCGTCGTCGTCAGTTTGGTACTCATCTTCCATGCTCGTGCATCTGCGCTGACCATTTACGGTAGAACAATTTCTGGAAATAAAATGGATTGCCTCGTTTCAACTTTAGCGAATTTGATACGTCGCAACCTCCGATTGATCGTCGTACAATCGTGTGACATTTTTCTAAATTCAAGAAAAACTCACAGCTAGAAACGACTTGGACGGCGGCGATCTCACCGCGTTTCGCGTTTTCCTAAGGGAGAATCGTCGCCGGGCGTTGCATTTGCATTTTATCATGTCCCGAGCGTTTCAAGGCGAACGAGGGGGGCTTCTGTATAAGCGCAGCTCCGCCGTCGCGAATCGCGCGCTTCCACGCTTGCGTTTACTCGGCGCGGCTCGGCTCGGCTCGCTCGCGATTAGCGTCTCCCAGATCGCGAGACCGTTTCTATCTCACGAACAGCGGTGTTACTAGGCGAGAACGTACGCCCGAGATATTCTCTTACATCTCGCGCCACGTCAGCCGGACAATACCTTCGTTTTCCTGCGAGTTATGGGATTCGCATACGGATAGCGGCGGCCTTATTTCTCCTTCGGCTCGTTTTGCGTCCGTTTGTACCTAATTAAACGAATAGAAAGCGTATTATAGCGTCGCGACCGTGAATGGAAACATCATTCCGGCTCGGCTTTGAAATTCAAATTCGCGTTGAATGCGCATTCCCGAGCAGGACGCCAGAGCATTTCATTCGATTTGAACGCGCGACTCGGGAGGGGGACGATACATCAATGATACTATTAACGGCAATCATCCCCGACGGTGGAGGACGCGGCCCTCCGTCGAGGGAAACCGCCCTCTCTTACCCATGACCATGAAAACCGGGATGCGCCGTCGGCGCGGAGTTCACGGACCCCACTCACACTCTTCTCCTGGCGATGCCGGCAATGCCAATCGATGAAACCGTCTGCCGCGGCCGCGGCCGCCACCACCTCCTCCTCCTCCTCCGTCGCCGCCGCCGCCGCCGCCGCTACGCTACGGCCGCTCCCCTGACGCAACCTCGGATCTGCCTCCCCCGTCGTTGCGTCCGTGTGTATGTACGTGCAAGCGTTTGCGCCCTACCCATTCATGCGTCGCGAACACAAGTCCGCGGCGTGTGTGTCAATATTGGCACGTTGCTGCGCCGTAGGAAAGCGGAAGGACTCGCCTTCCGGCGATCATCGAATCGGATCTGATTAAACGGCGCTCCTGGGAACGCATCGGTTTACTGCGAGCGGCGCGTGTCGCGACCGCTTTCAGAAGCAGATGCAGGCACTCTGAAAGAGAAGGCGGCGAATAATGAGAGCTGCACAAATTTACGCATTTCGGCGCTGAAATAAGTGAGCCAACGAGAAATGACTCGTCGATCGGTGTCGACTCAACGTCGTTCCGACGAATTATCTCTCGCCGGGTGAACTTACGAAGTAGCCTCGGCCACGATTTCTCCACGAGCTGAAAAACCTGGGGGGGGGAACTGATTCGGTTACCTTCGCGGAGGACGGGTTTCCGAGTACACATTAGCAAACAAAACGAACTGATCCAGGAAGATTTTAATTGACTCCGCATAAACGCCGGTAATGAACGCGCCGAGTGAGCTGCCTGCCGCGCGAGTTAACGAGCCCTTTTTTTTTCTTTTAAATCGTGTTCTCGCGATACGCACGGCCGGGGCAGAACGCTAATTGTAGGACGACTTTGACATTCGGTGCGTGCCGTACGCTCGGACGCCTAGGATGCCCGCGACCATATTACGCGACGCGTACTCGCCCAATGCGCGCCGCGCGCCCATTGGCCGGGGGATTCGTAAGTGATATTTTTATTGGCCACCGGCGATCAACGAACCGTTGTCCCCTTCGCCGTCCACTTCTGCCAATATAGATCATCTTCAATCCCGGCTCAACTTGCCCCTTGTCGTTTTCTACGTCCGAGAATCAGGAGGAGATGAAAATTAAGCCGGAAGACGAGAATTGAACCCAAAAGTTGCTCTGCGTCTGTTGTAAAGCCTTGTGTCCACGATCCAAGAACTGTGTCCAAGTTCTAGTTCCGAGAAATGCGTAGCCAATCACCTTGCAGCTTTTATGGAATAGCTGCACGGTGATTGGCTACAGATTTCTCGAAACTAGAACTTGGACCAAGTTCTAGCATCGTGGACATTGGGCTTAAGGGCCTGGTGTCCACGATGCTGGAACTTTGCTCCAAGTTTGTGGCCAATCAACGTGCAGCTTTTATGGAATAGCTGCAAGTTGATTGGCC
>NW_011967194.1:898403-944481 GCF_000949405.1 Vollenhovia emeryi
AACAACGTGGCCTTAAAACTCTTGAATCTGATTGGCGTATACTCTCAATAATGGCGGAATCCGAGTGCATACTTCAATCAAATTTATTGGTCTACTCCTACGGAACTCGGACCAATCGCAGTCGATTATTCTTAAGACCGCGACTCGCATTGGTCCGCGTTCAGCAGAGAAAACTTGCGCTGATTGGATTATTCTTTAAAAATCTAGAAGAATAGTTCTATCACAGCGCAGATCTAAAAGTATAACCCAATCATCTTAAAGCGCTTACTGAGCAACTTTCTTCGCTGAATGCGGCCATTGTAGACTCCGCGTTACGAATTTGACAACAGTTGCAAATGGTTGCAAAGCAGCTTTTCCTGTTGAACGCGGCCGTTGGCTCGTGGGTGCGTTTAGCTTCTTTTTTCAATTGAAATGTGTCGCAAAGAAACGATATTTTTGGCGTTTTCAGAGTCTAGAATCATGAGAAATGAAGTCTTTTCAAGTTGAAAAATGATCTCCCAGAAGATGTCGATGCCTCGCGCCTCTCGGACACGATGCGCGTCTCTCGTTTACGTTGCCAGGGCGCTCGATTTGAGACTCTGATTGAGAATCCGCGTCTTGGTGGGAAACGAGGAACCCATTGAGCTGAGGTATTTCACGTGAGTGGCTGGCTCTAACACGGTTTTTCCATCTTCCTGCGAGTGTTTCAGCCTGGATGACCGGTGTCCCCTGTCCGTCTTTCAGCCGCTCGTGACTCGGAAAGCACCTTGGTCGTGCCGGAGCACTCGACGTCGGGACGTCCGCTCGATTCGGACGATGATTGTCTAATACTCTTGCCTACATACGTCCCTGGCATATACGCGCCACCGCTCGATACGATACGCGCGTCCAGGGTTCGTTAGCCGTCACGGTCGCACGGAAGAGAGCTGGAAAGAGAAAAAGAGCGAGAGAGAAGGGGGAGAGAAAGAGAATCGTGGTCGCTCGACGGTCGCCGTCGCTCGGTAAAGCGTTTCTCTAGCCACGAATACAAATGCAGCCGGCGCGGCGTTTTCACGTGGGCATTGTACGCGCGTGGGTGTTCGCCGCTCTCCGGAGCCCACGCCGCCGATCGATACAGGCCCGTGCACGCTGTTGCACGTGTGGACGCGTGGCGCGGTAGAGACGAGGAGGGAGAGAGCCGGTAGCGGAGGTCCCAGCCATTAAACGCGATTGCCCAAGTTAATTGGCAGCCGGCGCGAACTCGTTAGCCAGCGACCGTAGGATCTCATTCTGCGAATCGAGCCTGCGACAATGCGTCGTCGCCGTGGAGTCCTGACGCTCCTGACGGCCGATTCCAACCGGGTCTTTCTCGATTTGCGTCGCGTCGGCTGAGTCCGGGGCCGATCGCGACAACGAAGCCACCTGCTATCGCTTTCCTACAGAGTCCGAGATATCAAGTCTCAAACTCGTTGCGAGGTAAGCCGTGTAACGCGAACGATGGCTTCTCGATACGCTTAAACTAAATTATAAGAGTTTCCGAAGCGTGAACAGACGCAGCCTATTAGACGGCAGTTTTCTAACGTTTGAAAAATGTTTGCAGGCCAGGCGCATTAATGGGGATGCACGACCTAGAGCCATACTTTCCTCGTTTGAAAATGAAGCACTAGAAATCGCGCCTCAGGCGCACTTACGACACTCGTATGAAATATCAGCCTGGATGCCTCCTAATCTATCTCGATGACTCTACCATCAGTTTCTGCCAGCGCATCTCGACCGCGCTGGCAACCTAGTTTCCTCGTTCGCCTCTCGCGGAGGCTCGCTTTCCACCTCGCTCGAGCCCGCTCGAGAAGACCGAGCCGAGGTTTATCCAAGTTTCGCTGTGCGAAGCGAACGGCGTCTCGCGTCGGCTCGCCTCATTAAATTCCACCGTTTGCAGTTTGCATAATAACCAATAAGAAGCTTATCCCGTCTGGTTGTTTGCCACGGCTCGGCTAGGATCTACGGATGTTCAATTAAATGGAACTAACGGTCGGCTGTGTTGCGGCGCTTTTTGTCGGCCTTAAAGTGTTCGTAACTTTTCTGCCGATCTTAAATGCGCGACGAACGCAAGCGATACACTCGCAATCAAACCTTATTAGTCACGCGTGGCGAAGGTATTTTATTAAGGAACGATATTGAGTCGTCCATTAAAAGTTATTCATCTCGCGGCGGTACCCCAGTAGCACAATGTATTGACGCAATGTTAGGAAATAATGTAAATCTAGTATTCCCAATATTGGTCCAATATAGTGAGAATGACTCCTCTTATTTAGCAAATAAGTCTAACATTGCATCAATATTGGACCAATATTGTTATTACATTGTTAAATATTGGCCAACGCACTTCCAATATAAATCTAATGTTACATAATTGTTATCGTGCAATATTTACATTTATTCCATCTAGAGACCCTGTAATCAGAGACTGGCCACAAGAGAGTTGGTCAAATTCCTGCGAGCGAGATAGCTTATGTTTTTACAGGGTCTCTAATTCCATGGTCAATATTGGCTTTACGTCGGATAATGTCGGCCAAACATTGGACCAATAGTTAGCCAATGTATCGTGCTGCTGGGGTATTAATGTAGAACGTGGCCAACTCCGGGTAGATTATTCCGCGTCCAAGGAACGAGAATAGATGTATTTTTATTCGCGTTAACGAGCGAAAGATGCTCCGCGGTCTTATTTATTTTCGTCCAAGTTAGTGACTCATTTCTTTTTTGCGCGCGACAGATTCACGGGACGTGCCGTTGTCACGATTCGCCGCGTAAGAAGCGAATTACTGTTTTATCTGTGCTCCGTCGTGGCTGCGGACAATCGAGATCTCGTCCTCGTCTCTTACCGTTACGTCCAGCCAGGCATATACGAGTCTCGTTCCCGTGCGCACACGTACAAACGCCTCGTACGCCCACACGGGCGCACGAAAAGAATGAAAAAAAGAAAGAGAACTGGAGAAACATTTAGTGAAGCGGATACGCAAAGGATATGTGTGAGTTCCCGCTGCTCCTCCGTTGCGTATTCGGCCTCTTTTTCGAGCTCTCCCTATATACAGGCATATACGACCGGCTACCATATAAGGACCTATACGCAGCCTTGTCGATGCTGACCCACCGTTTGAACGTATCTCTCGAAAGCCTCTCTCGCGATCCCAGGAACGTATCGTCCCGGACCGAAAACTCAGGCTCGACGAGACCGCTCGAGAGACCGGTTCGCCTCTTTTTATCAGCGTTTTCTGTACTTTTACACGCCCGGCGTTCTATTGCGATCGAGCCTGAAATATCGCGGCTCCGAGAAAATAGGCCGCTATTGGAGATTCAAATGCCTCAGGTGGCTTTATCGCCGCGCAATATGTCCGCTTATCTTTTTCAGCCGTTCGTTTTGAAGGATCGTTCCGCCCGGAATTGCCGTTCGGAAAGCGTCGTAGAAAAAAAAGGTCGCGCAAAATTGATGACCTTGCACCACGTCGTCGACGATGTTGCACAATTCACGCCGTGTGTACCGATAATGCGGTTAGTAATATCCGACGTCCCCGTGACTTCACCCACGTGGAATGCAGACCTTTTCTTACTCTCCGCGTCTCCTTTGATGCCGCAAGTTTATTCGCATATGGGCTCCAATTCGACGTTGTCGCTATTGGCTCTTCAACGAGTTCTCTACGGTACAGATAACATGCTGTAAGCTCGACGATCAAAAAAATACATGCAGTATTTTAATTAACGCAGGTAGTAGATTTTCTTTCGCGTGTGAACGACGCAACTAACATTATTTACTATGAGATAATATATTGAATATACCGGGATATTAATCTAATCTGTTTCCAGATGCGCAAGAAACCGCGCGCAATATAGATGCGCAAGGAAAAAGATCCATTTCGCCATAAATTGCAGAACGCAACGCGATCAGAAAAAAAAGGCGCACGTAGGAGTTAAATGCAGATCGATACCGATCGCCCACACAGGCGTAATTAGTATTGCGTTCTTTTCTTACATTTTTTCGCGTTGAGTCACGTAAAGTTTTAAACCTGCCTGAATGCGCACAATCGCGAACGCTGCTGAGAAGCCCGTTTGGCGAAAGGGGGTGGGCAAAGGGGGCATCCGACGAGTGAGTCATTGACAGTTTAACGCGTAAATGCGTCGCCAGTATTGGATTTGATAATATAAGATGTATGTGTGTTGATAGAGGCGCGTGTACACATCCAGCGACGCTGCGATGTTGATTTCGTGCCGTAACTATCAATGATTAGAGGAGCAACGTCTGACTCGATGGTTGCCGTTTTCTTTCCACCGAAAGTACCGTTTGCCGTTTTAAAAGAATAATTTTTAGAGACACTTTTGAGAGTGATCTCGTCTTAAAAAGAAAAGACTTGTTTAATTTCTTCGTCGCGAATATTGCGACACATCTGTCCATGATAATTTGTATGCGCAGCTGTAATTTAACTTTGCATTGTAACGTATGGTCGCGAAGATATAGTGTTCTTTGGAGGAAAAAAGGAGGCGAAAGAACGTCGGAGTATTTATCAGAGTTCTTCTTGGTCATGTAATGTCGTTATCATTATAAATAACGAATGACGGATGCGAATGAAACCAGCTGTGGCGTAATATCTTTCAACGCGACGCGCGAAGTAAAAAATTAGGGATATTCGACCGCGAATACGGCAATTGTCAGGTTTTGTTATCTCAATGATCACGTTACTATCTGCAATTGTAAGATAGCCATTTAATCTCCATACATCTCTAATGTTTACGTATTATTTGGACAAGTATTTCTTTTACTGTGATAATAGCTTTAGCGTCGGTGATATATTTCACGACGAAGTTGTGCTCGCG
Organism: Vollenhovia emeryi; assembly: GCF_000949405.1. Taxonomy (NCBI): domain Eukaryota; kingdom Metazoa; phylum Arthropoda; class Insecta; order Hymenoptera; family Formicidae; genus Vollenhovia; species Vollenhovia emeryi. The sequence goes on from NW_011967194.1 coordinate 903,225, forward strand.
AGGCAAGTGTGACAAGGAAACGTACTAGAAGGAAACGGAGACCGGAAGCCACCGCTGTTTCCGTCGCGTGATACATAAATTTGCCGGCTGAGAGTCGCGTGAGCTCGCAGATAAATCACATTTCTCGTGTAATAATTTTCTAAAACCTACAACTTCTTTTTTTTTTCCCCCTCAATTTATAACGTAACGATCTCAATTTTATTTTATGAAATTTTCTCAGAGTTAACACAGAATGTTTTTATTGTTATAAATAACTAAAAAGAATTGCAGAAGATAGGCTGTATCATATTTTGCGCGGAAGCTTCTGAATTTGAGGAAAGAAAAACTCCAAAAGTGTCGAGTCTGCGAAGTCTCATTCAGCGAATATATCGGCGAGTAAAGTTTTGTCGCATTTTTGCTGTATTTGCAGTGTATCGTGACGATACGACGTACATACAATTCCAACATCGTTGTCGATAGCTTCATTCCCGGCTTCAGCTTCGTTGGCATTCAATAGCAGCCGCTGTTGTCAGCGCGCAGATTGTTGGTGCGGTTTAACAAAGGAAACGACACGTTCGCGCGAACAATTGGAAACTGCGCGGTGCCGTCTCCGCTGATACACTCGTATTTGTTGGGCAATGCTCTTTGTGCACCTTACGTGGAAATGGTTCTCGCGTTTAATAACACGTGCGATATCGCCCGTGTTCCGCTATCTTCCAGGAAGTTAAATCGATTACGTTACGAGCAGGTGCTCGTACACCTTGCACGGACACCTTTTACATTATTATCATACATAAAGACGTGCATGTACCGTTCGTCGAACGCTTCAACGAAAACTGAAAAAAACCGTCACTTTAGATTAGAAAAGTTTTGTATTATTTTCTGTGTTTTGCTCTGTTACTGTATTTACATACTTCAAAAGAAAAAGAAAACGATCACTCATTCGAGATATGTATTGCTACCAATTAACAACGTACTTCAGATTATAACGATTGTTTATATATTAATAATTTTTAACGGTCGATAATCTCAAAACCTTCAAGAATCCTCAAGTATTAAAATTATCGTTCATTGCACATATATGTAAAATACAATACATACTTGACTATCATAGGCTCGAATGCTCGATCACTAAGATGCCGTTTGGACGTTAGAAAAGTTGGAATTACAAACTTTGATTTAAAAAAAATGTGTCTATCGATGAGTAAAGATGATTGATCTCACATTCTTTATTCCTTTTTTTACAGATCAAGAAGTACGAGGCTGAATCATGTCGAGTCCGTCGTTGAAGGACCTGCCCAAAGTAGCTCTAGACCTGAAAAGCGAATTGGAAGGTTTCAACCATGGCTGTATGAAGAAAGCCGCAACTGCCGAGAAGAACGTTTTACCTTCCGCCGAAGGTACGTAATTTGCAAGATATCCTCAATTCTTTGTTCAAAGCTAATTCACATTAAACCGAATTATCTCATTGTATGTTTTATTCATGACATTTGAAATTTAACAATTATATTTTGCACTCTATTAATTTCATTAATATATTTGATTAGCGTTATGTACTTTTGAGATTTTTTATTCTAATTTAAGAATTTTGTATGATATATTTATCAATGTTTAACCAAGTAAAACTAGATGTGTTTAGTATTAAATGCAGGATGTAAAAAGAATATTAAATTCGCTCGTAAAATGTTGAAAATAATAAAATTAATTAAGGGAAGCGATTTACGCGCAAAGCTCACCAGTGTGCCAATAAAAATGATAGCAGTTGCAATAAAAATGTATGAATTGCTGACATAGACGTGCGGCAGGAGCGGCAGCACTCTGAGTTGATACATGGCGTGGAAACCTTTAAGACAGATCAGTTGAAGCACGCCGACACGAAAGAGAAGATTGTGTTGCCTAACGCCAAAGGTATTGCTCAGCAAAGATCAGAGAGATTTCTGGGACTTCCTTCTCCAGCTCTGCGACGAGTATCTTCTTGGCTTTATCACGGTGGCAGCAAAAATCCGAAATCGACTATCGCTTTCGCTTTTTCAGGGAATAATTTCTCACCTGCGAAGCTTTACCTTGCAATAGAATAATTCGTCAATGAAGGAAAACTTTACTGGTGGCTTTGATGACATTTCGGGATCTCATTGCTTGTCCTTTTCGTTAACTTCTTGCTGCGCAATTTTATAACATAAAATTTAGAACAGATTTTAAGAAATAACTTTTATATTCGCCTCTTTTCATTATGTATGGATTTCTTAATGCAATCTTAAATCGATACTTTCTCAATTGAAAAGTCGAGTTATAAATTATTCAAAACACAAGTCACTTCTCACGACTTAAATTTTTAATGTGGGTGAAAATAACGAAATCGTAGAATTACACAGACTTTATCTGAACGCACGAGAGATTAATAGCAAGTGCCTTATAAAGGAAGGACGACAAACGATACCAATCATTGATTGATCGCGCCGTCCGTCGATCGTGCTGCGATCATAAATCGTGCAAACAGTTTTCAAATTTATTCTTCACCGATCCGTTCGTGCTAGCTGGATATGGCAAATTTATAGCCAGCTCAATGAGACTCTTTATTCCTGAGTCGCAATTCTGCTTGCATGTAATTATCCATTGCTATTTCTGAAACATGTTTTGCTTTTAGACGTCGCCGCGGAGAAGACTCAGCAAACATTGATCGCTGGTATTGAGAAGTTTGACACCGCAAGTCTGAAGCACACCGAGACGCAGGAGAAGAACCCGTTACCCGATAAAGATGGTACGATATATATAAGTCAGGCTTTTAAATTGACTTATGTACAGAATAGTCCAACTTTGTGAAGTACCGGTAAATTAAAAGAGAGTGAAAATTTATCTTATAAAATATTATCTTGGCTAGATGTGTGTAATATTTTCCTCAATAAGTTTATAATAAAATCATTTAGACACTAACGCTCTGTCACGGCTCTTAGTCTTCTTATTCCTTCAAATTTGTGCTTAACACGTTAGAGTATGTATTTCTTGTAGCTTATAAAATTGTACAATTTTTCCGTTCCGTTCTATTGTCTTTTGCTATTCATAAAAAGTCATATATGTATTGTGGAATAACAAACAGTACAAATAACATCTTAGAAACAATAAGCATTGTAAACTAATGAGATATTCTTCGTGCAGCGATCCAGCAAGAAAAGGGGAAGCAACAGCTGATCTCCGGTATCGAGAATTTCGATCCAGCGAAGCTGAAGCATGCGGAGACCCTCGAGAAAAATCCTCTGCCCACCAAAGAAGGTTCGTATTTTCAATTTATGCTTTTGTATCTATTTGAGATGACACATCGTTTACCGAGGCAACGTTGTTTCAGCGATCGACGCCGAGAAGATAGCCGCTTAAAGAAGCTGCCACACGAAAACGAAGGAAAGGAACGAGGACGGCGTGGCTCGTCGCTTCTTCCATTTTCTATATCCGTGACATTTTATAACAATTATTCATACATTGCCAAGGAAAAAAAGCGCGAATGCGAAGCACTGTGTTAGTCGTAATGCTATGATTATACTTATCCTATAATCGCCGTTTTACCGGCGTTCTCCTTTTGGCGAGATCGGAAGACTCTTGATCGAAAAAGTCCAACGTTTGAATCAGGTAGTCGATGACGATACCGCTGCTGGTTGTTCTACGTCGGTACCAGGCCGCCTCGAGAGTCAATTCGGCAACAATTAGGCAATGACAAGAATGAGAACAGAAAATATAGCTCTTGTCTCGCAGTTTTTCTTAACTTGCTCTCTCGCTACATCTACTCATTTTGTTGCTCAACACGCGACAAACGTTACATTTTTCAAACAGTCGTATAGATATGACTATCTAGAGAGAGAAAGACTTGTATGTGTGTGTGTGTGTGTATGTGTGTGTGGCAAGAGAAATATTAGTAAATGTGGCAAGTTAGAAATTCGTTTTATGAGACAGGGACGAGGGTCCAACTTAACAGTTCGCGAAACACTGCACGGGATCGTCATCTCGCCGGAGGATGTAGTTTTTTTACATCGAGAAAACTGCACGCGCGAGTATATTCGTTATTTTCGATAAAGCAGGCAAAATTGTCGGTGATATTGCATTTCATGCGTTACAGCAGACATCGCGGAAGTATGCACACAGTGGTCGATCTTATATTTATGTATTGTAAAAATCATATTTTGTATAAACGGGCTATTGTACTTTTTTAATATTTCGTATACATCGCATTGTCATTTCGACGAAATTATTACGAAGAATAAAAAAAAAGTAATTTGTAAAACGGCGGCGTCTGCTTTCTTTGGCCCTAATTAAATCTCGTTAGCGTCAAAGAAATTTTTGTACATTGCATTTGGCAGTAAATTTATGTATTTTTGTATTTTTACTTGTTATGTATAAACGATATCTTAAAAACTGAAGATTAGCTGCTAAATTTAACGTTAAATGCAAGATATGTTATTATAATTAGTAGGATTATAATAATTTTCTGTTAGTCTTTTACAACAATTAGCAATCTCATGTGCGATAATTCGCAAAATCGAGCTTTTAATGAGCAAATGGCTTAATACAACAAAATAGGCAAAATAATCAGTCAATTTAACTATAAAAGATTTTATAAAAAGATTGGGAAGACTAATCCATTTTTATTTCTTGTAGATTTTGTAAATCATATCATAATATTGCGTTTATACCCTAGTTGCACAGTGCATTGGCTAAATATTGGTCCAATGTTGGTTATATTAGAAATGCATCGGCCAATATTTAACCATGTAATAACAACATTGGTCTAAAGCCCGCTGCAGACGATGCTATTTTTCCTGCTGGATTGCTTGCGATTTAGTAAATTACTATCATTGCACCACTCAGCATTCAGGATTCCTAGTAATTTACTAAATTGCAAGCAATCCAGCAGGAAAAATAGCATCGTCTGCAGCGGGCTTAAAGCCCGCTGCAGACGATGCTATTTTTCCTGCTGGATTGCTTGCGATTTAGTAAATTACTATCGTTGCACCACTCAGCATTCAGGATTCCTAGTAATTTACTAAATTGCAAGCAATCCAGCAGGAAAAATAGCATCGTCTGCAGCGGGCTTTAATATTGATGCAATATTAGATCAATGTTGCTAAATAGACATACTGGCTAGATAAGAGAAGGCGTCCATCTTACCGAATTTGATTGGTCCATTTCCTTGTACTTTTGCTTATAGACCAATCAAATTCGTTATGCATATATGCTAATGCACTTATGCAAAAGTGTGTGCTCTCCGCTTTTAATTAATCGGAGGAGAAACGTATGCGAAAATTCTGCTCTTACAGAAAAGTTGCAAGTCGATTTTAGCTATTCGCATGGTTCTTTAATCAATTGACTCTCAACTTTTCCGTGAGGGCAGAATTTTCGCATACGTCTCTCTTTCGAACGAATTCAAGACTCGAGTCCTTGGGGTCAATTTTGTATCTTACACTGTAGTGAAAATGCTAAAAGTGAATAGCTTTGTCTCTTTCTAACCGTCTCCTTAAAAAGAGACAGAGCCACTCGCTTTTAGCATTTTCACTATATTGCAAGATACAGAATGGACCTCTTTGGGGCTGCGTTCGGGGAGACGCTATTAGCGTTGAAAAAAATCAGTCAATCTTCGTTACTCACTATATGTCGAGCAAAGATTAAAAAAAGCCCGTGTCGCAGTACGTATTGCGGATCGGATTGAGATTGCGGATCGCGGATCACATTTCAGCCAATCGTACGAGACAGCCTCGGACCCGATTGGTCGAATTGCGATCCGCGATCTCAATCCGATCCGGTAATACGTAGTGTGTGATACGGACTTAACGCACTTGGATCAGACCGTTACGTGATTGGTTAGAAACGGCAGCCAATCGTGTCGCCACGTATTGCACGTTGACCAACGTTACCTCGCGGTCCCACGTTGGCAACGTCATCCACTAGTCGTTCGACCATCCTGACCCGGGTTGTCGATTTCAACGGGAGGGGACGTTCCTTTCGCGACGTTCGGCGCTCAAATTCGACGACGGTATTTCCACGGCGTTGCGTAAAACAATATCGCCGCACGCACAGTAAGTATGATACCGGGCATCCTCATTACGCCTCGCGATTATCTCGATTCGCCGCGTAATCTACCGCGCCGCGAGTAAATTTCGCTGCGCAAATGGAATTCTTTTTCGAATCTATTGGCCGAGTCCTTCGACAAGGAACAAGTGGCCATAAATTTGTCTAACGTAAGCGGAATCCGATTGTCGTCCGTATGAACCTGCGCGCGCGATTCGCGTAACAGGTAGCGATTGGTGAACCCCGTGACAAATCATCGCCAGGGGGTTGGGGGGGCAGGAAGAGGGGAAGGTACCGAAAGATGTGACGCATTACGCCGACTGCGTTTCGAACAAAGGCGAATGGCCGTCGTCTTGCGAGGCTCGTGGTGCCGTTTTGTCGAGGGAGCGGGTGGAGAACAGCAAGGTGAACATTTTCTTCCTCACGCGAGAGCTTTCCTCTGGCTGGCGCGAGAAAGTCCGGTCTACCGAGACACTCCACGAGATCGGTGCATTTTCTCCTCCTTTTCCTTCGTGACTCGAGATCGGTTCTTTTACGATGGCGGAGGTTGTCCTTGGATCTCGCCAAGGTCGATCCGCCCTACGCAATATCGCCTCGATCGTCAACGATCTGCCCTTGCTCGGTGTCCGGCTACCTGTCGCGTCTTCCGCCGTTGTCGTCCGTGATTGCGCTTCGTCTCGTTGCGACTCGCGTCCGATTACGTTTATCAAATTTCTCCCCCGCGGATATAAGTAGAGATCAATTTCTCGCGTATCTTGCGCATTCGAGTCCGACTCTTGGAAACAAGGATTTTTTTTGTTGGGTTTTTTCTTGTTACATTCACTCGTACCAAACGGTGTTTTCTAGAATACGGAAGGTCCGTTTTGGTTTTACATGATTTAGTACACTTTTGTTTTACGGCATACGATTTCTTGTAATGTGTACTCGATTATTGATGCGTATCTTGTTCAGGAATTCCGCGTCCAAATTTTATACATCACAGATTTATCGTTTCAATAAACTGTACAAGGTTATAAATTCTTGCTATTTAGCAACATTCTTAGACACCGCTAGTATCATGTTTCATTAACATTGTTAGTAAACGAATTAGTCTATAGTTTATCGCTGAAATATGAATAGAAAGGCTCAGCTAGTGCCATTATATTCCAGTGATGTTTGTCACAATTCATTTTCCTTTCTCTTTTGTAGAAAATAAGAAGAGGTAGCTATTTGAACTCTGTTCTGAACAGGATAAAGTAGGCGAATGAAAGAGAATATTTTCTAATATCTGACATAGCGGAAACACAATATCGAAAGGGGTAATGAGGAGACGATCCTGTAAAAAGACGAGAACGCCTTTGTCAGCTAGATGCACCTTTAGTTGATGCGTAATATTGAATTTCGATAGAGATGTCGAGACGGACGCAGGAGCCAGTGGACCAATGGCTGGCGAAGGAGGGTTACTTTAGGAAAGCTACTCCCAGAGATCCTACCTGCTTGTTCAGGGCGATCAGCGAACAAGTGTACCATACGCAACACTATCATCTACGGGTAAGAAAAGAATGCACGGAGTTTATGAAGAAAAATAAACACTTGTTCGTGGACGTAAGTATTTGTACGACTGCGCCTTTTCGCACACCAGGAGGATTAGCTCTCACCTTTTTTCGTCTCTCTTTCCCCGTAGTCTGTGCCCGTGTCGTTTGATTACTATATTAAAGAGATGCAGTGTTTCACGGAGTGGGGTGGCTTGAACGAGATTCTCGCCATGTCTCTACTGTACAAGAGAGACATAATCATGTTCGTTGGAGAGAAGCAGATGTGCGAAAACGTTACCAATAATGGCTTTAAGAAAGGCGTAATGCTGCTTTGTCAGACAGAGCCGAAGCAATACGAGCCCGTTTATCCGATGGCTTTTGTACAATCGGCCGCGTACTGCCAATGTACATATTTTTTTTTAATTATTAATCACATCTGTGGACTTGTTAAAAATTTTTCATAATTTTTTCTCTTTCGTTGTTTTTTTGTAGCTATCGTTTATGAAGTTGTATATAGGTATATGTATCAAATACCTAACATAAAGACTGTTGCGGATAGAATGCTGCACGATCGAACTCCCACACTTAGACATGACAAATTTTTCCAGAAGGGAAATCTCGACATTAGGGAGTAAGTTATTTAACAGTCTCAATACGTGCCACGTTTATTGCCGATCAAAATTACAATTTGGACATAAAGTTTTTAATTATTGAAAAGTATCGATTCTAAAAAATGAGGTCTATTTTTACAGGCAATTGATTGAAGATTTATACAAAAAGGTAAAAACTGAACGTAGTGACACGGACGACGTGCAGACAGGTTGGAAGGGAGCGCCACCTATTCCTTATAAAGTTGCAAAAGCGCTGTCTCCCGATTATTATCGCAATATAGAGTTAGATATATGGCATGAATTGAAACGAGGTATAGGAATTTTTCTTTTCGCGTAAAAATAAAATTAAAATTTTGTTCCTTATTTATTTGAAATTAAAATTTGTGTGCGCAGAGGTAAAGTCTGCAGGATGGAACAGGTACAACAGTAATGAGCTTCAAGTTGGCGGCAAATGTCTGATACAGATTAGTATAAACGATCTGGAACAATGCGATAGAAACAACAACAAGAATGTACGCGTTAATTTACCGGAATGTGGTACTAGCGAGACTAACAATAAAATTGATCAAAAATTGAAGCAGGGACCTCTTTGGCTTCACGGTTACATCCAGGAGATGAACACGGAGAAGGAGCCGGTTCTAGTCTTCATCAAAGATCTGGGAGAGAAAAAATTTGTTCCATACGATGCTCTGAAGCCATTACCTTTAATAAGAAAAAATAGACAACAAAAGAATTGGATACCGATTAATAAAAACCATTCGGTTGCTCCAGATTCAAGTTAGTTTATTGAATTAGTACGCGATATTACTATCTGCATTTATTTATTTACACGTAATGGACCTTTTGTATCTTATTAGGTCGACGATGGAAAAGATCATACAATTCTTTCTCGCGAAAGAGAAAAGGTGCCATAACTATCAAAAATGAAGCACCAAATAATACCGTCAAAAATGTATTGATAAGTAATAATAATGACGGTAATAATGACGTCGATAATGTTAGCATCGACAATAATAATAAAACCGACTTCGACGAACATCCCGATAAACTTCCGTATGTACAAAAATATATTATCTGCATACTGTATTGTAAAAGATAAAATATGCAGATTGTGTCGCATGTTTCGTAATAAAAATTAATTTCTTTACAAATGTGTTGATTTTGTTTTCAGTGAAGAAATAGATCAAAGTCAGACTGAGAGTCATTCTATAGAAGATCTTTCTAATTGTGCGACAAATGTAAGTGACATTGTTGAAAATGTTTAAATTTATAAAAATACCTTTCGCACATTTTATCTTTTGTTTGTAGGAGGAGGCTAATGATCTTCCTACAACAGCTACACTTGACAATTCACAATCCGTAGTGTCAAGTAACGTAACACAGGAAATAGCGGAGAGGCGCAAAAAACCTGATGCAGTATTTAAAAGGGTGAACAATACTGCAAGATATAAGACTGATAAATACAACAACTTTGGTAACAGTCTTCAGAATTCAAGCTTGAAATTAAAAGTATTAAGCGAGACTTATTGTTCACCTTACAATGGTAATTATTTACAATTTTAAAAATTTACAAATTTTTTCATATACCTATTTAAAATTAATTTACTGGCAGTTGGATACGCAAATCTTAATTTTCGTTTGCAAAAGAATTTGTATTGATTAGCCATTACATTAATTGCAGGTAACGCGCGAATAAACATGTGTAACAATCCAAATGTGTCGTATGTTGCGCCGGATAACAACATGTATCCCTATTATCCATACATGCCAGGAAATTTCTCAATAAATGGCGAGCACAACGCAAATCAAATAGATCGTATGTATTTAATGACATAATATCGATATTGTGGCAAAATTGTGAAATTTCATTTATATGTAATATGGTCGTGCATTCACATTACAATATTTTTTTACAACTAATTTTTTTCTTTTGTTTTACTTTTCCTTTTTTTAGATCCATTTGCATCAAATTTGTTTTATAATTTGCATCTGCGTTTAGAGGTACGTGATAAACGGAAAAGTATAATTGTAATTTATCGTTGACCATTAAATTAATACGTTTTCGCACAGGATTCTTTCCATACTTTAAATCCAACTTATTACGGGCCGATGATATATGGACCGAGTCATCAAGGGGTACAATCATTGGCTGCACCATCGAATGCTCGTATGGACAATAATTTCTTATACAATAAAAACTTGTTACAAGATTGATCATTAAATGTATTCTAATAAATTTTTTAATAGCTGTCCCATGTACACAAGAGGATGTAGACCGTCTTGTTAATGACATGCAAAATTGTTCGTTAGCATGCAATGAGGGAGCAGATGTCAGTGCTGAGATTTCTAACGCTTCGCATTTGAACACCAATAATGTGCGAAATGCAAGACAACCGAAACAAGGACCAAAGAACTTGAACGGGAATGACTCTTATCAGACTCAGCCGAAAGGAAGGCAAACTGGAACTGTTAAAGGTAATAACAATACAATTTATTATATTAATACTTTGAGGGAGTGAATTTGAAGTTAAAGAAAAACAGAACACTGAAAAATGAAGAAATACTTACTTTTATTGTCTCTTATAACGTGAGGTAGAGTTAAAAAATTAAGAAAGAGAAGAAACCAAGATATCAAAGTTAAAGCTCGAAATGTATTCCCCCTAGAGAAACAAAGCAAGGGTAAATTTAGAACAGGAGATATTAAGAAAGTAAGATAAAAAAATACGTTAATATTCACATTAGTAATTAATAAAAGTGTGAAATGAACAAATGAATAGGCAGTTAAAACAATAAACGTTAAAAATAAGTAATTGAGATATAATTAAAAACTTGCTTAGAAGATTGGTCCAAACTTGTGTACAAAGAACAAGACGGTACAGAAGAGACTAATGAAAACATACGAATACCAAGTTTTCTTCGACCGAAAACTAGTCGTTAGATGCTAGTTTATTTATCTTGATGTTGCCGTTAAGGTTTGACGTTAGTATACTTTGTGATGGGAGATAGATGTTATTGTTAGTTTCCTCGCAGGACAGGTTTCTAATGTGTTCAGATTAGTAAGCTTTAATTTTATTTTACTTTCAAGTTTAAATGCTCCTCATTTTCCAACTTTATCTGCTTTTCATTGTCTTAATCAATTACAGTTTTCTTAATTTATGTAATAATCTGTTCATAGCCTCTTTCCCTTTTCACTATTATCCTCTTGTTCTGAATTTGCTGCTTGAATTTTTTTCGAGGCAAATGATTTTGACTAAGTTTTTTTTATCTTTTCCTCTTTTTACTTACCGGATAATGTATTGCGTCTCGAAAGAATTTTAAGTAAGTAAATATTGGATCGAATTTAACGTTTGATGAAACTTTGAGATTTTCAATCTACATCAAATACATAATATATTTTCTCATTACACATATACCTATTTCCTGTTGTATATACATTCTCTTTTCTAAAGATCCGCTTGATTGCTCAACTCAACTTGACAAAAAATTTGTGTAGACGATTTGGGAGAACAATGTATTTTAATTAAAAATCACTTTCACAGGGAATAAGATACGAAGCCGTCAGCAAAATCCTCGCGGAGCAACATACATGCAGTATCCAAGTGTTCAATATGGAGCACCGAATGGTCCTATAAATCCGTATGACATGCAAAGACACGACGTGCACGTGCCACAGTCGCAGCAGCAGCATCACTGGGATCCGATGTCGCATCAGATAGCACCTGTGGGAGCCGGCCTGGCAAATGGTTACGCACCGGCGCAATATACAGGCCCGATATTTCCATATCACGAGCTTCCACCGTACTACGCGAACGAAGGCAACTCGGGGAGTCCCCCGTACTACGTAGGAAGCAATAGTTACGTACCCGTACCGTATTTATCGCCTCAGAACGTCGATGCCACTGAGATTGCAGCTGCACCTCCGCCGTATCCGCAACACTTCTTTTCCACAAATGAAGCTTATCCGCCAGGTCACTCGCCAACCAATGTCCAACCGTTGATGTACTCGCAGCCAATTATGTATCCGCAATCGATGCAGTATCACGCTGTGCCGCCGCCGTCGCCACTTATACAAGAGCAATGGAATCCGACGTTGGGGCTACAACCTCCTTACGTTCCCCAATGCGTAGCTCCGCCCCCAGGTCCAGCCCCGATCGCAGAACCGGCCCTTAACGGACAATGTACCGTCCCGAAAGGTTTACTTTAGATTAGGTATCTTTTGAAGACAATAACCTGTCATAGTTTATAGATTATTATAGGTTGCTGTACGTTCTTTTTTTCTTTTTCATGGAGGAACCGTCATTTTTTTTGTAAGATCTCTGTTGCAGTAAAACTTGAAAGTATTAATAGTTAACAACGTTAAGCGTGGCCTACAATGGCAGTAGGAGTAGTGGATTAAAGAAGTAGGCGTTAGACATAGGCTGTAGGATTAAGGTCCCTTTAAGGATTATAATGAGCTAATCAGTGTTAACCAATGTTATTACACAAATGTTACCGTTGTTGGTGAATATGAATGTGCGAAGAATTGGATTTGTGTTATTTATATTATTATGGAGCCAGCTCTTGACTCTTCAATGGTGTATTATGCAAACGAAAAGATCTATCGGTCGGAGGTGGTGGGTTCGGCCTGTGAACAGGCGCAAACGAGATCAGGGTTTCAACTTTAACCTATTTCGTGAACTGATTATCAGTGGCTGAGAGTAAGGGAGTAGGTCGTACGAAATGGAATTGAACCATTTTGCTTACAGCCTTACTCTACGCCTGCTACACTGGAAACACGAGCTTACTCCGACGTCTTACAGCCTTAATCCACTACTCCTACTGCCATTGTAGACCACGCTTTAAAGACTAAGAATAGCTATAAGACCGAATCTCTCCGTTGTAGTAATTTGTATAATTATCACTACTTACTAACTTACTAATTAGATGATGTGATATTTACCGCAATAAAAATTAGAATAAGACTTAACAATTAATGATTAAAGAATTTAACTGTTCTAAAAGAAAAAAGCGACTATGAAGTAAAGTATATAATTGTTGACTACTTGTGATTCTTATTACAAGTCGACGAGACTGCAATGACTTCAAAGTTCTCTATAAGTACAACGCTCCGTTAGAGCAAAATGTACAAAATTCACTATCTTCGTGGATTGTGCAAACTAATTTAATGCATTTCATTAGTTTGCACAATCCACGAAGATAGAGTGAATTTTACTGCAACAGAGTTCTTACAAAAAAAATGACGGTTCCTCCATGAAAAAGAAAAAAAACCGTACAGCAACCTATAATTACATATAGCATAAAATCTTGTAATCCGTTAAGAATATTAAGTTTACTAAAGTTTCTTCACATTTATATCACTTTTATTTAATATTAACCTTTATACAACTTTTGTTAACCCTTTTGTGAATAAATAATGCAGGAAAGTCAATCCCTCCGGGTTTATTTGTTGCTTTATTTTATTCTTATCGTTAAATTAGGATATTTTTTCCTCGCTTATACCGTAATATCTGGCTTCGCGTATGTTTTAAATAAGACAAAATCTAAAAAGATAATTTAAAATTTGAATTAAGCTTAGTCCAGAGTATTGGCGTAATAGGATTTTATTAATAAATCGTGACTGGAATTATATAGCAGTTTCGCGAGTATCTTCATGAACTGTAACGGATGAATAAACCAATGTAACCTTGATACACGCGCCAACGCGAACGTGTCGTGTGAGATTTCTAGAATTTCGAGAGTATCTCGCGCAATCTTCGTAATTGCTATTCAACTCTTCTAACGGTAAGAGGAAGCCATAGATTATCAAACTTTTCTTAATACAATTCTCGCGATAGTTAATCTGCTTACTGGAATGGAATTCACGCATGGCAAAATAAACAGAAACTATATATATACTATAAGCTCTTAAGTTGCGCATCGTAGTTTAAAAAACTAAAAGTTTGGTATGGATAAACGTGATTAATCGATTGTTCGTCAACGAAACTGGACACTTTCTTACATATGCATATATATTTCATAGAAATTCTAATATCGAACCGTACAATAGTCTCCCCCATGTAAGATACATGCGAAAAAGAAAATTATCTCTACGATACATCTTTAAAAGCTGTAAGGTTTACGTAAACACGCTATTACAGGGCTTGGTTTTGATTTCAATCGCCGGAATTCTACGCTCGTATATCATACAACGTGCTAACGCTAGAGGCACTCTAAGAACTGAGATTTCACAAGGTAATCAAGAAAAGGTCCAGTGTGATACACGAAGCTTAATGTTAAACTATTTACACGTATATTACACTTGATCTTGACTATTTACAATCGAAAATCTCAGGTGGACATACTCGTGAACATCACCGATTTGACAAAAACGAAAAAAAGAAAAAGAAAGGAAAATGGAATGATAAGACCTATGTTCCTTCGTAACGTACAGTTTCGATAAACATGCTTCGGGAGTGCAACTTACAAGGATATATTTATACTCTGTGCTATTACATATTCGGTATATAGGCAAATCTATTTGGCATAAAGGCCAGGAAATCCTTCGAGTTTAATCGCGTAGTTAATTTTCATTGCAAGATCCCCGCGTTTCTACGAGAATCCCTTTCTCATCATTGCACACATTTACATAATAAAACATACTGTATTAGATTCACGTATTATTGGTGTCTCAAAGTGTGTGTGTGCAATTTCCTCTAGATATAAGTGCATCAATTGTATAATCTATCTGTACACTCGCAACAGTTCAAATACACAATAATATTAACATATTTAATATTGGACTAATAAAAGTAGGGATGCGCTGAAAGATCTCGCAATAAAAAGTAATAATGACTTGGAGTGAACAAGATTTTCACTCGATGAACAATTCTCTCGATCGCCCAAAAGAGACTCGACGGCGTTAGTTCGTTTATCGGCGGAAAGGATTAGAAGATTGATAAAAAATTATTAGTAGACACTTATTATGCGAGGGAGGAAAACATAGATAACGCTGCAACGCGTTTCTCAGAAATTTTATTTCCGCTTAATCCATGAAAAAGAGAAATCATTTCACCATAGTTCTCATATATTCCACTTCATTCAGTCACTATTTATATACGATAAAGGTATTACAGTAATTTGCTATGTACGAATTAATCTTTAGCTACTTCCACATCAGATCTGACTCGAAGGCATTATACTATAGGACCCGGATGTCAGCTCTGATTTGAAAACAACTTCTCTCTATATAAGTCCATATTAAATATATTTTACAATAATATTATCATTGTACATGAACAACGTATGCTCTACACCTCGCGTTGCTTATCGCTAATTAACCAGCGCAATGACAAGATTTTTCTATTATTCGACAAACAGAATAAAATTTCAAATAATATAATATATTATACATGTTACATAGAACACCATAAAAAAAAGGATACTTGTTAATCTGATTAAACAAAAATTAATTTGACTGAGTTAGCTTCACAGAGTTTGATGCTCCAACGTAGTGATAGCAATAATGCGGAAGAAAAGGGAACAAAGATTTTCAAAACGTTAAAAAGAATGTAAACAAAATTGTTATGTCTGATCATATGGATTCAAATTAATGCTAGATTAACGAGTTAGCTATCTCTTCTTACAATACGATCTTCCCAGAATCATAATCCTTCAGATTGTTATCATCTCAGACTAATGAGAGACCAATGATATTTCTTCTACGAAGACATAATAGTATATAACATAGAGAGAGAGAGAGAGAGAGAAAAAAATGAGTCAATCTCTAAAATGCTAATTCGTACTAGCGTAGCAGCGGATTCTACGATATTTTCGTTATGTTCGTCGGGAACATGCGTTGCGCGCACCTATAGAGATAATGACAAAACTTAAGTAGAACTTTGATGCGCTGGTTGAAGCAACGATCGACAAGAAGGTGTTAATTAGTTAAAATAGACGAGGGGGACTGGATTTGTGTGACCCCAATATGTGCGCCGCCTTGGTACCTCCTACAGTAAAACAAATGTCACATTAATATCGCTGTAAATTTACAAATTGCACATTCTCAAGGAAAGCGAGCGTAGATTACGAGGTACTTACATAAAAGTAGTGGTAAAACAGGCGAAGGGAGGTTATTCCTTGTTTTCTTCAGTAGTAACAGTGTTGGAGGGATTTTGGGATTCCGATGAGGATAAAGGCGGCGCTTCCGCTGCTGTGTCTGTCGCATCTTGACTCGAGTCCGAGCTGTCCTTCACGTCCTCCTGCTTCTTTTCTTCACTGGGAGCGGTGTTCTTAGCCTCGTCCACCACGTTCTCCGACTCCACCGTTATCTTCTCGTCCTTGGAATTGGCATCGGTCACCTTCTCAGCGTCTTTACTGTCTTTACAGTCAACGCCCTCGGTGTTTTTGTCTTCGTTCTGTATCGCCTTGCTCTCCTTCTCCTCCTTCTCCTCCTTCTCCTCGTCTACCTCCATCTTCGTAGACTCCTCTTCCGTGTGCTTTTCGCTTTTGTTATTGGACGTCTCCTCGTCCGTGTTGTTCTCATTGTTCTTCTCCTGCCTCTTGGGACGTCCACGTCCGCGACCGCCGCCGCCGCCGCCGCCCCGCGACGACGTTTCCCTCTTCTCCTTCTTAGGTGGCGATGGCACTGGCGTTGTTGAAGTTAGGCCCCTCGCTGAACTGCGAGTACGTCTCCTGCCTTCTACCTCACCGACGGATTTGTTCATGCCCTGTAACACCGAGTGATTTCAAGCCAACGGCGACAGAGAGAAATCTACTTAAATCGCAGCTCAACTTGTAATTAATTCCAATTAATTGTATCGACTGCGAAACAACACGTATGTGGACGGCAATTTGTAATTGGCGCCTACGCAACGATTGGTTCCCCGTGCCACGCCGAGGGCGCTTCCATCCCTCCCCGGCCGATCGGCGACCCCCCACTCTCGACGCCGTGTACGCTCACGTAGGCAGCGAGCGAAGTTAACGACGAAGAGGCTAAAACGGAGGGAAATAGCCGATGACGAGGGGAGAAGGAAAGAGAGAGAGAGAGAAAAAAAAAGAGAGAAACAAGGACCTTGACCAGCGGGACCTCGGCGAAGATTTTTGGGACGTACGATAAGCCGGTTCGAGATCCGGCCGTGAAAATCTTTTTCCTGCTCTAGATAATCGCGCGGCGAGACGCACCTTCAAGATTGCCTCACCCTCCTGAGCGGTCCTCTCGAGAGTGGAGAGCCTCTTGCTGCCGCTTCGTTTGTTTTTCGTCGGGGTCGGTTTCTCCTCCGTCGACTGTTCCTGCAAAAATCAGGCTTCCTATTCATTCGCTCTCTCGCGCACCAATACATATTTATGTCGCGTGCACACCCACACGCGCGAGCGCACGCACGCATGTACGCGCGCCCGCGCGCAGCGTCCGCACGCATCCATAACTCCTCCGCGAGAGACGTCTGTTACGCAGTCGCGCGCGCGCGCACACACGTTGACGTCTCGAGATTATTCTCGAGAGCGAGAGAGTGTGTGTGTCGGGGGAGTCGCACGGAAAAAAGGAGCGGGCGCACGGCACCACGCGACATGGCACGATAATTACGGCGTGATAAGATTATCGAGGACCGTTGAACCGTGGCTGGCCGAACGTCGCGTTCAAGTTTCCCGCCATTTTGCCGTGCGTCCGCTGGCGTCCGCCCGTACCGTCTCCAACGTCTACGCCTCGCGCGCGCGACTCCCACCCGGCGGCCGTCGACGGCGGTGGCGTCCGCGCGCGCGGACGTGGACGCGACGTCGCCGCCGCCCGCGTTCCTGGCGTGACGCCGCGGTCCGCGGCGATTTCCCGCCTTTTCGCGCGGCACCGAGCCGTACGGCGTGCGAGCGAGACGGACAGAGAGCCATGAGATGAGGAGAGGCGGCGGGCCTCCCCGCCGGCCGCGAGAAGCGAGCGCGATAAGAAAACATCCACCATCTTTGGCGACGACGGGAGAGGATGTGCGTACATACGTACGGCGCAGCTTCGAAAAGTCTCGCCGGATGGAAGAACCGACCGACAGAAGGAAGGCGGGCAGACTGGAGGGCGGGCGGACGGACGGACAGACGGACAGACGGACGGACGGGCGGGCGGGCAGGAAGGCAGGCAGGCGGCCGGTCGGTCGGTCGGTCGGTCGGCGCCGTCGCCGTCGGCCGACGCGCAGAGTAGCACATGGCGCGGCCGCGTCGTGACGACGCGCCGCAGCGTACGCGAGTACACGGTGGCCGCGGGACCCGGGACCTCCGGGAGTACGCGCGGCAGGACGAACGAGCGTCCCCGCGGCCGCGGTGATCGCGCGGGGGAGGGGGGCCCGCCGCCGCTCTCGCACACGCCGCTCACGGCATGAAAACTCGGCTTGACGAAGGTGTTTCTGACGTGCCCGCCGGCCCGCTTACCTTGGACGCATCCTCGACGTTGTTGTCGCTCTTGGTCTCCGTCTTGGCGTCCGACATCTCTTCGCGTGCGAATCACTCAAAAACACTGGGAAATCCACGATTCCACGGGGAGAATTCGCGCTGCGCCCGGTCGCACTGTTTATACGATAAGGAAAGATGGCGGTTAGCGTGGGTCACGTGACACCTCGTCAAACCTCAGAGCGGGAGTTCGGCGCGCCGCCCCGCGCCGCCGCGCCCAACTACGCGCGTAGCGACGCACACGCGACCCCGGCGATTCTCGCTCGCGGCTCGCGCGGTATTCCGCGCTGCGCCTCCTTTTTCTTCTTTTATTAATGCAAAAAGGACGAGGCTCGTATGCGTAAGCAGCAACGCGAGTCTACGTATCGCGCGGTATCGGGTGCGATTAAATTAAGTCGAATGTAAATCCCTGCGTATATTTTTCCTCTCTTTCTTTAATATCGTAGAATCACTTGCTGTCGCGCTGTAACACGGGCGGACGTTCTTTTTACAATAATTGGAGCGTTTTCAGCGCACATTCAATTGAATTGTAACTCGCATTGCGCCTATCTTACCTACCTTGTTCAAAAACTATGCAGCACATTCGCACGTCGTTCTTTTACGCTCGACAACGTGTGGAATTGTAAGGCGATCGTTTTAGGCTCTCTCGAATTAAGTACGCCGCTTTGAAATGGAGATGAAGCTTTCTTACGCGCTCGTTCGCGCATTATGAAACACGTAAATGTTGAAATTACTCTAAGAATCATATATTATACAATTGCGGTTTAACACAAATAAAATAAAATCTGCAAAGTCGGTCGCTTAAAATCTAGGTAGAATAGAAAGTTGTATAATTACGCGATGCCTACGCTTCGTTTTCTTTCTCTCGTAATTATACCGAGAGCTACATGCATCCGACATTAAGTGTCTTTTGGTCTCCGCGCGCTCCAGTCCGTAAAGTCGAAATTATGAGAAGGGCAGTTCCGCGTCTGTCGGTTTCGACAGCCGTTAATGCGTTGGCATCCTTCGGAACCAGAATCTCGCCCTGAAATCGTCGCTGCATGTCAAAAATGCGGGAGCAGTCGGTGAATGCACGATCATCCTCACTGGACCGTTATGGCCCAACGACAGCAGCTGCTTTCGCGATGCGTTACGAGAATTCCAAGCGCACAGCGACGTAGTAGCTTCGTCGGGAAACATAACGTAGTCCTCGGTATGATTGAAGATGGCCTGCGCCTTGTGCTCCTGTTTACCTGTGGAAAACGACACGGTCAATCGTACGTTTCGCAATTGCGTGGTCGCAACGTTAACGAGGCGTATTCCAAGTATATCTAAACGCACGTGTAGCCCTTTTACCTGTAGTCCCGGCGCCTGTGTACGCTATTAGACATCTGCTAGTAGATAATTCCCACAACTTAATCAGGGAATCTTTCCCTGAGGACAGTAAATACTGGAATCGAAAATGGCACGATTACCCGATAGTACTTGGGAGATAGAGCAAGTCTCCAACGGTAATTGACGCGTGTAGAAAATGTTACGTCACCGTCACAATTACTACCTTGCCGTTCCTCGTGAAGATCACCGAGCATACTTCGTAGCCGTCGTGGGCTTTCGCGAAGGTGTTGACGCACCGACTCGACACGCCGTCCCACAGTTTGATGCTACCGTCTTTTCCCGCCGACGCGTAGGTCTTGGCGTCCGGCGAATACTTGATGCTCGTTATCCCGGCTGTGTGCTGGTGACTCGGGATGCTGCACACGAAGCACTGCGCGGTGTTGACGTCGTACAGCCTAACCACCGGATGATTGGTGCCGACTATGAGAAAGTCACCGGTTGGATGGAAGGACAGGCACCGAATTTGATCCGCGTCCGTGATGGTTCTGAATGCCTTCTTCACGCTGGCTTTGCTAAAATCGAACAACTTGACGGAGAAGTCCCGGCTGCCGGACACAAGTATAGGCTCCCTGGGATGAAACTCCAAGCACGTCACCTCCTCCAGGTGATCGTACAGTGTCCTTATAACCGGATGCCCGCCGGTTTGATCTCCGGGCGTGATCTCTTCCGGCGCGGACTTGGCCAGCATTCTGTCCACGTCCAAGATCTTGATCGAGGCGTCCACGGAGCCGGTGGCGATCAATTGGCCGTCGGACGAGAAAGCACCAGCCCTGCAATTTCCTTTGTGGGACGTGACGTACGCCGTCTCGTATTGTGCCGGTTCTGGGGCCTGGGTTTGGGTCTCCGTCTCGAATTCCAGGTCCAGTCCGGGGCCCAGGGTGTTGTCGAAGCTGGACGCAAACGTGGACAAGTTAGCGCTGCTGTCCTTCTTGGCGCGATCCGGCTCGTGGGCGGCGCCGATCAACATCAAGTGGAGCAGCCGATCCGAGGGCGGGCACGGCGGCTCCGCCTGTATCATGTTGGATAGCTGCACGGCCAGCGTTTGATGACCGTCGTAGAACAGCTGACTGAAATATTCAACGGTAAACTGACCTTGTTATCTGCTGACGAGGCAGCAATTGCAGATTACAGGTCGGGCGCTTGGATCAAGAGACCGCGCCTCGTGCGAGAGTGCTAGTAGCAGCGAGGGGAATGAGATTTAAGGGAGCGCGTGCGAAAGGAACCATTATAAACAACCTGATCATCAATCTGTAGAGCAGCTCTCTGCTCTTTATCATGTTCTTCGGATCCGCCTCGGGCTCCTTCATCGCGCTCTGACCCGCCGTGCTCCTTGGGGGCGACTCAATGTTACGAGTTTCACTGGGACCGTCGGAAGCACCGCAAACCGCCCGTCAATCGATCACCCCGGCCTTTTCTGCAGGTTATGTCGCGTGTTGTCAACCAGCCGCCCGAGCACGTTTACGCTCGTGCTCCAGCGTCGTTCGCGTTTCATTGGCGGTCCCGGCCAGTCCTGGCGCTCGCAGCCAATCGGCGCGCGTCGTCATCGGCGAGAGGCGCTACTACTACAACTGCTACAACTACAAGTGCCAGAGAATGGCCGAGGTGGACGGCGATTGCGGGCTAAATGAGACCACCTCCGAGCAGAAGGGCGCGTGCCGCAAAAACGGCAAGTTGTCGTTGGACGCGAAACACGCTCTGCGTAAACGACAGTCCTTCGAGTTCGCCAGAAGCGACGGGGATATCTACGTGAACAACAAGACTCCCTTCAAGGTACGTCGCGTGCGGCAACCATAACCTTTTCCGGTCGTCGCAACTTGGCCGCTGTGGATTCGGAACAGCCCTGATTCTCCCACGTCGCCCGTTTTGCCTGAGTGTCTGCCAATATTTTTTAGGGACAGTTGTACAAATGCGAGAAACTGCTCGACAAAGGCGCGTCTGAGCTGGTCGTCCACGGACTTGGTGCTGCCGTGTGCAAAGCGGCCAGCTTGGCTCTGAAATTGAAGGAGATCCATCATGACACTTTAGATCTTGATATCAAAACCTCTACCGTCGCTTTAGTAGGTACGTGTGTCTTTCCCCCCTGTACATCGTCAAACTGATACAAAGTTCTAAGAGTGCCTTGTTATTGTAGATAATCTGGAGGCGTTAAGCGACGACGTGGACGATGAGATAATCAACAGACAGACCTCCGCTATACATATACGCGTTGTCAGGAGAGTGCCGGTGGCCAAGCTGAGATCTAAAGAAAAGTAAACTGATATTGAGACCTCGAAGCGATATATACTCGAGTGACGAGAGAGTGCATGATAGAATGAGTACAATTATTAGCTAAAACATTATTCCAATACAGCTGGTACGAAAGTGTATAGCTTTTTTTTATTATGATCTTCTCTTTGAACGAACTGGTACACTGGTTAGGCTTAACCATATTTGAAATATGGATAAACTTAGTCGCCTTGGCATTCTTCACCGTGTTGCTAGCTCTAAAGTTAGATGAAAATTACTTCTTGGGACCGTCGGGATGGTGGGAAGTGTTTTCGCCGCTCTTTATAGCCGACGGCTTGAATACATATTTTTGCGCTATTATATTCATAAGAATGTACATGGAAGGAATGATCAGGGTGGGCGTCTTACGAGCGTTGTGGAGTCAAATATCATTGCTGTTGGTCTTCGTCTTTAAGTATCTTCTGTGTAAAAAGCTCTCTGGACAGAGCACGTTGGAGTACTCCGAAGTTTTGAGTCCTGTATTCATCCTCCTGCAACTGATCGCCGTCAGAGCTTGTCAGTTACATTGAGTGGTACCAGGGGGTTGGTCACTGAGGTAATTCAGCGGCAATCCAAACGAAATCTTGGGTAATCCGATATACTTGGGATAATATGAGATAGTATTGGAGTATCTGAAGTAATTCGAGGTAGTGTTAGGTAATCTTGCGTAATCTGAGGTAATTTAAGGGTAATTTTTGTACACTAGCCGCCAGTGGCCAACCCCTCGAGGGAAACGCAGAAGCTTTCCTATATGCACGATACTACTTCCTCAAGCGTCTGTAATATGTGAGAACATACGTTAATATGATACACTTGTATATATAATGTTACATTTTGTCAGGCTCATTATTTGGATTAAATTATTTGATGCATTTTATCTCTCTGTAGACATTTTTTAATATTTTTATTCCAACTAGTTAGTGTTACGTAAGTTGTTCCTGAGTAGACATGCATTGTTCTCTCTCTTAAAAGGATAATAAATATATGTGATATAAAAATGTTAAATACGATGATAAAGTAATGTATGGATAAGTAATATATTTTTTCATGTTAATGCTTTATCAGTACTTGTAACTATTATATTATTGATAACAACTCTTATAACGCAGAGAAGATGACACATATTTATTTATTTCTAAGCTAAGAAATCATTTTCCTGTCTTAAACTTTGCCTTAAACTTTATGTTACCCTGGATAATTCTCAAAATCCCTGTTAATTAATTTCTGAGTTTACAGGATTTCGTCACTTGGGATCGATAACAGAAATAAACCGTGAAATACTTTGGGGACAATAAGTATTTATTATCTGTGTTGGAAATTAATAATTTAACTTAATACACTGACATCTCGTATATTGATTCCAATTTTATTCCATATATTAATATAAAATATTAACGCAAAAATAATATTTATAATTCTTTTCCAATGTAAAATTCACATAGTTCCTATTTACGAAGAACTAATCATCCCAAACAAAAAATTGATATTAGAAATCGATTTTTCTAAAGTTACGATTTTCCAGAGCACGTTTAACTTGAACTATTCACAGGAGTTCAATATTTAATATGTTATCGAACTATTTTTAACCACCTTGCGTTCCAATATCCCCTCATGAAGCGTTCGGAATTTACGTTTCTTAGAGAATGTCGATGGAAACTAAGACAGAGGTTTCCTTATACAAAAATAACAAGCCTGTGAATCATAACATAACATAGACCGATAAATTTAACACTGCTCCATTTAAACTCTAAAGATAAACAACTGACCAACAAGCCAGGTGCTTTATGTGGGCATGTGTACCCCCTCCAATCCTCTTCAGCTAAGATCAATAATCCTAACTGAAGGGAGACAGTGGTTGTATTCAGTGAGAAGGGGTGCGTGAATCAAGTCATTCTATAGGTAAAGCCTGTTGCTGCTACCACATTTCACAAGTTCGCAGAACGTGCTACATTAAACGCCACATTAACTGTCTACCATAAGACTGACTACCAATTACAAGATTCAGTGATGTGCTGTGGACATATCGAGGGATTATGGATAAGCTGGCTAATTTGACTCGTGGTCAGTTTTTTACCCTTTATCTTAATTTTTAATACGGGTAGGACGGCGGCAAGTGCCATTTTTGTATATAAAACGCGATCAAAGTTTCGACATACTGAAATGATACTACGCCAAACCAAGTACAGCATCTCCTATTCAACTAAAGCCTAGGGAGCTATGTCAGCTTAAACAATCAATTGTAAATCGTGTAGAATAATGTAATATACGACGCAAATTATGTTGTCATAATTTTTGTATTATGTAAACTCCTTGCAATGTGTGTTCTACTGTTACGTATATATGTACATGGATACATATGTCTGCATCGTTCTGATTTTAATTGGACGTTCTTCCCGCTAGGTATAAACACAACAGCCCCAGTACCTGTTGTAGGACAGAATTGTGTGTCAAATGCATCAAACTCTGTGTTCCTAGACAAATCACTGGTCACTGCACCGTCATGGAGTGCGATACAGCAAGACATAAGATGGGCGTTTCTACTACACGCTTACAGCTTTGCATGCCTCTTTTTCGTACTGGGGTTTTACACGTTCTTCTCCATTCTAAATTTAAGGTACATCTGTATTGCCATACGCGCATCGGCGACACGCATCGACGAAAGTTTGCGTCTTCGCGCCTAATTGTCCTTCTTTCAGATCTCTCATATCAACCAGGCCGTTTATGTCTACGATTAATATATTCCTATGTTTACTCGGGGCATCCAGAGCCGCTTCCCTGTTCATAGATGCGTACAATCTTAAGGAGATTCTGCCCAAAGTCATTGGCTCAATTATATGGGACATTGGATATCCATGCATCACGTCCGCCTTTTGTTTGATACAACTGGCTTTCCTGCAACTGACGAAGGTGTCTAGCCCTTAAACTGAATAATTAACAAGTTCTGATCGAACGCGTTACTATATCCTTTTGTATGCTCCACTTCCAGCTGAAATTTGGTCCAGAGAAGATACAGAAGGAATCCTGCCTCAGTCTCATTATAACAGCACACTTCTTCTTCGTAATCGCCAGCGATATTGTTCTATCCTCTCACAATTGCTACATGGCCAAATATATGGTCCAAGCGGCATTTCTCGTCTGGAGCATTCTTCTTTACCTCGCGTTCCTACATGCGGCTTACAAGGTTGATCATCTGCTCCGGACTATGCCAAGCAGCATGTTGACGCGGGACAATTCCAATGCGCATCAAAAAGGTCAGTTGATAAATCAATGTTCATTCTTTTACAATTTTATATGATTTTTATTGTGTACATCGGTATAAGATTATCTTGTCTCTCTCTCTCTCTTCAAGAGTTAGCGCATGTTTTGCTTTGTATCACAAGAACTTACTTGTAATTCAGGTATCATGCAACTCGCGATGTTGGCACCGTACAGCAATCTGGCGACTTCGGTCGCTGCTGCGCTGGTACCTACTTTACTTGGTCCGGCTAGGATGAAAGGCCCGGAAGAAAGTGAGCCTGCAAACGTGAATAAAAGTACAGAAGAAGCACCCGCGGAGGAAGGTAGTACGCAGTGGACATTTTTTATCACAAACCGTCCAGAAAGGCGTGTAAATTGATCTCTCACCGAGATCTGATTTCAGAATCGCGCGTTACAATCACCGCCAAGGTGTGCAAGGTAGAGGGACCAGTGCCAAAGGAAGTACAGAATACTACGATACCTACGTGCACCGTACAATCGCCGTTGCAGGAACAACGGTCCTCGGTACCGGAAGTCTACGTTAGACCACCCACCCCTACCCCATCGACCGCTAATCTGCCGATTATAACCGTATCCAGCCCGAGTCGTAGAAGCTCCATGGCCAGTCGACGAGACAGCGATACGTCCACCAAATCATCACGCAGGAATTCAGAATGTAGCGTTAGATTTGTAAACGATGAAAATTCGACGGAATACAAACGTACGACGGAGGGCAGCCCCAGACCTTTGCCAAGGATGCGAGAGGAGTTTGAGAGGAATCGCTCGCCCGAGAGCCCACGACGAAACTCTGAGAATATTACGCCGACAGGCAGCACTAGAGAGCTGAGACGATGTTCCGATTTTACCCACGAGAAGAATCGTGGCTCGCAATTCGCCGTCAAGCTCAGAAGGAATAGCGATTTTGGTAACAGAACGCCGAAAAGAATGTTGCTGCCTGACGAACATTCCAGATTGCCCAAAGTTCTGGATCTTAGCCCCACAGGTAAAAAGAAAATGTGATTCGTACAAACGAGCAGATCTTTTTTTAAAAAAAGAAACTTTAGTCCACTCCTTTTTAGACATTTTATATTTTTCACGTTTCATCTCGTTTAACAATATTTCAGGTTCAAGACGTAATTCCGATATTGGTGGTTTTATGTCACCAACTAGATCTGACTCGCGTAGAAATTCCGAGAGTTCCTATCGACGCAATTCCGAATTTGTTCACATTAAGCCGTTAATGATAAATCGTCGAAGCAGCGATATCAGTATTAGAACTCTAGACAGGAGTCCTACGCACTTTCAGAGTATAGTACCTATTAAGACGGAGGTGCAGGAGAAATCTGAATCAGATTCAGATCATCCTGATTGCAGTGAGAAAGCGCAACTGATGAACGAAAAGTCGAAGAGTAAAGACGAAGAGCCGAAAGTACGCAAAAAGAATTTGTCATGGAATGATAAAGCTATTGAAGACCCGGAGGACATTACGCCGGAGACTAACTTGCTTCCCGAAAATACGCCTGGTGAAGCGAGAATTATGGTACATGGCTCTTTTAGATGCCTAAAGCTTTTGTCGTTTAGGAATTATATGACTACGCTATTTTCAGGGCACGGACTTTACTCTTCACTCGATACTGAATCACATCGCGTACGTGAACCGAGCGAAATCCGATACGCCGCTGCACATACCGGAAGCGGATACCGCAGTTGCCAGGAAATCTCAGATGCAAAAAGTATTAAACGTTACGCGCGCTACTGCGATTTTAGGGATCCTCCTATGCGTCACGGATGCCTTTCGTATTTTTGGACCATACGGTATTTACAACTGATTAATGACACTATAATTTTACGCTGCAAAATACTATAAACTATTCTTGTAAAACAATATGTATACACAGAAGTGTTAATCGACTCATTCTTAGGACTCTTTGCTGAAACCGTACCATACGGTACAGAACCAGCACCGACGCAGTTTCCCACGCCATGGCCCTGGCTGCTGTATCAAACAATACCCAGGATATTTGAATTTGTTATGGGCTGCGCCATGGCGAATATAACAAAACAGCCGTCAGCAAGTCCGCGACATCAGTATTTGAGTAATTATCCTAATTATTCCCCGCGCGTAAACCGAGGTAATAATCCTTACATATAAAGCAATAGTTTATCTAGCGATAAGGGTAATCGTAATCCAAAATCTAAGATGCCAAATAGGAAAGTTATTCTTAATTTCTTTTATGGAAATCTTGATTACTCTTTCAAGATTAATGTATTTTGTGATGACTCCGTGATAATTTTCAGAAAAAGATTTTACATATCTGTACATGTATTGTATACATATTGTATACACATCACTCCCAGTATTCTAAATGTTTATTTGACACATTGTTTTACGAATTGGTAACAATTTCTATCGGAGGATGCATGCGAGGGCATCGCGATAACCAAATTTTTAAAATAGTAGACTTGAAAATTTTTATAAGTTTTACAATTGCACAATTCTTGGACAATTTTATGCAATTTCTTCTCTAATTATATTTCTCATGCTACTTTGTCGATTTTTGTGATTTCTAAGATTCAAAATCTTAAAGTTACAATGTCAAAAGTTTCTTGAAAGTTTAGTTAGTGCGACCTTTTTGCAAATTATATTCACCTGGTACTTTGTCAATTTTCGAGATTTTAATTTCTCGAGTTTCTAGAAATTCTTGATTTTCAGTTAGTGCCACCTTCTTGCTGATGTATTCTCCTACTGGTGCTTTCACGATTTTCGGGAATGAAAAATTTTGACAGCGGCCGATGCAGATAATAAAAGTTACTACATTATCGACAATCAATAATCGCAATCTATTTTATCGACTGTAGCGAATTGATTGTATCGTTTTATTATAATTATTGGCAAGTTTTCACTCCCACAAAAATCAGGAAAGTATCAAAGGAACATAATCAGCAAAGAGGTGGCACTAACTCACGTTCTGAGAATCGATATTCCGACAATTTCTAGCTTGGTGAACCGCGAAAATTTAAGATCTCAAGAGTTGACAAAATATCAGGAGAATATAATCAGATAGGAGGTTGCACAGGCACATGATAAAATAAGAAAAGCAAAGTCTCAAAAAACTTGCTATACATAAAGATACATAGCAATAGATGAGCATAACATTCTAAACATGAAATAAGTGTTTAAACAGCATCTACTAACAAATGCAATAGTCAAGTAGCATTTCTAAAAACCACTTTTTATGCGAAGTGTTCATTCGAAGCACATATTCACAAAAAAAACAGATATCTATTTTTTAAATTAGATTAGTTTCCCGATGAATTAATTTAATGACTTTTACTGTGTTCTCTCAGAAAGATACATATATATATTTTTTTGCTGTTAAACAAATATATACAGAATATATATATATATCATTTTTTTAACTTACATGTAAAATTTGAAAGGATATTTTCGAAATAACAGAGAGAGAGAGAGAGAGAGAGAGAGGAGGAAGGAAACAGACTGTATATAAACAAAAACGTTAAACTAGTAGGTGACTTTTATCGAGAATATATGAAGTAACGCGTTTTTACTGTGTGTCAACCGCACTAAAATGCTTAGAAGTAAAAGTACGAACCCAACTCTCAAAGTGCCCTACTACTAAATGTTCAACAAAATTACAACAATGATTAATATATAAATGACTTATCTGCAAGTTGAATTTGTAACAGTGTTGTGATCCTACATGTGATATCATATTTATGTGTTTAGACTAGGAGGCCATTTTACGCTTATGTAAGCTTAAATAACACTATATTCCGTGAGATAAAAGACTGTAAAAGTGAGTTTACGATAAAAACCGAGCTATATCATAGCTTTATTGCAATTGTAGACAATTTATTGTACTTTCAATATCTTATACAATTAAGATAGCCAATATTTTATTGTGTTACGTCTGTCTATATATTTTTATCTATAACTGATATATATTTTCTTCATTTTTACAAAATTACAGCTAAAACTATATCGGGTGTATGATATACTGTACACATCGCAATAATTTATTTGTTGCGTGCAGTATTAGATAGAGTGTTTTGCATCTTTTTTACTTCTCTTTATTACAAGCATATATGTCCAATAATGCTAATGTATTATTTATGTATCATTCTGTTTACCTCACTATAAAACCAAATATAGAACAAGTGAGAAATCTAGTAGTAATACTTACAGGAGCATAAAAGGTCTCAGAGAATATCTAAATAACTGTTTGAAATTTATAGTATGAAAAGTAGTGATTTAAAATATAACATTGATGTTTCATGTGCCAAATACTCGTGTTAACTATTTTAAATGTTTACAAGAGATACAAAGTCTTATTACCCTAACAAACTCTTCTACAAAACTATATATACACATATATAGATATAGATAAATATTTATATACAATTGGATGTACAATAACAAACAAACAACTATTGTTTTAATCAAATTGATAAGGTCTCCGAAATTATAATATATACATATATAATTGATATTTTTACTGATGCAAGATCGTAGATATTGCGGATTCAATAATTATATGTATATAAAACAGATGTAAGGTATATTATTAAAGTTTTCAATAGAAGCTCTCTATTGCTCAACAGAAGCTCTCTGTTGTTCTATATCTGAATTAAAAATAATTTCTTAACATGACTATTTGGTCGTTAAATATATGTATAATAAAGTTGTGAATTATGATACATATTATATAATATATCCAATCAATATTGATTGACATAACTGTTATTAATGAATCATAAAAGAATACCTGAAAATCTTGGAAACCTGAAGATTTTCAAAACATCTCGAAAGCCCAAAAGATATAATCTATATAGCACCTATGCAGCACTGACTTTATTCTTAGCAATATAGCTCTGACCAAGCAAAAAAATACAATTAGAATAAGAGTTTCTTTATCCTATCAGTTGAGTTAGATACTTTCTATATCTGTATTCTATCCGTGATAAGAATTCGTCTTGTAGTAATGTAGTTAAAAGTAGTATAAACTTCGTTATTATTTATCTTACTTTATCATATTAGTACCAGAATTATCATATTGTTATGTTTAAGAGATATCAATATAATGAACTGTGTAAAAGGTTTGTTGAAAAAAAGAATTGTGTAGAAATAAAGGTGAAGAAAAATTGAATTACGACATGCTTTCCCTGTACAAAAATCTTCTATATCTAATCATACTTAATGTCACGAAATTAATTTTGGATAATGAAAACATTAAGAGATATTGGAGATCGATCTTATGACATACAGTTTTGGGATAATATGGGAAAACGGTATCTTTTTAGCACCAAGAGGTTTATCTTGATAATTCGATTTTATTATTACATGTTTGCATGCCATCTTCGTGTATCTATTTTAACAAAACATATTGCAAACAAATTCTAAATTACAATAAAATGTTCATTATCATGACATATGAATGATGACACTTCTTGTTAATATATGATTAATCTATCAAAATCTTTTGCAAACGCAATAAAGACTATTGTTATATTGTTACTATTAGAGTTTTGCTTGAAATTTAGTTAAGTATGCCTTAATTACACAATTGAAAATTTACACAATTGGAAAGAAATTAAGGAAAAGATTGCAATAATAAATTGTGCGATCAAACTATTCGAATAGTTCAAAAAGAAACGAATCTTCGATCTATTCGTTTTAATCGAACATTTCTATATCCGAATAGTTCCAATATAGAAGAAAATTTGAATGAAATCATTATTATATGGTGCAAAACAGAAAATAAACAGTTTTCCCTCTCAGAAATCAGAGTACCTGTCATGGAAATGTTCGGAATTGTTCAATTATTTCCTAGATTTTTATTGTGTTTTCTCAGGGAAACGGAATAATCCCGATCGGAATTCATTCCGAACATTTCCATGATAGGTACTCAGGTCTAATAGATCCAACAATTCAATTCAACTCAAATACCTTCAAGCTCGAAAGATTAATTAAAGTTTGATCTGAAATTCGAACTGTCGGAGCACTTAAAAATTTTATGACTGTCTCAGTATTAATTGTATAATTATAATTGTACCCATTTTTAAGCCCCATTTATGATTATATACATTGTATAATTCGCGTTGTCCTTTATACAGGGTGTCTGACACAAAAAGACCCCTTCGAAAAAATTGTGGTAGATTATTAGACCGAGTTAGATTAAGAAGATAAGTCATGTACCATTTTTCGTAGAGGTCCTCTTGCATCAGACACCCTGTATATTACTGACGACTTGCTGATTTATCCTCGATAGTCAAAATAATCTATTTCTTTGTCAGCAGTTTTAGGAGTTGACGATGATGGCAGCGATTGCTGATTCTGTTTTACAGGTAATGAAAGAACAGTCCTGTAATCATGTAATTATCATATTATACATTCATTGATTAATTTGATTCCCGACCATTAATAAGATAAATAATAAGATAAATAGATATCTTACTTTGTAGAATTATTTCCCTTCGAAGCGTTAAGTACCGGGCCTGGAACCTTTCTTTGTCCTTTCTCCCTTTGTATCATTTCTAGTAAACTGTAGCTTGGTAGCCAACACTGCAACATAATACGTTTGTTACAGAGATGATATTTACTTGTTTTAACAAAATAAGCTTTTACCTTATCTTTTACGGCAGTGGCAACGACATTTCTCTTTGGCTCCTCATCGTACGCTTGACTCTCGCAGCCAAAATGCTGACACGACTCGTGCACGAAGTGACGCTTTTCCCTGTTCATAATGTCAAACGAGTAACTCCGGGACTTTTGTTTGGATGTCTTTGCCAGCTGCACCAATTCCGTCAACTTGTCGTGGATCATCTGGCAGAAGTGCGAATCCTTCTTGGCCCACTGTTTCATGTAATCGCTGTATCTGGGCATCAGTTTGCCACTCAAGTCTGGATTGACGATCTGCAGTCCCAATGCGAGCCTTCGGTTTCTTTCTATTATCTTGCACTCGTCGTTGCATTCCAAAGTCTTCAACTGATTCTGCTTTTTCGCGCCTTGCCCGAACACTTCTTCCAAATCGACGGAATGACCGAGCTGCATATCGGCCATCTTACTAGCCAATATGTTGCTGGCTATCCTCTGATATTCCCGCGCATTATCCGCACAGACACGACTCATGGTCCTATGTCCACACTGGCATGTGACCTGCAATATAAGATATAATCCTAGTAGTGTATGATGCAAAACTTGCTGAAATTTCATCGTGACGCATCTTCTTTCGCGTGGATAGTCGCTTAACGCAAAGACAAGGATTGCACTTACCTTGACCATCTCTTTGCAAGGCGCATCTGGGCACTTGCCTTCGTGGCACGGAGCGGCGCAGATATGTCCGCACAGCTCTCTCGTCGTAGTGCAAGGCTGCATGCATTGCTGTCCCGGTCTCTCGCAGGGCCCGGCGTGGCACATGGTGATGCATTTATGCCGTCCACACGTCAACGGTTTGTTGCACGGTAGACCGCACGAGATTTCTTTCACGTGGCACGGCACTGCCTTCCTGAGTTCGTGTTTGCCGTGACACCATCTCTGAGTCAGGACACTGCAAGGTGGACACGTAGGCTCGCTGTGACAATTGTGCAGCACCTCGTGGTCGCAGATATGTTCGCGCGAGCATGGTCGGTTGCAAGTGGGTCTCCTTGTGCCGCACGGAACTGGCGGATAAATCACCTCGGCGCCGCACTCGCAGTACAGTTCCTCGAAGCTGCTCTCCCAGCAAGGCGAACATCTTCCTGTCGGGGAGAAAAAGATCTCGGTTTTTTACTACAATTTCCATCATACGTAGATGCGATAATAGACAAGCGCATTTACCCATATGACATCGCTCCTGGCACTTGTGCCGACCGCAGCTCAAGTTCTTCGAACACGGCAGTGGACAGATGTGTTCGATGTCGATGCAGCACAGCTGATTGCAGTTGTGCTTGCCGCAGGATCTCTTCTTCTTGCAGCGTTTCTCGCAGCGCGCATCGTCGGCCTTGGTCGTCAAATCCCTGCAAGCGATCTCGCGGTCCATGTTACCGCATCGGCACTTGACGTCGGTATTCAAGTCACATTCCGGACATTCTCCCATGTGACACGGTGCCTTGCAGGTGTGCGGATTACCTGCGTGAGCGAACGAAAATCTGATTTAGCGCGTCCGCACGGCGACAAGACGCGTAGCGCGATAGCTCTGAAACGCTTACTAGGCTGGCCGCATTTCAAGCGCTTCGAGCAGATTTTCTCGCAGGTCGGCACAGGATCCGTGCAGCTCTCCCTCTTCTCCGTCAACGGTGTTTGTCCGCAACAGCACATCGTAACTCTTTCAGGCGTCAAGGAACAGAGCTCGCAGCACTCCGGATGACAGACTTTCCGACAGTAATGTTTCCCGCAATCCAACGGTTTGTTACAAATATTATCACAGGAATATGTATCCGCGGTATTGGCTCGGCAGGGTACCTCCTGAGTTTTCTTACTACAAAAACATGCTAAGAACAAAACAACGAGAGCATTAAGAAACGGTCGCTGCAATTGTGGCAATCCTAACATGGATATCTCGATTTAAAAGCTGCATGTTGGATATCGACGAAGAAATTGAAATATTACTTTGCTGCACAATCTTGTCGCAAGGCCCGCACTCCCCCTGATGGCACTTCCTCTGGCAGGTGTGCTTGCCACACGGCAAATCCTTGCCGCATATCGAATCGCACATTAGCAATTGATGGGCGCTACACAAATGCATCTTCGACGTTCTCCCGCATCCGCAGTACTTGGTCACCATCGCCACGCACTGCGGGCAGGAGCCGGGATGGCAGAGCAGGGTGCATTTGTGCGTGCAATTCTTCTTGGACAGTAGCCGGCCGCAGGTCTCGCCGCACGAGTGCGCCACGTCCCTGCGATTCCACTCGGGCATCCTCATCTTACCGCAGAAGCACAAGTAATCCTCGGGCACGAAGAAACTGACGTCCCGACAAGCCGGGCACTTCCAGCTGTTGTTCTCTAGAATGAAATGGGTGCTGGTCAAATTGCGCTGGACGATCTGCGGCGCGAACGGCGAGCTCGTCTGCGTACTTACCGCCCTGAGACGACTTTGCCCATTTTTTGATGCACCTCAGATGCAACACGTGATAGCAATTGTTGCAGGACCAAACGTAGTCGCTCTGTTTGATGTGCTCGTAACAGACCAGACATTCCAACGTTCCCTTATTCAGCTGTTCGGTCAGTCTTTCCCTTTGACTGGCATCGTCATCTACTAAGAACGCACAAAGGAACGATTGTTAGAGATTTTTCTTTTACATGTATAACGAAATGCTTTATACAATAAAAATCTGATACACTTGTTACCGTTATCATATTTCTTCCTTGGATTTTTCCCCTGCGGTGCTTCGTTACTCTCCATCCTCTTTCGCCAATTTTCCACCTTCCTGTCCCTGTGATTTGTCGGTTCATTGTTCCTCCTTTGCGCGTACTTTGGCCACCTGGCGCTGGATTCGGATTGCACATCTTCCGAATTGTATCTGTGATAATTGGACGCGTTGGCGAATCGCTTAGGTCTATCGTTTCGTTGTGCCTCGAGACTTTTCGAGGACATCTCCGAATCGTTATCCTCGTACGTCGACGTCTCCTCTCTGCCTCTACCGGTTTTTATCCCCAAAAACAAGGTGTCCTGTTGAATCTCCCCGGCGACAGCTCTACTCTCTTGACCGTCAGACGTGGCTGAATCAGCTTCGGTCGTAGATGCGTAGGCTTCCCCGGCATTCTGCTCCACGTCCGACTGATGTTTCCTATTGTAATATCTGCCGTTCTGAAACTTGCTGTAGCCCCTCGCGTTATACGTCCTCTGGGTGTCCCTATAGCCAGATCTCGGCGGTTGCGAGACCTGGGGGTCCTGCAGTCTCTTCTGCCTGTAGCCCGCGTCCCTCCTGCCGTCGTAGCGCTGCCTCTCGCCCTTGTACCTGTTGTCCGACGAGGACGGCTTGTCGGCCGGCTTCGGCCTGAATTCCTGCGCGCCGACGTTGAAGCCGCTCCCGGCCGCGTTGCCGTTGCCGTTATCGTACCGCCGGAATCTGGCGTCCCTTCTGAACCCGGCCTGGCTGTTTGGCACAAATTCACTGGCCGTGGGATGCAGATTGGAGTTCTCCACCACGGCGGACTGGACGACGTCGGCGGCCGCGTGCTTGCCGGCCGTCCGGTTGCCCCTGGACCTCGACGGTTTGTAGCCACCGCGGGGGAAGGGCGGCGGGTTGCGCGACGTCGCGGCTACGTCCGCGGACGTGGCGTCTGGCAGTACGCGGTCCCGGTAGGCGCTGTTCTCCAAAGGCACCAT
Source organism: Vollenhovia emeryi (assembly GCF_000949405.1). Taxonomy (NCBI): domain Eukaryota; kingdom Metazoa; phylum Arthropoda; class Insecta; order Hymenoptera; family Formicidae; genus Vollenhovia; species Vollenhovia emeryi. The sequence continues at coordinate 938,985 of NW_011967194.1, forward strand.
GCTCGACGGGTGTTGGGCGTCGATCTGTAAGGCCGGCGACGGCCTGCTGCGCTCGTAGACGTGCCGACCGCCCCCGGTCGCCGGATAGTAGCCACCCGCGGGCGCCAGGTCGCTCAGGTACGCGCTGTTCCTGGCCAAGTACTGCCAATCGCCCGTGGCGGCGCCGCCTGCGTTCCGGTCGGCGTACACCAGGTAATTGAGGTCCTCCGGGTACGAGCCGTCCCAGGCGGCCATCGTCGCGATTGCACAGTGATGCGAAACGTCGCGTAACGCGGAGACGGGAGGCGCCGATAAGCACACAAGGCTCTCCTATCCGCCAAGGTCGGGTTTCTCCTCGCGAAAGAGCAGGAGGGGGGGAGAGAAGAGAGATAGAGATCGGAGAATCGCCGCGCTTCGGCCCCACTGCGGCACGTTGTCGCTGCACCGCGCGCGCGTGTGTGTGGCACCGACGCGTTCCGGAACGGACCTGACGATCCTAACCTAAAAGGGATCCGGAAGGCCGCCGCGGCGAGCCCCGCGCGCTGTATCGCTCGTAAACCCTTCGCGACTTTTACATCTTCCGCAATCCGGGAATCCGAACACTACGAAGTACGAGCGTGCGAAATTCTCGCGAACCTTTCCCGACCCTTTCCCCGCCTAGCGGTGACCACAGCGTCCTCTATTGGAAGCCAGCGGCCAGCGGAACTACGTGCGTCCAGGTGTCAACGTGTCGTCGTTACCCGATCGATAAGATCTGAAAGATGAAAAAGATTCGCTGCTCGCGGGACGGAACGAAATAAAAAGTCTCGCTCGCCAAGGCTTCGAGTCGCAAACCTGACTCTCGAGCTGAAATAAAAGCTGCAAAATTTTAAGTTCGTAAAAAAAAAAAGAAAAACGTGCGCAGTTTATTGCAAGAGATTGTCGCAATAAGAACAATATAAACGCTCGCGAAATCTTGCCGGTCCTTGTATTACGATCGTACATTCCAAAATTATGCACGTGTAAAAAGAGCGATTTTTACGAAGAATTGTAACTAGAGGTCCAAGTAACAAACGCAAATACATACACAATGTAATAGTTATATTTGAATAAAAATTGGAATCCGTTTATAAGTTCGTCGGCTAACGTTGCGTCAGCTTTTGGCGCTCGAGCGCTATCGAGTGCGCGCGTCTGCGTCAACCAATTTTTTCCCTATCAAAATTTATTAAAACACTTTGTATATTACTTAACTAGATAACCCGTTAAAATGTAGCCGCTGGTATCGCTCGTTAAAATGTCGGGGTGCGTCCTGTTCGGCAATATCTGATACGAGCGTAGAAAGTTTGTGAACAGTTTCACGTTCATTGCGTTGCCCCGCTTTTTCAGTTCCACGTAAGTCTCCTGCAGGGGCTCCCGATGCGCGTGGAAGATGACGAAGGGCCGCGAGACCCCGAGGAAGGGCAGCAGCGCGTTCACGATTTGCAAGGGATGCTCCTTCGCGACGACAGTTAAACCGCGAGCCTTCGAGCTACTTAACAAGTCCACCGCGCGCTTCGTCTCCAGCAGCCACCTCGGCTTCTTCGCGGGCGCCTCCTCTCCGTCGGGCTCCTCGGACTCGCGTTTACGTTTTAAAACATTGGTACCTTCCCCGGCGTCGCTCCCGAGGAGCGTACCATTTTCCTTCGTCTCAGCTTTCGCCACTAAAACTTGCGCGTCCGTCACTTCGTTACTCTTAGCTCCTCCGTCCAATTCTTCCGTTGTTTTCTCGCGCGTCTGCTCAACGCCATCGCTGACGGTCTTTCTAGACGTGGAAAGACTGTTCATCACGCTAGATTCACCCTGATAATGTAACCTTAAGAAACTATAAACGTTTACCGCAACGTGCCTGTCCCTCAATTCCTGTGGAAAATTCATGGCTTCGACGAAGGTGGTTTGGGGCATGTTACCGGGATGCAGGTTGATTAGGTAACCGCTGGTGTTCGCGCCTATTCTATTGAGCATGGCCGCCGCGGGCAGCCCCTGAAATCCACTGCTGTACAGCAGGTGCAGGCCGTCTGATTGCACGTCGCTGTAGGACAGCATCTGCGCCAGAGCGTCCATTCGCAGCCCGCCGATTTTCTCGTGCTTCCGCTTGAAGTAGACCTCGTGCAGCGACAATATAGACGTCTTGTGTATCGTGAGGAACTTGAGGTACTTGCGCTCCTTCTTCTTGATGTACTTCTCCTGCGAGTACTCCGTCTTGGCGACGAAGGACCTACTGTTCTCAATGAGGCTGCCAATGATCTCCTTGCCGGTCTTGCCAGCCTCCTGCAGCTGCAGGATCTCCTCCTTGGACAGCCGCTGGGACGTACCGTCGTCCGTGATGGAGCGATTGTCGTAGCCGCTCGTCTCGCCCTTGAGACCGTCCCACGACTCCACCTGGTCCGCCAGCCTGAGGGTGAAGGTGCCCTTGCTGTCGGGTAACGGCACCATCTCGAAGATGCTCCAGAACCGCTTGCCGACGATCTCGCGCATCTCCACCCTCTGGTCTTTCCCCAGCGTCAGAACACCGTTCTCCGATACCCTGTATATCTTGCTGAAGTCCTGTTTCTTCACTATCACGTGGCTGCCTACCGCGATCACGTCCTCCGCGGACCCGCACGTGCCCTCCGCGATAGCGTTCATCGTCCCGCCGATTATCCTACCGGTCAGATCACCTCAGTCGCTCGTTCGCGTTCTCCGCATGTCCGGCCCTACAATATATTTATACATTTCCCTTCGTACACGCTCGTTGTTCCTTACAGCTCGCTCTTCCACGAGCGAGGAAGCGATACGTCACCTTTAACGCTCGCCACCCCTTCCTCCGCGATCATCGCCACATGCATCTCGCGATGCATTCTCCGCCGTTTCCGCCCTTTTGCAGGTTAGGCCGGCGGCGCACGCGAGCGGCGGCAACCGACCAATCGCAGCCGCGAGTTTCGAAGCGGCGGTCCCGTTCTCGGCCGCGGATTGGCCGATTCTCTTTACTACTGAAGTCTCGTCGTTACCACCGATTTTAGGTTAGAGACACACATGGACTTGCACCTTCTGTGGCACCAGTGGCACTAGGACTGTTGGGTATGATCTGCGCTCTCGTGGAAATTGCGTCACGTTACACAGCTCGTCTTCGAAAGTCTTGCTTTCTATCGCTGCATTAGTGAACTGGCACAACAAATTAGAGTAAGACGAGTGTATTTTTGTTATTCTAGCTTACTGCACTAGGCTCCACCAAAACAGCGATAAGAAACGAGTTCAAAGTTTCCTTGACGCGCCTGACCTTTTAATAATTGCAGGGAACACAAGAAGATGAGTTATCGCAACGAATTCCAAGCCATCGTGCTCGCCGGGGGAAATGGCTCTCGTATGATGGAGCTCACGGCGGGCAAGCCCAAGTGTCTACTGCCGATCGCAAACGTTCCCATGATCTGGTATCCCCTGCGCATCCTCGAGCGTTCGGGCTTCAAGGAAGCGATCGTCGTAGTGACCGAGACAGCGAGACCCGACGTGTCGGCGTCGCTGGACAAACTGGGCCTGAAAATCAAGATTGAATTCGTGGGGATTCCGGCAGCCGAGGACCTCGGCACGGCCGATTCCATCAGATTCATTTACGAGAAGATATACACGGATATCTTGGTGATATCCTGCGACTTGATCACAAGCGTGGACATATCGGAGATCCTGAATTTATACAGGAAGCACAACGCGAGTATAACCGCTCTGATGTTGCCCGCGCCAAAAGTACCGGGCGACTTTGTGACGCCAGGCGTGAAAAACAAGCAGAGGCCAGAAATGGACTTGGTCGGCATCGACAAAAATACGGGACGCTTGATCTTCTTGGCCTCGTCGTCCGACTTCGAAGAGATGGTGGACACTTCGCCGAGGCTTCTCGGGAAGCACGCCAACTTCACCATTCGCTCCAAACTGATGGACGCGCACTTGTATATTATTAACAAGTGGGTGGTGGACTACTTGATGTCTAACAAGTGAGTGATCTTACCAGGGAGAAATGTTGACTGGACGTAAGTCTAATCGAATGCGAAATCACTTTTCAGGAGTTTCGCCACTCTGAAGGGTGAACTTTTGCCGTACATAGTCGACAAACAATTGTCCAAATCTAAGCAATCTATCGACGATAAGACTTCCTTGGTACAGATGGAGCTGAAGGAAGATATCTTTCATTTCGCAACGGAGACACCATTAGACGTGTTGATAAGAAAGCTGTCGGCCTTCAATGATCACAGCACCGATCTGGAAGATGCGTATAACGAGGATGTAATACGATGTTACGCTTATGTATTGAATGAAAAGTTTGGTCTTAGAGCGAACACCGTGCAAATGTATCATCTTGCAAACGCTAAGGTTGAGTACTGTGATATTTATTTTACATATTTTTATCATCATCGTAACCGGCTCTGCCGGTTAAAGGCAACTTAAAGATGTCTTTTAAATATGCGTGCTGCTAAATCACCGCTCCATATCTTATTCCTTATTTCTTTGTTGTTTTTCCCTAATTTCTTGAAGAAATAAGCATACCATTCAATTACACGCGAGATCAATGTCAAATCTAGAACCCACGGATTACCAAACACAAATTGTAGGGTCGATTTCAACTAATTTGATAAATTAAAGATTCTTAAGGTTGCCAGTAATAAATAACAATAAGGGAGCTTTTTGTCGATCTTGGGCTTGAAAAGGACCGAAACCTGGGTCAGTTAAGGTCGACGCAAAAGTCCCTTATTGTAATGTGAGAAATGTCCTGCGCAGATATCAGAATTGTGGAACGAGAGCACTAATCAGTTGCCGCTGCCGAGTATCTCGAACACCGCGACCGTGCGCAGTACACAGATGCAAGAATGTCGCATAGGCGATAACTCGTTAATCGAGGAGAAAACGTCGTTGAAGCAGAATCACGTCGGGCCTAACTGCGTCGTGGAATCGAAGACGAGAGTATCTCAGAGTGTAATAATGGGACATGTGACTATTAAACAAAGGTGAGTCCGGAGTGTTGTTGGAAACTATTCTTTGTTAAACACACGTGGGTCGCACTTGCGATTCGCTGCATTAATTTTTTCCCTTTCACAGATGTGTTATTCACAACTGCATACTGTGCAATGGCTGCGTCATCGAGGAGGGCACGGAATTGAAGGATTGCTTGGTTGGAGCACAATACGTTGTGGTATCTGGCAGCCAGCACTCTCACGAAGTGCTAACTGAAGCGGACGAACTCATATGTATACTATAGTTGTTCACTTGATATGTATATTACTTTTAAATTATTGTAAATATAAGTACATATTATTTTGTAAAAAAAAAGCAAATTACCTTTGTAATTGATCAGATTGCATAGAGACTTGTGGTAAATTTCGTATGCAGATTGGCAAAATTATTATGTAACTTAAGTTAACGTTTTCTCGACAGACGAGTTAGGGTCTGTTTTTCATTGCTGCACTCCTGAACTAGTGCACACTGGTGCAATGAGTTGGAATGAGATCTATTTGTTTCATTTTAACTTATTGCACTA
>NW_011967194.1:945859-966377 GCF_000949405.1 Vollenhovia emeryi
CATCTCTCAGGCTTCTCTCTGCTATCATCTCTTCTCCGGTGTGCTCTTTCATCGAAAATGGTGAGCGTGGTTTTTCGCTATTCAAATCGATTTATTTCGTAGCGATCCTAGCGATCGGCCGATTTATCGGCGCGGAAAAGATGTCCTGAATTTTCGTAGAACTGGTCTAGTTGAATAGTATCCGGAGAGAAAAGTGTCCCTGCGCGTGATACCGATGTGTTACCGGTGTACAGGTTATGGCAATGTTTATGTGCTGACACGTCGAAATCGCATAATTTTTGTTCCCCGAAGGACACTTATTTTCACTTATATGTCCGTGGACGTGATTTAATGTAGCCCTTTATATTATTTTTTTAATTTGCAATATGGAGTCAGATTGCAGTTTTAAGCTCACTGTGCTCTCGCTCGATGTTCACAGACGAAGGGTACATCCAGCTTCGGTAAGCGGCGTAACAAGACGCACACGTTGTGCAGAAGATGTGGACGTAGCTCTTACCACATCCAGAAGTCGCAGTGTGCGCAGTGCGGCTATCCGGCTAAGAAAATGCGCTCGTGTAAGTCTATCAATATGCGATGTGACTTTGCGTAAAGGAGGACCGATGTTTGTACGAGTATGTTTAATGTCGGCTTAGAAGCGTTAATTATATTTGTATTTGACGGCTTCACAGATAACTGGTCGGTCAAGGCGAAGAGGAGGAAGACCACCGGTACTGGCCGCATGCGTCATTTGAAAATTGTGCGCCGCAAATTCAAGTAAGTCACGATGGTTGCGTTAGAAATCTATCAATAAACGTTCAAGCGAGTTGACCTGTACATTTTTTAACAGCCTTATCTTGCTATCTTTTTTATTTTTACAAATAAACGTTGTGTAAACAGCATCTAAGTTTTCCCTAGGACTTGTAATGTACACATGTAAACGGTTATTTTGTATATGTTTGTAGGAATGGATTCAGGGAAGGCTTGCCGAAACCGAAAGCTGCTGCGGCTAAGTAATCACCGACATCCCGTCTCATTGTCTAATTAAGTTGTACAATTTCGACTACCAATAAATCTAAAAACATCCAATCACGACGTTAGCATTTCAATGAGAATTCCTTGTAACTGAATAATTTTAACGGAAGGATTATTGCATCTATTATGATATTTTCTTCTTTCAAGTATCTGTAGTTATATAAAGTTCAAAGTCTTTACAAGTACTTTCGTTACACTAAAGGGTTTCTAGTTTCTCTCAGTAGAATTCCATTCTTCTAAATGACGATAAATTGAAGTGAGATAGCTTAAAATTAAGTATACTCGGGTATGTTATCTTTTAGCTCCCCTTCCAGTTCTCTTTTCTATTGATACATTGACTAGCATTTGTAAACACTGCTGAGATGAACTTCTGATAAACCTGTATACGCATCCTTGTGTGTTATATCATACCTGACAAGAAAATTTGAAGAAATACACGATCGAAAAGATAAGGTGCGTCGTTTACGCATCGTTTGCGCAACCTCCGTGGAATTTTTAATTGCTGCGACGTCCCGTCCCATATATTTAGCGGGCCTCCGACCTCGTCAAACAGTACGTTCGATGCAGGATGATAACTCGGGTGATCGGCGCTGCTCCGTTGTGCATCTAGGCGTCCGCCGATAAGGCATCCGAAGACCGTTGATCTTCAGCCTGCCAATCTGAAAGTTATGCCCCGCACCAATATTCAGCGAATGTTTCGTCTCCACAAGCACCGAAGAATTAAGATTTGCTCGATTAAATAACTGTAAAAGGGAAACTCACTTAGAACTTCAAACAGACGACTCAAAGGAAATTCGGTCGAGGGAGCAGATATTGATTAATGTATGTTTCCATTGCGTACATACAATTCTTGAGGAATATCTGCAATTACAGAACATTTCTGCCTTCCGAGCGATCTTTACCAAACAAAACGAATTTTACTGCGAAATCTGTATAATATAATTCTATACAAATGGGTATTCTGCGTCAGCTATTTTTTGGTAAGTCTTTCCATTTTAGTCCCACGTTGAAATAATAGTAAAACAATAGTCGCCGGACTGTCTGGAATTTACATTTTGGGCTGTGCAGGCAAATATTTATTAGTCACCAACACCGTGAGCTGCGGCTTGATGATGGCAGCGGGAGATGTGATCCAGCAGCGCAGAGAGCACTGGAAAAAGCATTGTTCCGACAAATACTTTCCGAGCAGCGTCATGGCAGCGTCACCGGAAGATGAGAAGGCGACAGCGATTTCCAGCACGTCTGCGTACGGACACGATTACATGAGGACGAGAAATATGATGGTTGTAGGGCTGGTCCAAGGTCCGTTCCATCATTGGTTCTACACGCTCCTGGATAAGGTTTTGCCAGGCAGGAACGCAAAGTCAGTCCTGAAAAAGACATTTCTCGATCAATCGGTCGCGAGTCCCACGTGCCTGGCGATATTCTTCGTCGGCCTCGGGATCATGGAGAGCCACAAAATTGAGGAGATCTGCAAGGAGCTGAAGCTCAAGTTCTGCGAAACGTGGAAAGTACGTGCGGGATTACACTCGTTAATCGATATTTCAGTAATCGTAGACAATTAAACTGCCGCCGAAAGCTCTCTCCTTGAAATGCGACGCGCGTAATAATTTATTGAAATTACACCGCCAGGTCGACTGCTGCTTTTGGCCTCCCACGCAGTGCGTCAATTTCCTCTTCGTGCCCCTACATTATCGAGTGCTTTACACGAATGCTATGACGATGGTGTATGATATTTTTCTATCGTATATAAAATATGTAAGTTTTTTTTACAATCAAAAACGAATGTACGTTAAATCGCAACGAAGTAATAATCACTTATTTCACCCGCAGGACGCTCACTTCGAGTGACAGAAATCTCACGGCTAGTGTCTGAACAAAAGATATGACCGTACGAATAACAATTGCATGAAGTGTATAGATACGCCTATCGTTATTATTAATCATACGTAACAGTGTGCAATAAAATGCTGTCGGAAAGAACTTCCAAGTATACGTATCTTCCCGTTCCAGTGCCTTATCGCGATCCGATCTATTTGTCCATTTCCTCGATTTTTACCAAACGACAAAGACGAGTAAACATCCGTCGCAGTTCCTGTTGCGATATGCGTGAGGAACTGCCAATAACAATTTTAAAAGTTTGAATCATATTGGCACACCAAGATACTAAAACTGCGATGATTTTCATCGAAGGAATGATAGTTTTATTAATAATTGCAACTTTAACTAACTCGGCTAATCTCTAACCGTAAGTGCGTCAAGGTTGAAGGAATTTAGACTCAAGTACGAATTACGTTATACGCTCTGTGAGAACGAGATATCTTCCTCGTAACGCTGTTAATTTGCGCGCAAATAAATCCGGCGGAGAACTCGGAAGTTTATCGGCGCCGCTCATGTCCGGATCGTAAATTATTCGCATAAGAATGCGACGTGTGCATCGATTGCGAAATAACATAACGAATGCGATACCAATTGATCCGCGGACACGCGCACCCTAAAAACGCGTATCCACAACGATCGCCTTATCGCGCGCAATAATAATCTCTTATTGAGTTTATTTATTTGCTCGACAGCTTTTGTTTGGCATTTGGCGACAGTGGGATTACACGGTCTTCTAACCAGCCAGACGTCGTCACGTCTGCAAACACGATTAATGGACATAAACACAAATAATAAATTCAACCGTCGCGCGACACAAATAATCGACGAGAATATCTTACACGTGAAATGCAGGATTTTGTAACGAGCCTCGTCTGCGCGGATTCGTTATTCGCGTAATTTCGACTCCGTTTCTTCAGTATATAAGCGCTGCACCCTACAATCGTAATATAACTTTCGCTACACTTTTATACGTTTCTGTATAAAACGAGGATATGTATATATACCGAGTAATCAAGAGCGTAAGCTCTCTGTACTCCTCGCAAATTTGTTTACGCTGTATTATTTTATCTCGAACAAAGAGGCTCGCACGTGTCCTATATACAGCTCTTTTACACCTTTAATTGTTTATCTCTCGCTTTGTTTTCCACAACGGTACATAAATTGTAGTTTTCAGCTTCGATAGATTATCTGCGATACCGTCAGCGTGATCGGAAATTTTTCGTCGCGATAACAATATTAAATTCTTCGGTCGCCAATTATCTTCATTGTTCTCGGCGTTAACCTGCGGGCGTGAATGTTTCAAGATTAATCTACGTTTAACGCGTTTCCCCCGTCAAGCTTCAATAATGCGAGATTTTTCATTTGCTTTTTATTATTGACGATTACTCAACTTGGCTATTTGTCAAGTGAACGGGCGCTCAGGGCGATTTGGACCAAAGTCCAATTTAATTCATCATAAGGTGACTAATTCAAATGATACAATCACCTGCAGCGAGATTTCTACAATAGCTATTTAATCTTTCTTTGCGTCAAATGGCAAAAAAGTTAATAAATACGTTTTTGCGAATAATGCCACTTGACAACCTTATAGTTAGCGTAATCGGCGATTAGTGCAACTGGCAAATGTTTATTTTTATCAATACAGATTATCTCTCTTCAATTATCTACATTGGTGAAGAAACAAACAAAAGTCGCGTAAAAGCAATTACAATTCGTTGTTCCTCATCCAATCGTTTTCTCCGTACATTAAACAGCAAACCGATAATTCTAGCCTTGTTAACAGGATATGCAGCTATTATTATTTGATTAATTACTATAAGTTAATCGGAGTTCGGTCCAAGTTGCTCTCATATAGATATAAATAGCGAAGCATGAGTGAGTGAGCGAGCGAGCGAGCGAGCGAGAGGGAGAGTGTGAGAGAAACAAGAAGGGAGGAAGAGAGAGAGAGAGAAGTGGTGGGAGAAGTCGGAACGGCCGATGATTATTAGCTGACTTGAGTATGCCCGGAATTTTGGTTATAACGGATAGTGATTTATTTTTCACCTAAATGCAAATGCACGAGGCGTCGCTTGTGCCCTTCCGCGACAGTAACCGTAGTAAGTGAGCTCGTGCGCGCTCGACGTAGCATGCATCTCCACTCGGCAAGTCACCCGAAGGTTCTCCGCGCTTAATTGGCCTACATAACCGCATAATTATGAATTTGCAAACGCTTTTTCAAGACTTCAATCCAAGGTAACCCTCCTGCCCCGCCCCGTCGCTCTGCGACTCGTCAGCTTCGCGGATCGGCATGTTGTATTCATAAGTAACGTTGATCTGGCTATTCCAGCAAATTTCTGGTGCACACATGTCTGATGATATTCACGTCTCTGTTCGCCCTTCGACTGGACGGCTTCATCGAATGGAGCTACTGGTCGATATTCAGCCCGATATGGTTCTGGAAGGGCATGGTGATCCTAGGGGCGATAGTCGGAAGCTACGTCTGGTGGCGGCATCCCCATGCGAGATTAGAAGGGGACGCCTATGTACATTATAAAGCGATGCTGATTACCCTGGCGTTGCATCTAATCCTGTTGATGTTCGAGTTGTTGGTGTGCGACAAATTAGAATCCGAGAGGCACCTGTGGATACTGGTCTTCATACCCTTGATTTTCATCTCGATCGTATCGATTGCGGTAAGCAGTCGCTTATTCAAAACCGTTGCCGCCGATTGTATCGACTAGCGACTATTCACCTTCTGCTCTCTGTTACGATTTAGGTATGCATCTGGGCTGTAAAACACGACCGGTCGTTCGAACTGGAGCTGTTTTGCGCGGTCAATGTACTGCAGTTCATCTTCCTGGCTCTGAGATTAGACGGCTTTATAACGTGGAGCTGGGAGGTTGTGTTCGTGCCGCTGTGGGCACTTCTTTGCTTATCCTTGGTGGCTGTTTTGTACGCGATAGTATTCGCCGCCGTTTTACTGAGAACGCCGCAGATCAACGCCCGTCAGAGGCGGACCTCCCTGCACTCGGCGGTGGCGTATACATTTCTCGTCGTTCCCATTTTAGTGTTCCAGGTACAACTAGTACATCGTCTCGTGAGTGATTCACAATTTTCCTGTGTTAATACGAATTATTCTGCCCCAGGTACTGCTAGCGAATAAACTGGACGGAGATATTTCAATAAATTATATAACAGTGGCATTGCCACTCCTCCTGTCGCATATGACTCTTATTTTTATGTCCTTTGGTGCAAAAGGCGGAAATAGATGTGAGCAATTTTCTTTGCACACTTTTATTTAGTAATAGGTTAACGCTATGTTATCATTTTTTTCTCTCTCAATGTGATATATACGTACACGATGATTTCGTTATTCCTTTTATTTAGCATGTAAGAACGATGGAATTTTTGTCTAGGGTGGTTTGGTATCAGAAAAGACTTTTGTCACTTCCTGCTAGGTTTATGTCCATTGCTTCAAGAATATGGTAATATTTCGTATCAACCAAGGGACGAGCGAGATCAACCACCATCCGAGCCAATGATTACGGAAAAGAGCGAGAAGCTTATTAAGAAAATCGACCTAATGAAGCCTGTTGTGCCTATAATTTCTATAGACATGCCTGACTGATTGGCTCAAAACAGGTATTCGTCGCAGCGGCACGTGCAATGCAAATTGACGATAGCTAAACTTTCTCATTTCGATACTTTGCAGGGTTAGCTCGGATATTTTTAAATTGTTATTTTTACTGCAACTGACTTATACAGAGGCCAAATATCTACTATAAAATAGTCAGGTATACCTTTAAATATTGAATACGGACTGACGAGTAATTGAATCTAGATTTGTACTTAATTATTTCCCTTTGTTCTAGGCCTTATTAAGCAAAAAGATCGAATTACACGGATATATACGTCGGCTGGGATACAAGACTGAGCACCTCGCATCTCTAGAGTAGCATTGTCAGGACGCGTCAGAAAATATAGAAGAAAAGAGTGGTTTGAATAATTAGAAAAGTGATATTGCTGTTAATGTTGCTGGACATCGTAATGTTGAATGCCCAATCATCTATTATATTATAATGTAGATATAATGTATATACAGACTGTTATATCATAACATTACGTATGATGGATATTGAATATTACACGGGTCTGCCATACACGACGATGGTGGATAAGTGCTATAGTATAACGTTACATTATTTTATATATATATTACATCTAAAAAAAAACTACTCTTATAATCTAATAAAGTTTCTATTTTTTGGTATCAACAGCAACGATCAATTAATTTCTGAGATACCGCTAATTTAACATACAGAACGATATTGAGCGTGAGATGTCTCGAGACTATATTTCGGATTTTTAGTACTTTACTGCAAATGTTATAAGCATTATATAAAAGTGAATAAGTTAAATTTTCTGTTCGACATTGCAACACCTTTGTAAGTTATTATGTAATCTGTGAAAAATAGAAAAGTACGTCGTGAATATTTTATTTCGTCATGTATCCCGTTGCGGCTGTAAACTTTGTTGAAACCTCTTTTTCACTTCTCAGGAGATTACCACAATGGTACGTACTCTGGTACCCACGTTCGACCAAGGAGCGAAGATAAGTTCGTCGACACTTGAGCGATATCCAAGTCCGCATCTTCTATCAGCGATGTTTCCGAAACATACAGTACCTGCAGACGATGTGCGCACAATGCAACGAATTTCGCTAATCCAGAACAACTATAAGATACAAGAAATTATTATTAATTTATTTCTTATTAACATTTTGTTTGGAGAGATGACATTTTCTGACTTCATTACTGCTGCAGTAGGCGAAATGTCTGTTAATGAGATTCCAAGATATTTTCGCAAATTGTACTAATTCATGATGCAAAATTAACGTTAGTGTTAAATAAAGTAAAGACAATTTTACTAGTTTTTAAATCGTGTGAGCAATGAAACTTAAACTTGCAATATCTTCGAATTAGAGTAGCGATATGTGTTGCGTCTGTATATTCACATACGTAATTTCACAATTGCCCAAACTGACGGCACTGAGCCGCGAACAGCCCTTGGCCACGGAAATCAGGAACCGATCAATCGGACCAGACCCGTAGGCGGCGATAACTAACTCTATCAATCGTGGACATTGCTTGCTTATCCGTGACATTATAGTTTCCGATGTTGCGTCGCCGAGATACAAGTGCGTTACAGGAAGGTGCGACGTGAAGAGTAATTTTTGATCATCGTCGTCGGTCATGTAAGACAATCTAATAAAAAATAGAGATTACAGCGGCGACTTACTTTCCACTCGCGTCGCGCGCAGATATTGTAATAGTGATACATGATCAAGATTACTGGCTTATTTTTACTTACAGCGCAAGATTTATGTCGGGCAAACGACTTGAAAGCGCAGACCACGCTTTATCGCTAACACGTGGAAGAGGCTTCGCTTCCGGGTGTGCCTCCACTCGTAGAGTTTCCAAGTGGATTTGCTTTACCGAGCACAACGCTAGGAGCAGCTCGTCGCTCAGCAAAGCATACGATAGAGATAATTCGCGAAGCCATCGACAATAATCGGCCAAGGCGAGAATTCCTGAAACATCGATGAATTTTCTTTAACTTTCATATGTATGTGCGATTTACGAAACCACGAACTTAACTTTTATTCGTTGCTATCGGTGACATCATGCAGTTTTCGTATTACCTTCGGGCAATAGCCGTGGAAATCCCTTAACTCGCATAAGGCGCAACGTTCTGGGATCGTTTTCGTCGTTATCCCAACGACGATTCTTCCTGCGTGCGACATTCTTATTCTTGGAGATCGTCACAGCAGACTTAAAATGCTCATCCTCGATCCCGAGCTTCGCCGTGCTCGTCACCGCAAACATTTGCAACGGTTGATCGAGATATTTAGTTTCGCATCACTCTTTTCAACTGAATCGGTGCAAGTTTTGCCGATTAAAAAATAGCACAGCACAGAAACTCATTGAGAATCTGCGAGTATTTCATTCAAACTCATCCTATTTTAGAGTTGAGCAATTTGATTTCCAAGTTCATATATTATACTTTTTTAACTTTCACTCTTGGGCTTTCTACTTACAAATTACTATTCCTGGTAAATGTCACTCAAATTAAATTTATTATTAACCGATTCTAGTAAAACCTCACTGGAATACAGTGTAAACTTGATAACTGCTGTTCTTCTGAATGGTAACGCACTGATCCCGTCCAAGAGAATACGTTCAATCTTGCGCGATATTCGAGCGTGAAGGGAGAAGCTCTGGAAAAATATTCGCGCGATGATCTGATGATAAACCGAGGATACGTTCTTTCGTTCTGCCGCGAACCATGGTCCCCCGTGAAACGGTCCCAGCTCGACTCACCGAGATGAATGCATAGGAAAAAGCGAAAGGAGTTTGCGGAAGTGGGGACTAGGGCATACACGCGAGGAACGTTAGGTAAAAGTAAAGTCGCGAAGAAAAGGGTCAAGGACTTCGAGATTGCTTGCTTGCGTATGTTATTCGCGCACTGTTCACGTGTATTACGTAAAAAGGTAAGATCTCATATGAGGCTGCCACAAGAAAAAACGTGACCCAAAAGGTGAATTGTAAGTTATTTCACGTTCTCCTTCTGAATTCTTTCAAATATATTATAACAAAGTTTTCGTTTTGCTTGCATATTTTTGTCTGTGGAATCTAGTAGAGGAAAGTCCCATATTATGAGATAGGATTTTAATATGGGACAGCGGGATTTCTGTTAAATTAATTTCGTTCTGCGAAATTATCAGTTGATTCCACCATGAATTTATTGCGAAATCTGTTTAGTGGAAGAAAACAATGGTAGATTGTGTAATCGTTGCGAAAAAGATTTGTGATTGAATTTGGGTGTTAAAAGTTTGCTATCTCATATCAGAAACTTGTCTCAAATCAAATTTTTCATAAAAAAAAAGAGACTAATTACCTGCAAAATATTACAGCAAACGATTAAATAGTTTAATTCAAGACGAACATCGAATCGATGAAGTTTTTTAAATATTCTTATATTCTTATTCATTCATTCAGCAATAATTCTTTGAACGTTATTTCATTATTGCACCGACGACCGTTTATTTATTCAATTTAGTTATTACCGATTCGCACGTGACGTTCCTTTCACCAAGACGTCCACGTGTTAGCAAACTCACGTGCACGGACCGTTCGCGCCCCTTCACGTCTTTCTGACATTCGCGAAGGCCGCACTATCCCAGTTAATTATACTAATGTGTAAGTGACTTTTACCGTTTGGCTTGGAAAAGTTGTAAACTTACTTAACTTTTATCTTTATATAAATTTATTCGGATTTTCTGTAGTGTTAATCGACACTACATACTTGCTGTGTGTCATTATATGATTACGTAAAGTATATAAATACAGTTCTCTGTTTGTCTCTCATGTTGAGTTAAAAAGAAAAAGTTCAAGATTTAATTTCGTTTTCATCTGCGAATCCTGCCACAGGCCACTTGGTCAAATGGTCTTTCAGGACAAAAGGAAAGAGAGACAACACTTTGAAGCAATTGCCCATTTTATCTTCATCGGTTATCATACGATATCCCGATTCAATTTGTTCCTTTTGGGCGCCAGTAGCGTTCTGCAAAATCATTTTTAACCGTAAATCAATGCCGAGGCTTTTCAAGAATTTCCTTTGCGTCACTGGACCAAACGTGATCAATCTATCGTCCTTCCGTGCAATCTCTTTCATTAGTAAAAAGTCAACATCCGCGGTCAGATCCGCGGTTCCGGGGTTCAACAAGGGATCGTGTAACTCGTGTCGGCGGAATGCGCGAAACGTGTCCGTCTTTTCCCTCTCGTGGCCATAATCGATCACTAGCGCAAATCCTCCGTGTTCCCACAAAAACTGGGACATGTGGTCCACTATTACAGAACATTGCGGACTCATTTCCACATGATCTCTTTTCTCATGAGGCTAAAAGACGTCGCTTTCATTAATTTACTGTCTAGCGGTTGAAACGCTGAGAGAGCAACGCAAATAAAGGCTTACAGATAGGTATACTTTGCAAGCAGCCGTTGGTACTTGCGAGAGTACGTATCGAAATCTCTCTTCCTTTGAGTCTTGCACTATATCTATTAAGACTTCCCTCCAACCTTTGTCAGTTTTCTAAAATCACGCGTTGCTCTTGTAAAAATTTATCCTTTGTGTATCTCGCACGTCAGTATTGACATTTCCGTACCTGGAACTTGTGTATTGGCAGAGCGTCAAAGAACTCGTGCGCAACAAACACGCTGAACTTTCTAGGAACGTCGTTAATAGATCGATACCAGTACAGTTTTACTCCTTCTCTCGTAACACCCTCTTTGTAATGCGTGACAGAGTTCTTCTGGCCCTCGTTGATTCTTGGCTCAATGTCTCTGCTCTCCGCGCACAATTTCTCTGCTTGAATCGCAGCCAAAACGGGACTAATTTCTACCAGGTGAACCGATACCTTATTCAACAGATTCAGTTTCTTGAACACCTAAAACAAGGGACGTCTCGTAACTTTCGCGCTTGTACGTTCGATTTGCGAACAACGGCATATGAAGAGTATACCCGTAGAATATCACTGATCAAGCTACCTCTTCCTGGACCAAGTTCCACAAGTTGGATAGAGTCCCTGCTAATTTTCCTCCATTCGCTGATTATCCAAATTGCCACAATCTACCAATAGTGAATAATACACAAGTTAGTTTCTAGGCAAGCAATTCCTGGCCAAGTTTCAGATAGATGAATCGTAAAAAGCCGAAGATAGAACCTGAAGCTCTCAACAAGAACGTATTGTAAGCCCTTGACGTGGTCGTCGACGTAAATGACATATTAAATAATGGCTCGTTCTCGGCCAGAGAACGAGAGAACTACGTACTTCTCCAAAAAGTTGACTGATTTCTGGAGAAGTCGTGAAATCGCCTCTTTGCCCGAAAACGTCTCTGGTCGTGTAATAGCCTGCAGTGGGATGGGTCAAGATCTCCTTCATGTACTCGGCGAGCGTTATGGGGCCGCATGCTAACATCTTCGCGTACAATTGACGATACAGATCAGCTTTCCTCTCTGAACCGCTCGACAAGGGCAATCTCATTTGCGACGAACGCGAGAAAGCTCGCGCTACTCGGGATAGCCTGATCATGTTAGATACAGCGTTAAGTACTCGCGCTGTATCGCATAAATTCTTTATTTACAATACACAATTCCTGTATAATCGCAATAATCGCTCCTCGTGCGAAAACTGTCACATAAATTAAATGCGAAGCTTTCGAACGGGCCGCAGGTAAGGTTAAGTTTAGCTTCAGTTAGGTGAGGTTAGGTTAGGTTCCTCCATAAGGTAAAAAATAATTGCAGAAGTGGAACTTTGAAAGAATTGATTATCAGGGGGGGCCCTGTTATTGGTTGAGCGAGTGTCGACAGCATGGCGTACTTCTAACAATATGGCGTGCGTCGAGCGTACAAAAAATCCAGAAATGCGTGCATAAGTGACACAAGGCTCTGTACCTAATTCAAATTTTTTACCCCCCTTTGGAGCGAAATTTCCCAAACTGGGCGATTTATATTTTGCAAATGGATATCGGAGAACTGTTATCTTATAAGGTGCGTACTGGAATTATTCTGCACTGCGATTTGTAAAATTTACATTGATCTCTACAATAACATATACATTATTTAGTTTAACCTCTCGCCCGTGTGTCGTGGCTCTTGCCTCGTGAAAATTTTCATCGTCGGTTTCGCCATTTGTTTTCCCGTTTGTCACAAGTAGCTGCAATATGATAATCAAGCGTTGACAATGTGCACAGCCTCCAAACACACCGAAGCGACCGGCAGCGGGTGAGGAGGACGACGAGGATGAATGGGAGAGCGTGAAGAAGCCGAAGAGGGTGATAAAGACGCCGTATCATGCGCGCCAGCGGCAGCCCAAGGAGCTGGACGTGGTGCCGTCCAGGAACGATGAACCCGCCACGCCTGTCAGAGCCGCTGTGCCTTCGTCGGCCAACGACGTGGTGGAGCCGCAGTTAACGGAGAAGGAGAAGCAGGACATACTCAAGTATGTGGAAACCGAGGCGCCCGAGGTCGAAGCGTTGGACGAAGCTACGCTCAAACGTATGATCCTTCTGTTTGAGAAGAGAGCACTGAGGAATCAGGAGATGAGAGTCAAATTCCCGGATCAGCCGGAGAAGTACGAACGCGTGGACGCCAAGTATCCACTGGTTAGAATTGTCAGTATACAAAATTTGGCCTCTTTTGCAGATTTATGGAATCCGAGGTTGAACTGCACGAGACTCTGCAGGAGCTTCATATTGTGGCGACCAATCCAGATCTGTATCAGTTAATGGTAGAGCTAAGCGCTGTGCCTTCTTTACTGGAGTTGTTATCTCACGAAAATACCGATGTAGCAGTCGGCGTGGTGGACCTTCTGCAGGAACTGACTGACGTAGATATATTGCACGAAAGTCAAGAGGGCGCGGATACGCTTATTGACGCTTTGCTGGAGCAGCAAGTTTGCGCTCTCCTAGTGCAAAACCTCGAGAGACTTGATGAAGCGGTGAAGGAAGAGAGCGACGGTGTTTATAACACACTTGGTAAATGTTTATATTGCTTTTCCTTCTGCAAAATAATGCTTTGACCGAATTGACTCGATGACCGCATTGATTTCCAGCGATTTTTGAAAACCTTCTGGAATTTAGGCCGAATCTGTGTGCGGATGCGGGAAAGCAGGGTCTGATGCAGTGGTTGTTGCGTCGAGTTAAAATGAAGACACCTTTTGACGCGAACAAACTTTACGCCAGTGAACTTCTGTCTATACTTTTGCAAGACACACCAGAGAATAGACTTCTTTTAGGTGACTTGGATGGAATTGATGTTTTGCTACAGCAATTAGCTGTATGTATTTGTGTATTTCGAAGCATTTGCGCGCAAAATTACCAAGCAGAAATGATGTAAATACCGATTGTTCGCAGTATTATAAGAGACACGATCCACAAACTGTAGAGGAACAAGAAATGATGGAGAATTTGTTTAACGTTTTGTGCTCGAGCTTGATGGCCACTGTAAACCGCGATCGGTTTCTGCGTGGCGAAGGCCTTCAACTTATGAACTTGATGTTACGAGAAAAAAAGATGTCACGGAATGGATCTCTCAAAGTGAGTTTCTTTGAGCGACAGGCTCCGCTGGATTTCTACAAGTTGCTGTAATTAAATTATAGGTTTTAGATCACGCTATGAATGGCCCGGATGGGAAAGATAATTGTAGTAAGTTTGTAGATATTCTTGGACTGCGAACTATATTTCCTCTGTTTATGAAAACCCCGACGAAAAATAGAAAAAAAATGCTTACTGCGGAAGAACACGAAGGTACAGTCTGGATGTATTAATAGTAAACAGAATTCTAATTTATTCAGTTATTTACAGCGAAATAATAAATAATTAATTTTGCAGAACACGTCATCTCAATTATAGCAAGTATGTTAAAGAACTGCAAAGGTCAACAACGTCAAAGATTACTCAGCAAGTTTACGGAGAACGACTATGAGAAAGTGGATAGATTAATGGAATTACATTTCAAATATCTCGAAAAAGTGGAAGAAGTGGAAAAGAATGGGAAGGTACGTGCACAATCGAAAACATTTAACAGGGATGAGGACGTATAAAAACTTACACTCTCTTTTGTTATTTCCATCGCAAGGAGGATGAAGACGAGGAAGAGTCTTACTTGAGAAGATTAGATGGCGGCTTATTTATATTGCAGTTGGTAGATTATGTACTTTTGGAAGCTTGCACTGGTTGTCCGCCTGCGGTCAAACAACGAGTGACAAGAATCTTGGCGCAGAGGAGAGCATCCCTTAAAACAATTCGACACATTATGAGAGGTGAATTACGAGTAGTTTAATTTAACTATGTATTCAATCACAAAATTATATTAACAATGTATTTATTCGTGTGTCCTTGTTTCAAAATCAGAATACGCCGGCAACTTAGGAGATGCCGGTGACACGGAATGGAAAGAAGCGGAACAGCAACATATCTTGCAATTAATTGATAAATTTTGATATGTATTGTTAAGATATATTGTTGTACAACGTAAGATAAACCTGATAACTATATTATTACATAATGTACAACACATGTAATGAATATGTGCATTACACAAACATCTAAGTACCCCAAAACTGTGCTATTGATTAAAGACTGTTTAAGAAAGACAAAATCGTGAATTAATTTTATACTCGTGTGTCTACTATGTATAATAATATTCCAAAAGATACGGTGTGTAATCAATATGCAAAAATAAACTCGTTTTAGGATTAAAAAATTCATTGACATTTGTATCATTTAGAATATTATAATAAAGTTCAGAAGAATTTTTCGTAAAAAATTAAAACTGTTGATCGTAGATTCGTTCTATGCTCTGTACGTAAACTAATC
Organism: Vollenhovia emeryi; assembly: GCF_000949405.1. Taxonomy (NCBI): domain Eukaryota; kingdom Metazoa; phylum Arthropoda; class Insecta; order Hymenoptera; family Formicidae; genus Vollenhovia; species Vollenhovia emeryi. The sequence continues at coordinate 961,168 of NW_011967194.1, forward strand.
TTAAGTGCAAGAGTACAAGTTTGATACAAAATTTCGTAAATCTGGCAAAATGTGAATATTGGCTACGTAGTTCATGTCCACGTTTTCTAATGTATACATATAAGCCATTTTAATTGCATGCAATCTTTCAATTAATGATTAAGTTTTTTTTAACATAAAATGTAATATTAAATGTACGATATTGTGATATTAAAAAACAGGAAATTTGAGAGAGCATTTTTTAATAAACATGTAATCAAGCGCAAATATGTACAATATATCTTTTTTTTTCACTTCTCTGTTCTTTGTATTTGTATCAAAGAACTACTTCATAAATATTATTTTCAATAAAATCTTATCGGTGCATTTTATGATTGCTGTGTTTTACAACTTCAAGAGTCGACTAGAACTCTGACATACACTTCGTTGCAATATGTTGCATACCTTTACAATTTACAAAAATTAAATGATTAAAAATGCTCTCTTAAATTTCCTGTTTTTTAATATCACAATATCGTACATTTAATATTACATTTTATGTTAAAAAAAAACTTAATCATATTGAAAGATTGCATGCTATTCAAAATGGCTTATATGTATACATATTAAATGTACGATATTGTGATATTAAAAAACAGGAAATTTAAGAGAGCATTTTTTAATAAACATGTAATCAAGCGCAAATATGTACAATATATCTTTTTTTTTTTTACTTCTCTGTTCGCTGTATTTGTATCAAAGAACTGCTTCATAAATATTATTTTCAATAAAATCATATTCATCATAAAATCATATTCGAATAATAGAACAATCAACGAAAAATCAACGCTATAGCGTAAAGAGCTTACAATAATAGGCTAAATACAGTATTTAAAGAAAGGAAAGAGTGATCTTAATAAAGAATCAAGTATATGTAAGATGCTTATTTAATCTTCTTATGACTCCTCAAATTTCGAGTTGGCAAAAGCATCACGGTGGGTTCACTATCCGTCGAATCGTCGAGAAACAGCTTCTTTCTACGAGTGCGTCTTTTCTCGATCTCTGGTGGTGGCAAAGTGGTATTTCTCGTAGTGCGCTTCGATTCAGACCCGGACAATTCGACAACCGGTATGCTTTCCTGCTTATCCTTCTTCACCCGCCATTTCATTAGACGCAGAGCCAAAGGTTCGTCGTCCGACGAGATGTCATTTTTGATGCCGTATGCCTCCAGTTTCTGTTGAGCATCTTCCTTATCATATTATAAAGGAAGAACTGATTACTGATGGAATATCGGAAGATTTAAACATGACCAGAGAAAATATGAAAGAAACAATGGAAAATGCAAAAGTACCTGTTAATGAAACTAAATTCAAATTATTCGAATCAACTTCTTTAGTTTCATTAACAGGTACTTTTGCATTTTCCATTGTTTCTTTCATATTTTCTCTGGTCATGTTTAAATCTTCCGATATTCCATCAGTAATCAGTTCTTCCTTTATAATATCTCTTGATATTCATTTTGAATAGACGTCCTTGAGGTCGGTTTGTTCTCAATGAAGCGAAAGAAGAATATATTACAATTACATCTGATTTAAGAGAAAAGGAACTTCGCATTGATGAACAAGCAAAAACTATAGAACATGAAGAAAAAATTGCAGATTTAGAATTACAGTTGGAAAACGTTAATGTTTGTTTAACGGAAAAAACGACGCTTCTAGAAGAACAATTAGAGCCCCAACATGAAAATAAGATGGAAGATCAGATTCTACAGTTGCAAGAAGAAATTAATAATTAATTAAAAATTAATAAATTAATTTTTAATTTATTAATTTCTTCTTGCAACTGTAGAATCTATCTTCCATCTTATTTTCATGTTGGGGCTCTAATTGTTCAGAGGAGCAGCAAGAAGCTTACAAAATCACAAGCCTTACGACGTTACTCACCAAGTTGCCGCTACTGGATAATAACGCGAGTAAACAGTCCAAAAGTACTGAGACTGTATGCCGAGAATTTACGTTTTCTCAAACATTTGGGCCAGAAACAACTCAATTGGAATTATTTGAGCAAACGGTACAGCAGAAAATGATTGATTTCTTAGCTGGGCAAAATTGTACTATAATGACATATGGTAAGCTTAGAATCTGATCTCACTTTCCACTTGTATGTTTGACCAGTCGTTATTCATACCGACTGGTCAAACATACAAGTGGAAAGTGAGAATGCCAAAGAAGAAACGGCTCAAAATGATATCTGCATACTTTGCCTGACTATTTGAGAAAACTTTGATTCAGATTTTTTTTGTGTTTGCTTCTTCCTTTCTATAATAATTTTTTTTGCGATGGCAGACCAATTTAGAACATATTGGGTTTTCACATACAAATTTGACAGAGGATTGACGTTAACTATTAAAGCGAGATCTTCCTTCCCCGATAATGCTTGTTGGAATAATCTGGTTAATTTTGATTCTCGGAATGGTCCCACGGTATCAGTCTTCGTTCTTGTCAATTGTCCTTCGTGGATGGACTTTAAGCACTTGCCTAACACTAGTAAACTAGTGTTAATATTTTGCGTTTCTTTCAATCTGTCCCCGATATTCAACGTCTTCTTTAAACGTTCCGAGCCCGCCAGATCACAAAAGGAAAACCTATATAAATACCCAAGTATTAGGATTCTGATGATACAGATAAATTAATGTAATCTTAGTTTCTTTCTCATAATTATATAAAACAAATAAAAACATTGTTAAACTTATTAAGAAAAATAAGTAGAAAAAGAGAATATATATATATAATTTATATTATATATAAATACAAAATATTAGAAAGGGGAAGAAAAATACATACGTGCTCACTTCAACGCTATCTGGTAAATTTTCTGCATAATATTTTAACAATATAATTGTGAATATACAATGAGATCTTGAGCTTTCTGCATTCAATGCAGTTGCGGCTACTTTTAAATTATATTGCCCCGCCATTAAGATCTGGTAAGCTTCTGTCGCCGAGTTAACATAAATAGTCTTTAAATTTTTTATAAAGGCTCTGCCATTAGAGTCCGTTACTAATTTCAAAGGTATCCTCTTTTCCTGGCTTTCATTTGACAATAAATCATATACAATTTCATCATAGATTTCCGCAAATGAAACCCAAACTGAGTACTGAGCATCATAACACTGACTGGGGCAATTCGCCCCAGTTGATTCCTCTTGCAACAATTTTTGCATTTGTTCGTAGGTACTTCGGTTCTGAAGCCTATTTACGAAACAGAATGTCAGCAATTTAGTTTTTGCTTGAAACTCTTGTGTACGTTCAAGTGCGTCAAGATTGATAACGTCGCTATAATGCACAGGTTTATAAAATGGATTTGGTCTTGTTGTAATATTGTTAAACACAAATTCCAGTGCTCGTGATATAATTCCAGGTGAAGTAGCGGTCCCTTGCAAGGTATAAGACTTGCCAGAATTTGTAGTACCTATAAATTAAAAAATTACATTACTACCACTAAGCATTTCTTTATGTGTATGTTCACGAGTTTCTATATACTATAGATTTTTGACAATAATAATGTTCTATTGAGCAAATAATATTGAAAATATAGACAAAATCTGTATTATCAGCATATCGACATTAAATATAAAAAGACGAGAAATTAAAGCTCTTTGAGAAAGTTATAGAAAATTTGTAATACAGCGTCTTGTGACAATTTTATAGCGCTTGCTAGTTAATTTTATAAGTTTCAAATTGCAGTTTTTGGATATCTCAATAAATATAACATTTGGGATGTTTATAAATTATTTTGTTTATCTAAATAAGTATTATTTAGATATTAGATATAAATTCTGAAAGCTTTTAATTCTTTTTTCCTCAAGTACCTCATATTGCAGAATATTTCTTACCATATGTCATTATAGTACAATTTTGCCCAGCTAAGAAATCAATCATTTTCTGCTGTACCGTTTGCTCAAATAATTCCAATTGAGTTGTTTCTGGCCCAAATGTTTGAGAAAACGTAAATTCTCGGCATACAGTCTCGGTACTTTCGGACAGTTTACTCGCGTTATTATCCAGTAGCGGCAACTTGGTGAGTAACGTCGTAAGGCTTGTGATTTTGTAAGCTTCTTGCTGCTCCTCTGTTAACTCTAGCTTCTCTGGGAATGGTTTGAGTCTTATAATATTTTCCAATATTCCACTTAAATGTATATATATAAAATATACATGTACGAAAAAGAATGTTTTTCGAATGTTTCGCTTTTACATTTGGAAAAACATGCAAGTTTTAATAGTTGTTCGCGCACCTTCCGCGAAATCCGCGTACTTAATCGATCACGCGAAAGTTAGAACGCCGGAACGCGTCCGATCAGACGCCGATCACGTGTACGCTCCGTTTTTCGCGGTGCTCGCGTAAACACGCCGCGACGAGACTCGCCGAAAAACGGAGCGTACACGTGATCGGCGTCTGATCGGACGCGTTCCGGCGTTCCAACTTTCGCGTGATCGATTACGCGGATTTCGCGGAAGGTGCGCGAACAACTATTAAAACTTGCATGTTTTTCCAAATGTAAAAGCGAAACATTCGAAAAACATTCTTTTTCGTACATGTATATTTTATATATATACATTTAAGTGGAATATTGGAAAGTATATAGCAAGAAACATCACAGTGGATATTCCTGTGACTTCGTGACTATACTACGAGTCTATTGATGTGACGGCGCGCGGATTCCGCCTCGTCCGAGACGCGAAGAGAAAGAGTCGAGTCCACGAGTTGGAAAAACTTACCTCGTGCTAGATCCGTTGGAAAGACCTTGCCTGTGTTTTGGCTCCCGATCTGTGCCCCGACTGCCCGATCATCCCGACAGTTCACACTGGCCGCGTTCAGCAGACACAACTGTTGAGTGAGCGCTCAATGATTTCTTAACATGATTGGCTGGATCTAAAAGTATTAGCCAATCATACTGAGCGTGAACAACTGTGAACAGTGGCCGCGTTCAGCAGACACAACTGTTGAGTGAGCGCTCAGTATGATTGGCTAATACTTTTAGATCCAGCCAATCATGTTAAGAAATCATTGAGCGCTCGCTCAACAGTTGTGTCTGCTGAACGCGGCCAGTGTGCCCAGCCGAGAACCGAGAACGTTAGCACGGACGGTGCCGCGGCGGTGGGGATAGTCGGTCTGCGCGCGCACGCTCGCACACAAGCAACACGTCGTAGCCAAGCATAGAGCGCCGACAGAGTGCAACTACTGGTTATACT
>NW_011967194.1:966477-970909 GCF_000949405.1 Vollenhovia emeryi
ATGGTTATACTGTGGTTATCATAGAGCTATTACAGATAGAGGGAGGGAGTCAACGAAGGAAGCGATATAGCTGTAGAAAGGGAACGCTGCAATAGAGGCCGGTGTGTCATTGTCTCATAGCGCATGCGTATTAGGTACTGCGTGCGCCTAACTGCACTAGTTCAGAGTGTATCTTTCTTTTTCCACATGCTTTTATAAGAAAGAAAGAGACACACTCTGCCTCAAGCGCACACGTTACGCGCATGCGCGTGACTGTTAGACAGTGACACACCGGCCTCTATTGCAACGTTCTCTTTTTATCCCACTATCGCATGCGCTTACACGTTGTCCCATACCTACTTCCCTCTATCTGTAATAGCTCTATGGTGGTTATACTGTGGCCTAGGTTAGGTAAGGTTCTAATACGAAGCTATGTAACCAGTGACGAGATGGATGCAAGAGAGGTTGTTTGAGTGCATTGCGTATGCATCTGGCTTGCATCTTATATTTAATTTTTCTTGAACGTGACATAGATAAAATATGGATAGAGGTGTAGCTAACGATGCGGTATCGATGGAGCCTGAATTAATAAAAACTTACACGCAGATACTGCTTAATAAAGTATTTACACAGGTATAAAATTATGAAATATTTTTCAATCAGATCTCATGTACAGTTCCTCCTTTATATTTATACTTGTTACATTCAGAGAATCGAATGACGATATAAATATGTTACAGAAACTTGAGGAAAATGAGGAGCGAACCAAGACCATAACCGAATACATGAACAGGCACAAGAAGGTGATAGAGGGACTTGAAGTGTATCCATTATCTCTTTCCGAGAATTGTTTGGTGCCCATCGGCAAGCGAGCGTTTATGAAAGGGAAATTAACTCATACCAACGAAATCTTGGCTTCTTTGGGGGACGGCTATTTTGCCAAATACAGCGCATCTCAAGCGATCGCGTTGTGCAACAGGAGAATAGCATGTAATAATCTCATGTGTATTCTTGACAACGATTTAAACGAGATACTACTTGTTATGTGTTTTATTGACAGGGGCGGACGAGATGCTGAAGGGCTTAGAAACTGAGAGGAACTTGTATGAGATGAGACAATATCTGCCACTGGAACACGGTGCCTTTGGAGAGAAGGACACAAAAGACATAGTGGAACACTGGACTGAGAATAAGCTTGATGAGTGGAGAGGTACAAGGAAAATTTACGTTTTTACTTACATTATGCTGGATACTGTAATGTTGTTCTTTGCAGCACAACATAGGCAGCACGAGAAGGCGTATCATCAGAAGCTGGCGAGAGAAAAGACTGACATTAGTACCGAGGAAGACCTTCTCAAGAGACTTGATGAATTAGAAATACAAGAAGAGTTGGAAGATGAAATTAACAGGTTACAATTTTGTCTTGCAATTGAAATTTACTTTCAATGGCAGTTGCAATGTGTCTACCATTCTATGATTGCGCAGATTGGAAGCTGAACAGAAAGAATTTTACGGCGATGATTTGGAAGAGGGCGAAGTTTACGACGAATCAGAGGAGGATACGTCAGATTCCGATCAAGTCACAACAGAGTTAATTCAGGAGGAATTAAAAAAGCTGAAAGACATCCAAATGGGCAGAATTACAAGTGGCGCGTCGAATATCAGTTCTGGCGCGGCTCAAGATGAAATTCCGGATACAAATACTACGAGGAATGAGGAATCCCATGATTCTTCAAATTCGATTCAAGATACATTAAGGGAGAGTTGTTCACCTGAACCTAGGGAAGTGTCTAAAGAGACTAATGGGAAGAGCGAAAGAAGGATATCATTCGCTGAACCATGTGTCGTAGAATACGAAGGCAACGCAGAAGAAGCTTGTTCCGCTTCGAACGTAGATGACGCACACGAAGACTCTGAAGATGAAGATGACATCATTAGGATTGAATTTTCACATTCATCCCATATTCCAGATATACTAGAGCCAAATAATGCAGAAATACAAAGCCCTGTAGATATTTATAAACTGTTTAATACTCCCAAGTCTATTTTGAAAAGATCTCCAAATGATACGATTTACAATCAAGTCGCTCCACCTTTGAACGAGGACAGTAGTACGGAAACGGAAGATGAAGATGTTGAATATCCTGTATTTAGTTCTGTGAGTAAAAGTAATCATTAAATAGTACTGTTATTACATAGACTGTATATACTGATAAACGTATTTTGCAGATAATCAAAGAAAAAGTTCAAGAAAGGAATATATCGCCAGCAAATGATGTTTCGATAAAGAAAGACGAGAAAAGAATTGCGAGTAGATTCAAACTTGAACGAGCTGCAAGAAGAAAGTGACTTGTAAATATATACTTAAAGAAGTTATTTTCGCAATATGTACCCAAATAAATATTTTCCAACGTCACACTTTTAATCCAATTACGGTTGAGATAGGGAATTGAACTTCTTTTTTTTTTTATTAAATTTACAAAAATTTTAGTCCATCCTACATGACGACGCCTCGAATGTATCTTTAGTTTCAGTGACACACGAGCTCATAAACTTGCAACAATGTAAGACTGAAATGTAGGATAATATACATAATATTTACAATATATTTATTTCTGCGATTTCCATACAATAAATGAGCCATTTAACTTTTCAATAGGATGGAGGCAGGACATGGTAATAAATGAAGATAGACATAATTACTGTCTAATGTAACATTAATTCTATGTTGAAAACAATCCACTAGCTCACACATCCTTAGGAATATTATATAGGTGCTTTCTCGACCAGCTTGAACCAGTGGCCGCACTCGCAACGGCGCGGAGGACCTTGGTGCAGCCACATCCAGTTGACGTGTAGTGAGTCTTCGTCACAGACGCATCCCATTATGCGACTCTCGAATGCGCTATAGACTATGTTGGGATCTTCCTTTGTACTGATTGCTCGCCGCTTTATGGTCATATTGTACGGATCCTGAACGGATACAAGTTAACAAACGTTACCCATCTATTTTCCAATTATTAATACTCGTTGCAGCAACACCGAGAAATATGGCAAGATAACAAAATAGACAAGTCTATAAAAAAGTTATCATAAAAATACTTTCTCATTATAATACTCGTTTCTTATCTTTGATACTTGAGGCCTTATCAAGGGCTTAATCTTTTCGAGATTACCGCACACAGCATTTCATTTCAAATCACAAGGTAATAATAATTGTCACACCACTTATATAATTATATCACTAATAACAAATATATGACATCGGTACGTCAAACCCATAGGGACACGTCCACGCGGGCCGACCTGGAGATCACACAACTTACATCGTTACCGGCTAAACGGGCGAGCATCTCCCTCTTCTCCAAGCCTGTGGCATGATCGAGCGGATCAGCGACTGTCGGGAAAAGAAAAGTGTACGCGTGAATGGATGGAAATTTTGCTCTCTCTCTCCCTACCGTGCGCAGTGCGCCCGCCGTAGGCCGAGAGTCGAAATCGATGGGCGAACGAAAAACATTACGTAATGCGGATAAACGCGAAAATGCGAGAAACATGTGCGGAACGGCTCGGCGACGAGTCGTTCCGGGTATGATATTTACATTCTTTTTGGGCGCACGCGAGGCTATAGGAGATCCGCCGTCGACATGTTTGGAGCACGGTGCGGGCGCATAACCATGCCATTTTTCAGAATGCAGAAGATATCGCACTAGCCGTCTCGGCCCGACTGGGTTAAGTCGTTGGGTCCTCTAGTCACAGACGGAACGATGCGCAGATCGTCGCCGCGCCGAGGCGAGCGGCGCTCAAGGCGCCGCGGTATTGCGCGGGTATGCGAGTCTCTAGATACTCTCCAATCTTTATGGCTCTTCTGTGCCGCGCGCAATTGGCTCAATTAATCATCAAATAATACGCTCAGGTCACGCTATTTTTCACTCGTTCGGGGACAAATCTCCCTCTTTCTCTCCGTCGCGTCAAGTTTTCATCTCGGTGCCAGGACGAGAGAGTGTGAAAAATATGAACGTTCAGAGCGTTTAAAATACGGAGGCTCGTCGATAAGATATCGACATTCTCCAATTAAGTTCCACTCGGTCCGAGAAATTTTCATATGCCAATTGGCAACTTTTACGGAGAAGCAGCAATTTTATTAACCACACATTCTCATAAGTTGTCTTTAGGGTATGCTGGTCTCATTTTGTATATGTTTGTTGTACAATTCTTGTATCAAGCAAATATTGCCGTCAAGCGTACCAAAAATCACCCTTTGCTCCTAGAGCTATCAATTCACGAAAACATTTGTGTAATATACAAATTATGCGGCTTTTGTGTACAGATTGACAAGTTACACATTTTCGCAAATATGTACATATACATATATAATCTTGTAAATAGCTTACCGAATTTTGTTTCAGTGGTTGGCATCACTGCTTAAAAAATACTTGCGTTCAAAGGGCTTAGT
>NW_011967194.1:973669-1021221 GCF_000949405.1 Vollenhovia emeryi
ATTGTAGACTGGGACTTAGAGTGCGAAGATTCGGGAAATTAAGAATACAAAAACATTAACAGAGATCCAATTGCAGAAACGTATTTGGAGGAACACTGAAGGTATTTATCTAAAAAATGAATATCTTTATTATATAAGAACACGATGTATATACATAAATTTATATATATATACATATATATATAAAATGTCTTTTTATATTTTTATATTTGAGTAACATGGCTTCATCGTAGCAGTTTCCTTTTACTTAACTTCGTTCTTTAGCTTGCGTTCGGCGTTGCAAATTCGAGGCGTCGGAGCTGCTCTTCCTCCTTTTCTGTCACATTCTCCTCTCTCGCTCACTCGAATGCGCAGGAGCACCCCGACGCCTCGGATTCGCAATGCCGAACCGCAGGCCTTTTTGTACAATAAAATTGATCGAAATTTGAAATTCGCGCGAAAAGCGCACACGCGCACTTGATACGAGTTGGTAACACTGTTTTCACTTGCAGCCGGCTCTCTTCATGAAAGTAATGGGAAAAGTCCAAGACGCGTAACGTCACGTATTTTTATAATAAAACCTTAATTTCTAAATAACAGTCCGAATTGAGAACCCGTGCGCATAATGACGGAAATATATTGCCTACCTAAAATTCATTTAACTTTAACTAGGATAGCTTCTTGTATACTGTGAGTACTTTCAAGTTATGCACATTATAAGACGTAAATTCTTGACTAATAAAAAAACGTGCGGTCCAAATTGACATCCCTTGTATCCCTTGGTAAGCAGAAATTGTCAATTAAAGGATTCTCTTATCGACTCGACGGTACGAAATTTACCTAATTCAAACATTGAATCAATGGTTTTGTTAAAAAAGAATATCGATTCCAAGTCTGCGAGCGTATTGTTAAAATTGCGATCGAGTGCGTGAGCAGTGGGGACCCTTTATACAGTAAATTCCGACGCGGGCGTTAAATATTACAAACAATTTGATATAAAAAGTATCCGCGTGGAACATTTTAAGGCATTTGTGGTACTCTGGTATACGCAGTGTATCAGGCTGTGCGGTTCTCCTCTCGCGAAGAAATCGGATATGTCCAGCCTACGTCTATTAGGGCGAGTTTCACGAACGTCGGTTAACCGCTAATAGAAGGTCAATTGATTCTCCGTTCTTAAATAATAAGATAGAAAAAGGGAGTTGACTGAACTCTGGTTAACAGTTAACCGATGTTTATGAAACTGGCCCTTGAAAAATATCCCTCGCAGTTTTCTTCACTGCATCATCTGCTAGCAGTACAAACCACTGCCCTGATTCTCGATAATGTATTTTCTTAAATATTTCACTGCCTTCTCGTTTAGCCCCAGGCCCGGGAGCTCACTTTCAAATTGCTCGAGGGTACCAGCGCCTGCGATGTAGCCGTTCAATTTAGCCGCCAGTGGGGAGGCGCACAGGATCTCCGGGGTGGTGAGGCCCATTGTTTCGACCAGCCACGGATGATTCTGCAGCCGATACTTCTGATGGTAACTGGAAAGATACATAACTTCAATTAGTTAAATTGGACACGCACCGTCTGCTACATTTGCAGCTTAAGTTGGCTGTTTTATCTTCACTTTCCTAACGTTAATATTATGTTTTATTGTACGGCGCAACTTTGATAAAAAAGATTTAGAAAGTACCGTTACACATTAGAAATATACAAGTTGTGAAACTACATTTTCAATTTACTAAATTATCTATTACATAACTAACTGATTTTACAAAGTATCGTTAGGGTATCTTACACATTGTGTTACGTAATAATTATGTGAATTTATATTTCGAGTGTTTTATCAGCTGAAACATATCACAGGCCAGTATTCATAGTCAGAGCCTATATTCAAGATTGTTTCAAGGTCATCCTTAGATACTCCGTAGCCAATGAAATGTTCCGTACAGCATCTTTGGATAAACTCAAGACGATGTTGAATGTGAGATCCGACTGTGAATACCGGCCCTAGTGTTCCAGCGAGTGCAAGGAATTGAATTTCGCCGAGTAAAAAAGAGAAATAAGTAAAACAACAGTGTCACTTACTCCTCGGCTGGATAAAACTTTGTAAACTGCTTGATTTCCGTGACAAAGACTTCTCCGCGCTTCCGCTGTTCCTGCTCGCGAGACTTTTCAGCTAGCAACCTTTGCTCTTCATCATGATACAAGATCAGTGACATGTACTGCAAATTGAATGAATATATTTAACATTCAGTTTGCGCACAAATGACATGTGAATATTAGTTATTTGTCAAATCTTGCAGAGAACAAACCTTTGTGATAATTAAACTCTCAAGTCACTCTATTCTTCTACTGAAAATGATACACGGTTGAACACAATTGACACGCGCCGGCAACATACCTGCCTCTTAATCTTCTTCGTTAGACTGTACTCGTGGTTGTTCCAAAACAAGCTCAGCAGATGCGTGTAAGACACTAGGCCTGGGTTATATTCGATGTCGATGACCTCCGTATGGTCGCCCCTGCAAGCAGAAATGAGGAACAGGTGAGAAAGGATCCCGTGAAACTTTAAGATCGCAAGACTGCGATCGCTGGTAGATAAGAATGGAAAATTTACAGGTTCCTGTAGGCCGGAGACTCCTTGCTGCCGCCGGCGTAGCCCACGCAGGTTCTGATGACGCCAGGCAGCGCCCCGAAGAGAGAATCCCCCGCCCAGAAGCAGCCCATGCCGAAGGTGGCACGCTTGCCCTTGATCTGCTCCAGTTGGCCCGGCATTCTGCCAAACATTGGGCAAACATTGTCACGCTCCAAGATCGGGCACGTCAAGTGCGCGCCGCACTGGTACGACGAGATGGTGCAATTGTCCGCGAGAACGGCCCGAACCAGGCATGGTAGTAAAACAGTAATCACGCGGCACGATCGCGACATCCTCGACGATTCGGCTTCCGCTCGATGTGCCGCCCACTTTCATGGACTCGACGTGTTCCGTGATACTTCCACGGTGGCATGCGTTAAACCGGTATCGCGGACGAGCGGTATCGGAGGACGGAGCAGGACGGAGGCGAGTCGCGCGAGAGGTGGCGGACGAGCGGATGGACGGGCGCGATAGAGGGGGACGCGCACGTGCCGATATCTACGATCGTCCGGGAACGGCGGTAACGTCAGGGTTACGGCGTTCGTATCGTGTGCGGTGCACGTGCGAAGAGGAAGGTCGGTGAAGGCCAATCCCGATCGACCGAATAACTGATTGATTCGCGGAGTCTCGAGATGAGCGTTGCAGACTTGGATAAACGTAAACTCTCCGGATCCCGTCACCTGGTTGTCTGACATTTGGCAGAGAGACATTTTCTTTGGTAATACCGCTCGTCTCAATTCTAAAATTATTCCTTCTTCTGTTTGTAAAATTATATTTATTGGGAAATGGAGATAGTTTAGCAAGACCTTGTAATGAATGCAACTTTTGATAAGAGTTGAATTATTTTGTCAAAATCTCTCGCGTTGATTACAAGTCGACAAAGCGAGTAATTAAACCGATGTTAAAATATTAGATAAAATCCCTGTTTAAAATACTAGATAGAATATGATCAGATTACATTAGATTACGTGCAATTTGATTATATTCTATCTATTATTTTAAACAGGGATTAGCATGGAATAATGAAAGATGCTATTCTCATGCGACAAATATATTGTAATAATTGTGTAATTCTTGAAACAATTCCGAGCGTATCTTACACTTCTAAGGCCGGTATTTATAGTCGGATCTTATATTCAAGACCGTCTTGAATTTATGTAAAGATGCTGTATGGAACATTTCATTGGCTACGGAGTATGTATCTAAAAATGACCTTGAGACAGTCTTGAACATAAGATCTGACTATGAATACTGATTCGAAATCTTAGGCAGGTATTCATAGTCGGATCTTATATTCAAGAACGTTTTGAATTTATTTAAAGATATATGGAACATATATTTCGTTGGCTACGCAGTATCTAAAAATGATCTGAAGACGGTCTTGAATACAAAATCTGACTATGAATTTCGACCTTAAATTTAGTTTTAGGGATTCTCTCGAGATTTCCTTCAGTTGACGAAACGATATTTTCATACCTTCATGCTGTTTGTTGATAAAACTCAGCGCGAGAGAATAACCGTGAAAGAGCAAGATTCTAAAACTCGGAATTTCTCTTGTCCACGGCCCGGTGTACTGTACAGAATTTAATTCTACAGATGCCCTCATCTTTCTTCGCTCCGATGAGATTTTATCGACGTAAAAGGAAGGATGAAGGCAAAGATTTTAGTTTTACTTCTCACGTTTGAATGCGATTGTTCGAAACATTTCAGGAAAATTGGGAATGTCCAGAAACAGATTAGAATTCTGCCATTAGGATTTCGTCCTTTACCTTAAGTGGTGAACGCGCGTAGTCGGTCTGTCGATCCGATGATCTGTCGGACTGTTGCCGCGTTGATCGGAGGCTGATACACGGCAGTGTTCCTTTCCGGGATGAATAGTAAATTCCTCGTGGAACTGGAACGAAACTGACTGCGGTGTCTTACGGACGGTATTCTGTTTTTATGGACGTCGAGCATGTGTCTCTCCCCGCTACATCGTCTCCTCGTTCTCCCACTTCGTCAGATGCTAAGAAGGTCGTACGAGATTCGTTCGTTTCAATAGAAGAATAGAGACTCATATTTCTTTTATTATATACCGGAACAAAAGAATGACAAAAATGAAATATTCTTAACATCTACAGCTTATTTAATTTTCTTAGTATATTAGTTATTTCAAAGTTGCAAAAGAAGGTTAAAGGAAGGATAGACGGAAGACGGTATCTCGGGATGTTTATTAGCAATACAAAATATCTTCGTGTTACAGATAAGTTTTTATGTAGAAGAAGATAAGCAAAGTGTTGCACAGCTACGTTTCTATAATTATTACTTTGAGAATATATAGAAACAATTAAAACACATTCGAATTTTATTATAATAAATCTTGATAAACTTTCATTAAAATTGCTATCATCGTAAACTCCACGTTCTTTTTATCAGCAGAATTTATTCGCTAATAATATCTTACATATTTATGAGATAAAAATTGTATTATCATAAAGAGCGAAATATATTGAGTGGCCTTTGATGGATCTGTGACTACGGAAATGCATGTTCTTCTAACTTGACAAAAGAATTTTTAGTCCTAGACTTATCGTCTGATGTAACATGATATAATTTTTTTCAGACGGAATAAATACCTGCTACCCATTGACGCCAATGACCCCGTTATCCCTGACATCTTTGATCGAGGACGTTAGACAGCGATATCTCACAGATACTGACAATGAGTCCTAAGAAATATTCTCTCTTCGTGCGTTACTACTTAACAAAATAAAATTATAAAATTATACAAAATAATAACACAAATAACATGAAAGATTGATAAAGGTTAAAATGACGAAACAGATTAACTTAGCGTATAACGAATACATATTTTTGAGATAATTTAAAAGTTTCGACGTGTATCCCGTGATTTGTTTTATATTAAATTTCGTCGAGTATTAAGGAAAAAGCAGAACCGAGTGAACAAATATCATTTGAAAGATTTGGCTTGACGTCAAATGCTTCAAGTACGAATGCATGAAGCAATAAACCGTGTATTTAATTAGCTGCAGTTGTTTAAGCGATATCTGAAGATTCTACCGATTCCACCGAGAAATTATTCACAAAATTATATAACGGATTGTATATCGAAGATGAATCCTGGTACGATAAGATTATTCGTTATTAAATACCGATAATTTAGAGAAGCGGACATTAATATGTTAAATGCAAACAATAGGACATGTCGATGAAACGCTTTCTTTAATTAAAAGATTCGCATCGGCAGTAACGAAAACGATTGGCCAATATCAATAAGAGATATCGTGAAATTATCTCGAAATACTCATCTACTCGTCTTTCACCGAGCAGTCTGTTTTTGAGGGAGGGCAAGTTGCAGGTATTACCTGTAAAAATAATACCGAGGAATGATTTTTAACATATAAATACACACATAGTATCAAGTAAAATTGTGTGCTTAATATCACGTTCTTATTTATTGCCAATTGTGGCTCTAATGAGGCTCAATAAAACGCGGTGGTTGCATCAGAAGAAACTAGCGATGTACAGTTGATTAAATCAGTTCTCAATTGGGTGTCGACTGATGTAATCTTCCTCCTGTGGCCGCTAAGCCACATCGCAGATGTTCATATCACCATGACTGTTATTATGTGGCTATATCTGTCACTATTCCGTTCATCACCCGTTATCTTAACACAAGTGTGCAAGTTTCGCGTTCTGATAACAGCGCGTCAGAAATGACTCACGGAAACGTGATTACACGCTGTAACATAATAAAACATAAACTTATAAATTCCATTATATAACACGAGTCGCTTAATTGGAAGGTTTCAATAAAATCTATCGTAATAAGTGAATATTAAATAAAAAAAAAAATCACAAATTATTTGTCAGTTCCGTCGAACAGCTCGTGGCCTCTTATTCGCATTTTCGCGATTCTTAAATCACATCATAATGCACTGAAAAATGAGTCAATATTTATGAGACACCAATTTCTTATGGAAAAGTACTGGAATTCTCGACAGCGTGTGAAAAGTTGAACAACCTACCTGCGGATAACATAATACAAGATGTACAAAGTGTACAAAGATAACATATACAGTAATTTTATTTTATATAATGTTACTATATTACAATACAATATAAACAGGTGGTAGACGTCACATAAATTCATTTCAAATACAGCCAGTGAAATCAACTTTCGCCATAGACGTTCGCAGTCAAATCATGCGTAAACAATCGCACGTGTGCTACGTACTTTTAATTGGAATTATCGCGGCGATTATCATTAGAAATTTCACGATTAACGCAAGTGCAAGACGCGGAACGAGTCACGCGACCGTCATCGTGAAGGCCGGAAGCCGCGCACAGTTTGGCAACGTTTATTATGCATCGCGGGGGAATGTATGAGCGTATATTTGTACTATTTACTTCCTTTGAAGATCCCTCTTCGTATTCTCTAATTTGGATTGCGATTTGACGTAAACGTGTACAAAAGATACAGGCCGTTCGGCAGGACAAATCATTATTTTATACACGGCCCTGTACACACGATTCCGAATGAAGTTTGCTACCATTTTGATTCGCTGGATTTACCTGCCGTTTGCACGGGGATGCGTAAACTTTACTCTAAAAAAAAAAAGAAAGAAGAAAGAAGTAGAGCTTACGTTATTTGTATCTCGAATATCTCCGGCACGAGAATTGTCGAATTGAACTCGATAACGCCTCACGCGTTTGTCAAAGGCGCAACACAGGTGCAAAATTGTAAATCAGCGATGTATAGCGACTTGCTATATCTGGAACAAGGAATTCAAGTGAAGAGTCTGTAGTTGTAATAGATAGATAAATACTACATATCAAAATTTACAAATAATCTTTAAATCGATATAAAAAACCGTTTTCACTCAATCCTTATAGCTAGTCTCATAAAAAATATCGGAAGATGTCTGATAGTCTTATACCTGTCTGCGGAGATACTAGAAAAAGTCGAATCTACGTAGGTAATACCTATGAATGTTGTAACATGCATCTCTCTCTTTTATCTTTCTAGTGTAGTCTATACATTTCCTTTAATATAACAATAAATAAAATAAAAGTCTGTACAATACTCGAACGCTTTAGGCTCTGGATAATTGTAAACATCGTGAACAAAAATGCAATTGTAATTTCTACAAATGTAAGTACACGCTCTGAGTGTAGTAATCGTAACAAGGTGTTCTCGATAGCGAGCTTGTTTCGAGCGCTACGATTCGCGTAACAATCGCAGGGAAAAACGCTTCGTCACGATTTTAAGTACATGCCGTTCGCGCGACATCAAAACGAATAATTGTTTTGATTTTAAAGCTGTCGATACGCGTCCTCGCGGGTATTATCCGTGATGTACATAATGTCGCTATATGTGCTAAGAAAATATATGTATATATCTAATAAAAAAATATCACGACCCTCGGGCTCGGATTAAACGCGCGGCTTGGGAAAACTTGCGGAAGTACAAGAACGCAGCGTTGAGTCTTAAAAGAAATACTGGGAGATAATCGCGGGGATATATTCTCGTTCGTGTGCGAAAGATCCCGGTGAGCTCCGACGACATCGTAGATAACGGTTGAGGCAAGGACAAGGAAAACGAGATTGCACGTTAATTAGCGCGTTTACATGACGGTGCAGCAGCTCTTCTCCGAGTGACTATCGCTCACGATCTCGCTGGTGTTCCCAGTGAAGCGCTGGGTGAAATCGTCGGCGCTCAGATCGGAATTGGAGATGGACGAGACCGGCATAGGGATGCCGTTCCCGTTCGCGTCCAAGGAGCCGCCGGACAAGTGCCGATTCTGCGCCCGTTTCTTCTTCAGATCCGACAGGGATTTCACGAAAACAACGGACACGTGTATGTTGATCTTGCCGTTGCTCTCGGCGTCCGTAGAGTAAATCGGCGACTGCTGCTGGCTGCCGACCAGTGGGTCAGGCCCTGTCACTGCTGCGCAGGCAAACACGTAAATCCAATGTGCTACTTCCCCGTCAAGCGTGCCGACTTTTCGATCGACGCGATTGCCACTTTTCCGCCCCTCCACCTCAACCCCACTTTCTATCCCTATGCGCACTGATCGCAATTTTAAAAAAAGGAGAAAAAAAAACCAAAGGTGTCATCTATGAGTCTCATGCGCCAAGCCTGACATGCTTTCAGCAACAAGCGTTTCGTCAAACATTGCACCAAGTAGGACCATCATATGCACATCGGTGCGTACGTACACAGTATTGTTACTAAACGATTCAACGGTTGCGTTTTACGCAAGCAAAATCAATGAATACACAAGAAAGATAGATAGACAGATAGATGAATAGGTAGATAGATAGATAGATAGACAGAGAGAGAGAAAGAATACGATAAACACGGCTGTTACGTTACAAGGAACAAGAGCGGTGTTTAACGACTATGGATATATCTGTACGTCTTCGCATTTTGCTACAATGAAATGTTTCTCAATATTTGGATCTACGAACGACCGATCTAGCTGTATTTTGGGCGTTATAATTAGCGATCGTAATCTACTATCGAATGAAATACGGCGTAATAATCCCACGTTTTGTCATCTAGAAAACGCAAGCATAAAGATCCGTTGGTGATTCGCTCATTCGTTAGCTATAGTCTTCACTATATCTGATATGTCTTTCTGTTTTTTTTTTACTTCTCGAATTGACTACTGCAATAACGAGGGAGTGTGTTCGATCCCCTCCTCGTTATTCCATCGCATGACGCAATGGATATGAAGCATTCGCCGATTAGCAGAGAATTCGCTGTCAATCTTGAATACAATGTAGTGTAGAACTTGACGACAGGTATACATAAAAATTTGTAGAGCTGCGATCAACCTTAGGTCATGCTTTTTAGGCTCAAAACCCGCCCGTTATACTACGGACGCGTTATCCAGTAAAATATTTACCAAATAGTCATCCAAGTGTATAGGGCGATTCTTAATTACACGTGAAAATCTTGTTCTCCCTTTCAAAATCTCTCGACGTATCCCCTATCTATGATGTAATAAAAAATCGTCCTGTATACTTTCATTCTAGAGAAAACTTGCGCATAGTACAATATGTATAAAGAATGTATAATAGAATAATATATATATATCTGTCGATTCTACTTATTGTGCGTCCTACTAGCATGTTGTATATACGGTTCTCTAAATCGATTAGGCTCCAGTTTATGTAAGAAATTACAGAAACAATTCGACATACCTATAATAAATACGACATTCGTTTGATTATTATTCTATCTTGCGCTCAGTGGCCGCCAAGCTTTGCTGAAACGGTCCACAAGGATACGCTAAGGAAGCCAGTACCACTTAGGCCTTGCCAAAGAGATTCGATATGAATATAAAGCGAAATGTGTACGTGTATGTATGCGTTTTAACGTGAGAACAACTTCCAGAGAGAAAAAATGCATTGTGTTATGCGCAGCACACGTAGATATACGTTTTACGTACACCATGAGCAAATAACTTCTGGCGCAGTGTGATATGTATGATACGAAAAAGATAACGCAATTAAATGCATCGTACAGATCGTGGAATGTAATAATTAAAGAAATAGAAAAGTGACGTAGAAAACTAACCTCGCAATTATTCAGGAGCACGCAGTAATGAAAAAAAAGAAAAAGCTGGTAAATAATCGACAGCTAACACAATGAGTTTGACAGAGTACATTTATGGGATTTTGCAATTAGCAGATTAGTATGTATATCATTTTTATGCATCGGACCGTTTGCTCCATTAGGATTGTTCAATATTATTTCCCAAGAGTGTGTGTATATATAGAAAATTTTGTTTATTAATATATAAAAATATAAAGATGCGCTTTTCAAGTCCGCACTCTCAGTACGATTAATCAGTCTATAATAATCGTTACTTTCTCTTCTTTCGCCACAATAATTTTTAGCGAGTATACGATATTATATATACATACAAAAGACTTGATATACAATCTTGAAATTTTATGCTCGCGTTAACTTTCCTACGTTTCGGGCATTGTGAATTATAAATGAGCATGATGTACACGTATATGCGTATACATGTATATATATGTGCAATTCTCGAATCACACGATCGAGGTACATATTTTTGGAGGTCTCTTCGCACAAAGCTACCATTTACCACAATAGTCTACTGAACCACAACCAATGCAAGCAAGAATACATTTGGAATGTACCTGAATCTTTATCAACATCTTCGTGAAGAAAAGACTCGTTGTCTTTTCCTTCGGGACCTTTCCGCACCGCTGTAGTCAGCGCGCCGGAATCAGTCTCGTGGTCCCCTACCTCCTGCGTACTGTTCTCCAACGGCGGAATACTAGGCGTAGGTGTGCTAACATACGTCTGAAAAAGAAATGTTCCACGTCAATTAATTATCATTTATATCTTTAAAGGTCTTCAGTCTTCAATTTCCCTTTTTCGTCGCACCTGTTGCGCTTGTAACCTTAGGCGAGTTTCTTCCTGTGCATCCTTTTTCGTAGTAAGAACCTTGTCTCGAATCGAGGTCCGACGTACGCTTTGCGTCCGCGTGTTTATGCTTTGCGACCTGCGCACCCTACGTCCTTGCGCCTCACGAAGTCGTTTACTCTCCTGTTCTGTCTTCAGTTCCACTATCCTCTCCCTAATTTCCGGATCTTCGCATATATCTGCAACATATTAAGATATTAAGACACAGCCAAGTAGTACGGCAATAATCGAAATGGATTGGCAGATCTTACCCGCGGGAGTTTCATCGTGCTTATTTTTTGCATTTAGGTCCGCTCCGTTTTGTACCAATAATTCCAGTACTTCTAACTGTAATAGAAAATTGTATATAAGAATGACATTTAAAATATTGCAAAATTGTTATCTAAAAAAATGGAAATGTAAATGTACTTTCTTATCTTAATAAATCTATTTAGAATTTGTTGTTTACAGGAACAGTGGTGTAGAGAAGAAGAGAGGATTGAAACTCACATGTCCCCAACACGCGGCTGCATGAACCGGCTGCCACTTGTCATTGTCCTCCACATCCGTTGATACATGTTGGTCAAGAAGGAACTCGACAACTCGTAAGTACCCATTTGCCGCTGCTATATGAAGCTGTAATGAAAATATGTAACTTAATTGTCCATTCGCGTTAGCAGATCTGTACGAAGGTGTATACGTACAGGCGTAGCACCTTGATGATCTTTGTATTCAAGGTCGCCCCCTAAAGAAGCAATCTTTTGCAAGTCGCGCAACATTTGAACCTCGGTCGAAGCTCTCGTTTCGTCTATTAATTCTTGAGTAACTCCTCGCCTCGCCATCTCCCCTGCGTTATAATTTTTTAAGTTTGAGCACATCATACTAGTCTGGAAGTGGCAATTTTGAAATGTTAACAAGCTACTGTAGCTCGACAAGTTGCATTACCTTCGATACAATCCAACGTTTTTTCGTCCTCGCAAATGTCGTACGGCATGTTGCCGTCGGCATTAACAGCTAATAAATTCGCACCTCTGGCAATGAGGTATTTGACTAAATGCAAGTGGCCACACGTGGCAGCGGCGTGTAGCGGCGTCCACTTCTCGCTGTCCTCCGCGTTCACGTTAGCACCAAATTCAATGAGTAGCTTCATCATCTCCTCATTGTCGTCTATGCAACACTGATGCAGCGCTGTCAAACCGTCTTCGTTCGTCGAGTCGGGATTTACACCCTTCTTCAAAAGCCTCCTCACTGAAAGCAGATAAATGCCGATGACGTACAGAGATGTGCGTGTGCGTTCCAAGTAACATATGCACAAAATGTCTTACCCTCATCAATGTCATTTCTCGCAGCAGCCTCCAGCAGCATAACGCTGTCGCTAAAGTATATATGACGCTTATTACTCGGGTGCCTAGTCTGGTGCCGCAGCCATTCCTTCTCGCGTTGCCTCCACACTTTTAATTGCTGAAGCCTACGATGGCGCGCCAGGTGTAACCGCTCCTGCGTGGTCAGTCTTTCAACGTGCACCATCTCCGCCACTAACTCGGAGTGTTCCATTGTTATGTGCTTGTAGTTCTTGCAGGTGTATTTACCTGTTTACAAATGAGAAAGAGGGGACCGTCACGTAAACATTTCTACAGACGCGCACACGCATTTTTATACAACAAGACAAGAAAATGCTCCAGAACAAACGCACGTGTGATAAATGCTCGTGGATCACGTGCGACTTTGTTAACGATAGCGCACATTTGTCCCGGTTTCCACTAAACGTACTTGGGACGGCAAAGTTGAAGAAGCCGAAGAAAAAAGGCAAGAACGGAAAGGGGAAAATCCGGAAAGGCTTTACCTTTAGGCTTACAGAGCCAAGATCGCGTTCTCAGATAATTAAAATTTTTTCGATAAACACCGGACGTCATTCTGGCGTAATCGGGATTTTCACTGATTCCAGTAACGCGACTTAACCGGTTTCCTCCTGGGGAATGTTATCTGGCGAGAATGGTGGCATATTTGAACCAGGTGCTCCCTCAAACTTATCAAGTACTTAGGTAAGCAAACATACGATATTTGCACAAATGTTCCCGCCCGCTGGCAAAAAAGGAGCGTTTTGTGAATGGTGAGGGCGTTTGACGCGCCTCGAAAAAGCGCGTGTCTCTAAAAATACTCGCCGCACGAAAACAAGATTTTGGGAATTCTTTCGAGTGACACCGCGCTTGATGAAACAACAACGTACCCGAATACAAATTGCTCAAGCTGCTGAGCGCGTTCACCTCGATTGGAGAGATACGGTGTAATGAAAATCTTTGCTAGGTATATAGACTATGCCCGCGACACACATCCGCAATAAATTCTATCCTTAATCTCGGGTAATACGTTGCGTCACTGGATCAAGAGCGTACATATTGAAACGTTGCACAACTCCTCGGTGCACTCGGGGCGAGTTTTACATCTCGGGGGACGGTTTACGCGAGGAGGGAAAACGGGTCTCGCGGCGAACGCGTCACGCCTGTCTCCCCGTGGGAGAAAGCACGGACTGGCGATAAGCAAACGGCGAGAGTAAACCAAGTGATGCCGGATATGAATTTTTAGGGGAACAGCTGAGCCAGACGGAGCACCCGGGTTGGACCGTTTCCCGACGACCTGGCGCCACGCGAGAGGTGCGCGTGAGAGACGCATGGGAGATACCTGCTGATCGAGCCTGACGTCCGGCCGGGCGTTACTTGGCGCACAATCACCGTGGAAAGAGGTGCTCGGAAACGGGGCGCGTGATCCCGCGGCTGTCGGAGGCAGGTCGGGCTTCACTTCCTGCCAATTACATCGCTCGGCTTTCGGAGGGTAATCGGAGCCGTGGCGCGATCAAGGCCAGGACGCGCGGCGGTGGCGGCGGCGGCGGCGGCGCGTATCGCGCAGGATCTCACGGGAACGTGAGAAAGGCGCGGGGGAGGGGGTGGGATCAGCGCGATTGAGCGATGCGCCGAAAATCGAAAAGGCGATCCTCCCTCTCTCTCTCTTTTCTCTCTTTTTCGCCTAGTTTTTTACTCACGTATGCAAACGCGCGGCTCGACACGCGGGGCCGCGGCGGTCCGCTTTCCTTCTCCCCCTATTTCCAGCGCGCGATCGCGATCGCGATCGCGCCAGCGGAATGTGACGAGCGGCGAGGACGAGGAGCTCGGTCGGAGGAGCGCGGCGGGGCCCGATTCATTCACGCTTCGCGCCTACCGCGGGCGGCGTCGTGCTCCACGGCATAATCCGCGAGGCGGACACTGGTGCGGTGGGTGGCCGGTGGCGAAAATACGCTCGCGCGCAGCGTTCCCCGTGCCCTGCCAGCGCGTGCAGCCGCGGCAACGTCTACCTGTCGGTCGCCATTTTTAAACTACCTAGCGAGAGATCGCGCCCGCGCCCGCGCCTCACTTCACCTCGTCCGGCCGCGCGCTCGGCCAGTCTCGCCTGGCCTCGTCGCGCGCGCCGCCGCCGTCGCCGTCGCCGCCGCAGCCGCCGCGACGCAGGATCGAGCGACCGGACTCGCTTCAGCTCGCTCGAATCGCAACGAACGGTAATCGGCGATCGGCTCGATACTCGCGCGCGAGCGTGGCACTTCCGCCTCGCCCGCGGAATAACGTTATTGCGTAACCGTTCGGCGTTCCGCGCCAGTCGGTCGATAAGCGGCGAGTTTCCTCGCGTCGCACGGAATTCACGCTCCGGACGAGGGCCGATCGACGGAGCGTGAATCGGCCCGCGCTCCGTCGCACACCAAATCGCCTTGAATCCTCACGGCTCTCCAAGTCGGTTTGTCACCCGCGAGCCGGGCCGTACTGCACTCTTTAATCGCGTACGACTAAACGCTTATTAATTACGCGGTATTATCGCTGTCACGCGCGCATGACGTATCGACGTCGCGAGAAACGTACTGTCATGCAACGCACGTGACAGCGCGCGGCGCCGATAACGTCCCACTTTTCTTTTCCCCGCAGCTGCGCCCCCATAAAATATATATCGAGCTCAAATCGAAGACCCGCGGCCCGCTGTAAGTGCTTCAGAGCGTTCTTTTTCTCTCTCTAGAAGCAAGGAGCAACAAAAGTTCCCGGGACTGCACCACGATAAATTATTAAGCTCGGAGTCCGGCAACTTCCGTTACACGCCGCGTTTCTCATCACGTGCGCGCACGAGTGTAAACCGTTTCTCGTACCCTTCGTCGAGCGGAGTACGTTGCTTTGAAAATCGCCGAAGCGGAATGCCTAAGAATCGACGTGACCAGCGCTAGCCAATAATCGCTTCCCGATTGAGGTTCCGGAGCCTATCGCGGGTCTCCCCTTCCGTAAATCGCGATCGATTCGTGCGTCATCGACGCGCCGGGACGCGCGCGCCGACGACTCGTCCGCTGTCATTCGCGGCCGCGCCGTCGTGTGATCGCGCTCGATAACCGGCCCGCATCGAGGAATCGCTCTCCTCGTCCTCGGACAACCAGCGAGTCTTGTCGCCCGCGACGACGCGGGATCTCGACGACGTCGACGACACCCGGACGCGCGTCCACGTGCATTGTCTACCGATATGGAAGGACGCGGCGGTGGCGCCGGCGGCGGGGCGTATCTCGCGGTCGCCGCTGGAATTTTTGCGACCGCCGGCAGTCTTCTGGGCAAGCTCGCCGGTGGCGCTGACGCGTCGTCGTTGGTGAGTTGGCGGCCGATTCGAAAGTGTCCGTTCCACCAAGTTCTTTCAGCTCGAGAAAGATGAAAAGTTGGCTTAACCGGGGGGTCAATCGGCACCGGTGGAAATGGGCAAAATGGACTGCGGATTTCCATTTCTAAATTTAATTTCTAGGCCAGAATACTTGATGCTTAAAAGGGATTTGAGATGTTTACAGAGGAAAGCCTATAATCGAGACAGGGCTTCTAATACGAGATAGCAGGTTTTCAACACCCATATTCAACCGCAAATCTTTCGTGACAATGATTACACGATCTAATGAATTGCCCACTACATAGATTCCCTTTCAAGAAGAATAAATACACGATGGAGCCAACGGATGATGCCTATTAATTTAGCAAAAACCCTGCTATCTCATATCAGGAGCCTATCTCACAGTAGAGGACTTGCCTCTAATACAACGGGCAACGTAAACGCACTTTCTGGGCAAGAAAAATGGGAATGTGCCCCGGTGAAATTGTCTTGTCTTGTATCGGTGACATTTGCTACCGCAGACAAATGCGCGTCTTCAAAACTGTTAAACACGCGAGAGAGACGTCTCAAAGATCAAAGATTGAAAACGTAGAAATAGATTAAACGTTAGATCCGTGAGATCAGTAATAAATGCTGTAAAAATGTAGAGCACCAAGATGTTTACATGTTTTTTTTTTCTCGGTAGCCGTCGTTGCTGCTAAAAGGAACGCTTCTCGTCTTTATGATCGTGTGCAACACCGTGGGATGCACGTTTTTTGTCAAAGCGCTCCGTGCCAGCGGCTCTTCTTTGCCGATAACGGTCGCCAGTGCAGCAACGAACTATGTTTGTTCGGTGAGTTGTTATAATTAATCTCGTAAATAATATTTTTACTTAGCCAACGCGGTTTAATATAAACTTCCCTCCCGCCATTTTAATCGCGACGGTATTAATAACTGTACTGAAACAATCGGAAACTCCTCAGGAACTGATTAAGCTTCGGGGGAGGACCTGAAATAAATAATATCACACCCCCCCAGTTGGATAGAGTCTTAAGGAAATTTTCGAAACAACTTCTACTCATGATTTATAATGATTACAAGTTAGAAGGTTGCGATGTTAATGATGGCTCCTCGCCAAGGAAACGTTGATTTGGAATTTAAGAATTGAGAAACCTGTAGAGGAAAGTCTTCTAATACGCGATAGGTCTTCAACGTCCAAATTCAATGACAAATCTTTTTCGCAACGATCACACGATCCGACAATGAACTTTCCACCGAACAAGATTTCACTCCAAGGGCAATAAATTCACGGTGGAACCAGCAGATGACGTCTATTGATTTAGCAGCAGCTCCGCTGTCTCACGATAGGGGACTTTCCTCTTATAAAATTTTCTCCGGGAAATTTCTAATAAATATAATTATTTTTCAATTAAAAATTTCAAGGGAGTTCCGCGTCAACGTCAGTTTGATGTGCAAAGACGCGCAATAAAGTTGAAAATTAGAGAGAGTAAATAAATGACGGCTGTTCCTCAAGGAAAAGTTCGTTCGCCCTGAAATTGGAGAATCTGTCATTGAAACTACGATCGTGACGGCACGGCCATCCGTCGTGCTTATCGCGGGAAGAAATTGGTTCCGCCGTGAAACATCGGGGCGAGTATTTCTTTTCGAGAGAAAGCCTTGGGCAGCGATAACGGGGCGAAGGGAATAATGATCTGCAGATGGGCATTTGTCGGCGGCAATTATCTGCCTATGGCCGGCGGCCCGATACACACACTTCCGAGAGTCGGTTCGCAAAGAGTGAAAGTTGTTTCGCAAACTAGACGCAATTCCGCGAGTGTGCACAATGCGGTCATAGCAATTATATGCGCGCAGCTACGTGGCGATTGAACGAGAACTCTACGATATGATACACGCTATTGAAACGCAATCTCGGCAGCGTTACATTATACGCTGGGAAATGTATATTACGTCGGAATTATTGTTAGAATAATAGAAACAATTGCGTTCGCCGTCTCGCGAAACGGATTCCATTCTCTCGCCTTCCACATTTCTCCTCCCGCCAAGATTATTCATCCCACGAGTCCCGTGAAATATTAGTTAAGCTCTGTCTCGTTAGTCAGTTAAATAGAATCGGAGACGCGGGAATAGCTTTTTTTTACACGCTTTACAACACAACTTTTCTACAATCCTCCGTGAAAAGTAGATTCAATCCGTTCGCGCGACAACTAACCGCTAAAACAATACCGTATATCGATTACGTCGGCGTGAAATTAAACATTTACGAGATTAAGTTTGGGTTTGCGAGGATA
Organism: Vollenhovia emeryi; assembly: GCF_000949405.1. NCBI lineage: Eukaryota > Metazoa > Arthropoda > Insecta > Hymenoptera > Formicidae > Vollenhovia > Vollenhovia emeryi. The sequence continues at coordinate 991,680 of NW_011967194.1, forward strand.
TAGACGCTTCAAACTTAAGAGTGTCACCGATTGATAATCCTCGAGGAATAAAAGTTATATCCGTAGCTGTATATGGCTCGTCCTATATATTACCCTTATGTCAAACACGTGGCCCGCCGATCACATTGATCTCCAATATTTTGCCTTTCTTTCATAAGCAAGTTTGACGTACGAAAATAACCGAAGACTTCATTTCCACAGGATTCATCCACTCGATGCAGCAGCAAAGCGAGAAAAGAGCTCGATCAAAAGATTTAAAGCTAATGAGAAACACATAAATTTTTATGACGTCCTACACGTGTCTTTCATAGACATAGCAAGTATATTTAAAAAGAATGCTGTTGAATTAAGCAAGATGAAGTCGTTTTTCATCGATTAATACTGGTGCTGTTTCAATGATTTCATTTCAATTGCACCGATCTTGGTGATACAGCATCGTCATTCTTTTCTCCGTGCATATTTATTGCGTTTCTGCTCTTACAGTAAAAGATGAAGTTTAAATGTATTGGTTCACCGATAGCGCAGGTTTCATTATCGAGCAGCATATGTTACAAATCTCGCACTATTGTGAAACATCAATTTTAAAAATATCTCTCGTTCTTGTTGAAGGCTTTCGTAGGCTTCATCGTGTTCGACGAATCCATTTCATTGACCTGGTGGTGCGGAACTTCCCTGGTACTCCTCGGCTTGATGTTGATCTGCAATGTTCCCGCTGAAAAGAAGGCTTCCGCCGTCGAGGAAAAATTGAAACATCAATAGCTGACGACGGGCGCTTTTATATTGCGAGCACGAGCGATTATGGCGATGTTACAGCAGCGCGATTACTTCCATTTTTGTATTGACATCGACAGATATGTGTATCCGCGTGTCGGAACTGCATTGTGCTATTTGTAACAGATAACACGAACGCATTTCGATGTGTACAAAGTATTAATTGAGTAGAAATAGTACGGACTTAAGTGTTATAATTACGTACGAGCCATAATTATATTCCATATTTCTATTTTTGTTATAACGATTTTCTACGTAAATGATGGATATAATTTCGTAGCGCGTCGACGTAATTGCTCGGACACGAGATGACGTATAAAATGCGCGTATACACGATATCATATTATTAGATTGATTACTGAACGCAGCAGTGCGAAATTTACTTAATATAGAGGGATAAAAATAATCCGTCGGGTTTACAGAGAAATGTTTTTTAAGATTATTTCGTTGAAAAAGAATTGCTCAGCCCCGAAGAATCTCGACCGAGTGAGAAGTCTCGAGAGTGAAAAGCGAAATGGATTGTGTGTTGTTCTGTACAGTAATATGAGAAAAATATTTTATAGGGTTTCTTAAAGTATCGCCTCTCGCTTTTAAATCAAATATTTTTACGTTTCTGGTATGCGCGGACTGGATAGATTTCACATCGGGTTTTTAAGTGAGACCCGAAAAATCCACGTCTCTCGAGTGATGCCTGTTTTAGCGCAGCTAAGTGGATATTCGTGTCTGTGTAGTAGCGTCGGACGAGCGAAATGACGATGACGAAGAGTACACGACGGGGATATTTCTTCGGTCCCACCCTTAAAATACACCAACGCGATACCGAGTAACCCGTATCTCACCTGCGTCTATTAACGAGGCGGAATTAGCGCGGCGAGCGAATTATACATCGTTATTATTACGTTACGCCCGTGGTGACGGTCTCGGCGTCGATGTAACGCATAATGAAGTCGGATGTATTTACGTCCCGGGACGTAAATATATCTACCATGCAAATGAATATGCAGCGTCTGATAGCGGGTTATAACGGACGACGGACGAATCGATCCCTGTTGACGTTAATTCGCCCGCAGGTATCGGAGATAGTTATCAGAATGATATGAAACGCGCGAGCGAATTTCGACGCGAAATTGAGAGCCGCCGGGCTCTTTTTCACGTGCGGTCCGGTCCCCGCTGTCGCGAATTCCAACATTCTCTTCGAGATCACGTTGCGACGCGTTAACGAGATAATATTCGTGTTCATCAATCAGCGAGCGTAGGGTAAATATTGAGTAGCGGAAACCGAATATTTTTCGCGTCGAAATAAGAGCACGTTGTAGCTGTAATTATACTAGAAATACGAGGAAATTTTGTACAAGGGGGTGGAAACATTTGTCGCTTTCGCTCGCTCTCGATGCCATCCCCTTCACCCTTTCGAGGTGTATCGCGATAGCGGGAAGAGCGTGCCTCGGCGGGACGCGAGAGCCCATTGAGGATCGCGTCGTATCCTACACACAGCGGCGCTCGGCCAGCTACGACGCAAGCGTAGCCCAGTAGCCCGTGTGCGAGACCTACTACACTAGATTTCTCGTTTGTAGGGCAGGGTCGAGGGGCGAGGGGAAAACGGAGGGAGGAATTAGGGGGTGAGAACGGCCTTTATCGAGCGGCTTCTGCGCGAGCTCGCCCCGACGCGACGTTCTCGACGTTTTCACCCTCAGGGGCGGATTACCCCCTCCGTCGCCGACACGTCTCCGGTAACGTCGCCGTACGTGTGGCTGCTGTCTCACGGCTTACGAGACATCGCGAGGGGATTGTCAACCCTTGTTCCATCCAGTCGAGGAATTCGCTAATCTCCTCTGCAGCAAAGGAGCTCTACTTTAAGGCTCGCGCGGATGTTCTCTTTTATTTCTTAATTGCGGATTTCCTACCCGCAAAGTCGCAATACCGCGATTCGATCGTCCGTGCCAGCCTAGTTAGTCTAGTTGGATCGAGTTACGGATTACGATATCCTGACAAATTGGAGAAAATTGACGTACGCCCGTACACGGCGTCAGAATCTCGCGGGGACAGAGGTGGAGTCTCTTTCTCCGTCTCGAGCGAGGATCCGAGCCGTCTGAATTCGGTCCTGCCGATCCCCACCGCGTTTCGCGCCTTCTACCCCTTCCCGTCCCGTCGCGACAAATCTGTTACGAGATTTCCACCTTCATCCTCGCCCACCTCATGGCAATGAATTTGAACGGGACGCAGATTCCCGCGGACGGGGTGAGAACGACGACGTTGGGCATTCGCGCGGCGTCTGCGTCGGCTCCTACGGCGAGAGAAAGAGCCTCGGAAAGGGGCAGAAAGAGAGCGCGACATGATCCACCCTGTCCCTTGTCGCGGCCGCGGCTCCAGACGCTCGTATCTCCGGTTCCGTGTCCAGCGCGGCGGGCGAGACTAGTTTTCCTCGCGGGAGGACGACCTCGCGCGCGAATGTCCCCTCCGACGGCGTCTCGCCCCGTCGGGCACGTCAGGCTGGTCCGGCCTGTCAGACTGAACGTCGTCCACCGCGACAATCGATCGCAATAGTGCTTCGAGAGCTCAAGGTGCGCGTCCTCCGAGGTGCGCGGCCAAACGCGACCCTCGCGGCTCGTCGCGGTCCCCGTGTCATCCGTCATCCGTCATCCCCAGGTGGTGCGCCTCAGGTGTCAGGTGCGGAATTCAGCCACAGGACCGTGTCGAAACTGGCGAAACGCGCATCCTCGGGGCAGGCTGTTGGCGCGCGGTGATAGGATCTACCCCACTATCCTGCACGTTGCCCTAGCACGCGAGCCGCCGCTGTCCCGCCACCCTCCCCTATATTCCTCCTCCTCGTCGTCGTCGCAGTCCAGTTTCCCCCACTTTGTGTGCACCCCGCCTTTTTTTCTCTCTCTTTCTCTCTTCTTCTGCCGAAGCTTTTCTCACCCTCCGCTACTCTCGCCACCGGGAAAGTCATCTACGTCCGCTCCTCGCGCGCCGAGAGCGGGGCAGTTTTCGTACGACGCGCCCTTCCGTCGAGTCTGTGTGAGAGAGAGAGAGAGAGTGAGAGAGAGGGAGAGAGGGGGGAGGGATAAGAAAGAGAGAGAGAGATAGGAACGCACACAATTGCGGTGCAATCTGCTGCAACGGTGTGTGACAGACGAGGCTGCAAGTGTAACCGAAGGATGGAATTAAAGAGGCGCGATCCGGCGCGATCGGCCGCCTTGGGGATTTCTCCTCGCGGAAGCAGTTGAGCGAAGTGCAATTTCTCGTCCATTCCGGCTGCTCTCGGGGAAAAAGAATGAGATAGAAAGAGGGAGAGACAAGATAGCGTCCCGCGAGTGCAACGAGCTAATCCGCGATAACGGAGAGCAATCTCTCCCAAAGGGATTCCTCCCCGACGTCCTCCTTGCGATATCAGTGTGGAACGTGAATTGTGCAGGTGCGTTCTCGGAATCGAATCGCTCTTTTTTTTTTATCCTTTCTCTTCTCGGAGCTTTGTCTGCTCTTCAACGTCGAGTCGCATGCGTTTCTTAACAAAGTGTTGGTCGCGTGCGCGACGGAGCCGTCCATCAATCTTTATAGCTATCTTTTCTCGTAAACATAAGTGCTCCGATATCTTTTATCCTCGCGGTTAGCATTCGTCAAGACTCGCCACGTCCCTGCGCGCCCGCACAGAGATATCATCCGTATGCGAGTTTACTGCATCGTTTGTAACATATACGTGCAGCTTTTAGATTAATTATATTTAATGAAATCGCGATACGCGCACGCGACATCGTCAAAGCGAGATCGAGGATCGAGATCAAAGGGAATCCGCCGGCTGACGTATCTAGATATAACTGCACAGGTGAAAGGATTTTACGCGATATACGCGCGTCTCTCTGACACGCTCGATTTTTAATGAATTAATTTTATGCGATTGATTTGCACGAGGGAAAAAAGTTTACCGTAAAAACGTTCCGAGCGACAGCATCCGATTCGTCGGGCACAATTGGTTTTCGTTGGATTTACCGGCCGCACGTATCGGCGCATGCAGTTTTATTTTAAGAGTAGGTCAACATCGCGGGACGCGCTGCGTTTTAGCATGCAATCGCATTTGAATCTGAATGGCAAATTGATAACTTTTATACGGTAGCAAAATAGCGGCATCCCAGTTTGCGAATACCCACAAATCCGGCCGATATCGAATATCCTGATGGAAGATTATTCATGTCCATGCCAGTGATTGTAATACCGATATATTTCGCTCCCCCCGAAGTGGCGATGCCTCTCACTAAAATAAATTACCTTTCATATAGATAAAACGTTAGATTAAGCTAATTAGAGAATTTTATAGCCTTTCGCCGATTGTAACTGCAATAAATCAAATATGCATTTTTGCTTTATTGTATTCATTTTTGTATTACGGAAACCTCTTTACACGTACTTTACATATGTCTACGTGTACGTGTTGCACAGATCGCCGATATAACGCCGATATCATCGATTAAAGATTAAATCGCGCGGATAAATAATGAAAAATTATTATTTTATTCCGGTATTGCAATCACTAATTTATTGTTTCTCGTCGCGATCGAGTGTTGATCCGTTAATGCTTTACTCTCGAGGCAAAAGTTTTATCGCGAGTAAAATAATTCTCGGAAATATTGAAAATATAATTAAATAATCCTTTAAGCTTCCCAGTGTTCAATTTCCAAATATTGTATCGCCAGCTGTTTAATAATAGCGGTATTAATTGGAGAGTTTTAAAAAAAAAGAAAGGGGAAAGCGTGCCCCGCGACATTTACAATTTGCCGTATTATTTAAAGGTCGTTAGTTTTCAGCACGAACAAGCGTTTCCGACGTTGGGTTCTCCCTTTCTCAAATCTTTCCCGAAATCGCATTTGGCAGAATCTTTTAATTCAATGTTCACGCCGATCCTTCCACGTGACTCTTCAACTAACTGTAAGACTGTTTACCTCCTCGTGCGACTCGAATAGCTAAAAACTCATAACTTGTACTAACTGGCGACGTGGCATCACGTTACGAGGTCGTCGTCGAGGGGTCCGAGTGAGTTGAGCGGTTACAAAATTAATATAACTTTCAGCCGCGTCTATAGAGTTTCAACTTCTTTCTTGGCGGTCGACCAAATTAATATACGCTCCAACTGAGAAGGCGAAAATTCCACGGACGCCGTCGTACCGCAGCTGCATCGATACTCGATTGCGTTTCATCGAGAGTAAACATTTGCGGGGTGAACGAGGTGCTTACGTCTCGGCGCGTTTCGCGCATATCCGATATATCTCGCTCCGGCGAGCGAAATCGGAGCGCATGCTGCATCGCGAAACGCGTTTTGCCGTTATGCAGCAAAATACATCGCGTCAGCATCGGGCCAATATATTGAGCTGGAATTTACATAAACGCATGCAGCCCGGCGCTTCTGCCATATCCGAGTGTGTACAAGGAAAACACGTCTATTCCTATGCGTCAGTTTGGCAGCGCTATTTTTCTGCCGGGAAATATCGCGACTCGCGCCGTCGCCGTGCCGGTGAACGGGATTTTCTCCATACGATCGATCGCGCTTCCTAAGGGTCTATCCAGACAAGCTTGCATAGCGCATAAACGTATGCGCGAGGAATCTGATTTGGCCACAAGTGCATGCATGAGGAAATAAGCCGATCAATTTTTTTATGCTTATGCAACTTTGTCTGACTAGACTCTAGGTCCCAGTCTACAATACGACGATTTAAGCCCTAAGCCTTCAGAAATCGAGCAATCACGGTCAAGTATGAGTAGAATACGCGACCGTGATTAGTTCAACAGTCAATTTCTTAAGGCTTAGGGTTTAAATCTCTATTGTAGATGGGCACTGAAGCCCGTGTCGGACTATGAATTGAGATTAGATTGAGATTTGACTAACTATGTGACTTTTACTAGTCACTAAACTTCAGATTTGTAAACTTTACTCTCTGATTAGTCAGATTTCAATCTAATCTCAATCCGGGCCATCGCACACAAAATTGCTTAACCGCGTATGCACAACGTAAGACCGTCTAGAGCAATGAGCGTGTTATGTACATGTCAATATGGCGATTCAATGCTCGATGCTCATTCGTTCAAATCTAATCTCAATCTCAATCCGTAGTCTGATACGTGCTTTATGCAATGTTTCACCTTGCATCATAGGAGAAATTTGAGGGCAGGTTGAATGTAGGCGCATTGAACACCGTTAAATGCACCCGGTTGTGCTACTGTGGCAAAGTGGGTTAACGTACTGCCAGTCCTTGTAATCCATCTTATTGATCTTAAAGTAATCGATAAGCTCGCGTTCTTTAAACCCCCCCGTCCTTGTCCGTTTTCTGAAACAATGCCAACCGGTTGACTTTTCCAATAGCAGAGATTTCGTTGCCATTCGTAACGGTCCCCCGCGGATGCCCGCTGTTTCCGTTGCGCGAGACAATGCGGCGGCTGGCGACGCACGCAATTTGAAAGCGCGCACGTCGTCCACTCGCGAAGTAGAAAAATCCTTCAGTCCGCGGCTCGAGCGTTTTTAAGGCCGACTACCGAGATCACGCGACACACACGCCGGCGACGACAATTTATCAATAACTTGTCCCACTTTCTTGAAAGAACAAGCGCACGTTTCCTTCTCGGGGCGAGGCAATCGTGCCCGGCACGTATCGCTAATCGATACCCAAGACAAATTTCTTGCGGCGTTATTTTTGCTACGCCCCAGCCAGTTTATCTCGTCTCTCAACCGATATTTTCTTTCCTTTTGCAGGACGTGACGAGCGCAGCAGGTAAATTCCTGAAAGACGGCACCAGTTTTTCGCACCGCCGAGGCTGTTGTGCGCATCGGAAAGTCGATCGGTTCCGGCCGGCGCGCCGAAGGTCCGCTTGAAACACGGCTCCTTTCCGTTTCCCGCGGCAGCCCGAGGCCAGGCGAGAGAATCCGTATGTAAATGGAATTCCTCCCCGTTGGGACGACGGCCATACGGGAGCTCTTCGATAAAGAGGCCGCGAAAAGCAAGTCGTGAATATAAATGCGCAGCTCGCGCTTTGAGAATCAGAAACGCGCCGGATGTCCCATGATGTTCTCTGAAACGCAGCCTCGCGTCGCACCGAGGGAGACGCAGCTGTCTCGCGTTATCGAGAGGCACCGATTGCAACGGCGATAAGCGAGACGGGGGCTCTTCGAGCGCGGAAGAACGTTCTGAATGGCGTCATGCGTGATAACGTTATCGCGAGCTGGAGTAAATCACTGATTAGCGGCGCGTTAGAGTGATCAATTTTCGAGGGCGACAGGCGAAAGGACAGGGACAAGGCTCGAATGTCGAAGGAAACGGCCGACGGTACGAGCGAATACGCGCCGGCTCGCCGGAGCCACGACCTGGACGTCGACGCGATGCTGCTTGACGAACGATACCGCCTCCTTGCCGACGAGGATCGAATCGGCTCGTCGAGAAATAAGCTCAAGAGACTGAGGATGACGGCGGCTCAACGGAAACCCGCGCACCACACGCGCTTTTAAACGGCGATACTGAGGAACGCGCGCTCGTCACCGCGCCGGCATCATGGGGAATGGCATGAACAAGGTGAGAGATTGTTTGGTTAACAAGTTTGTATGCCTTCAGATCGATTTATCAAACGTTCAGCTGAAAGAGAAGCGGAAGCGAATGCATTTTTCATACCGACAGAAAGTTGGGTCAAGTCGGAGGGACAGTTTCTGGAAGGGACGTCTCGTTCTTTGCGAAACGAGTATATATAAAAAATTCACCGCTTTGGGCGTTTTTCGGTCGCCACGAATCCCACGGAGTCAAACGGTTGATATTTAATTTGCACTTGGCGACCTTTAGCGGCTCTTGCACAATTTATTCAATAATATTCTATTCTCTGTTTCGTTTTATTACCCATTGATTATCCGAGACCCTTCGAGTTTTTAAGTATTCCATTTGCTTCTGTCTTCTCGTCATTTTTAACCTATTGATAGATAGCAACTAATTGGCTACTCTATACGGGCAATTTAACGATGCCAAGCGTCTAAAGAAACTTGTCTTAGAAGTCTAACGATGTCTTTGCAGAACAAAGTAAGTAAGAAAGAGGCGGAAACGTCGATTCGACTAGTTTGTTATCGAAACGATTCCGCTTAAAATCGTATAAAATCATCTCTCCCTTCATAAAGAACCAGCTGTATTTGTCGCTCTGGATTGTGAATGCTATTAAATAATGGCAAGCGGATCGTTGTTAAACGCGTCTGTTTCCTCTCGTCGCAACGGGGTGAGATTTCCTTTTTACAGCGTGACTACAAGTTCCATTCTGGCCGAAGGATTGACTTCACGCCTTTATGACTCGACAACTTGTTTAAACGCATTTCAATATAACGACTTACCTAGCGCTGTCGTAATCTCGCGCTTAACGGCCGACATAATACGCTTGATAATAATAAAATTTTACGCCCGGTAACGCGCGATCGTACAGCTCGTAATTGCGGAACGGAAGTGTAGGAGATAAACTTGACAGAGAAATGTTGCGAAATGAAACTCCATTTACGCTAATCCCCCTTCGACGGTGATTTATATAAAATGCGGTGCATTTTACGGCGAGGACTGTTAAATAAATAATCATTCGGTAGTTTTACACGCGTGTTCTCGTAGCCTCCAATACGCGTTTTCTCCCTCGGCAGGAAACCGATTTGTAATTTTACTCACCTACTACTTTAATGCATATTATATGTATACATGTACAAAGCATATGGCTCGATAATCTGGGTAAAATGTAAAAATTACATTGTTTAAAATCCATTTTGCCATTAAAAATACGTTAACTATACACAAAATTTATTTCAAATTATTTTGAGATCCGCATTTATTTTGAGTTAATATTCCCAGAGTATTAGTGTCATCATTTAACATATCCATATTACGTTAAATTAACAGAAAGATTTGTGTGGACCGTTTGGGACACGTGATATCTGTTCAATTTAACACAAATTTTTCAACGGTGTATTAGAAGCCTACCTGACTTTCCTCCACTATCTATAATCGTCTCAATGAGACTCAAGGCATTTGTTTTCTACTACAAAACGCAACTATTTAAAAAGGAATTTATATCCACGTGACTTTGTCTCTTTGAATTGAAAATTAAGTATAAATTACTATTTGGTATTTTTCATTGTATGTGATAGCAATATTGTATATCACGCTCATATCGAAGCATATAAGCCGCACATCGTCACGTTGCGGTTCATCCTACTCCACGATCGCACGAGGATCCACGTTCTCCGACGTACTCGATCGCTCCTGTGTTCGCGAAGCTCTCATATTCCCGAGATCATCTGGGAGAAATTCCTGCCCGAGTACGTCAATAACGTTCATCTTTCTCTTCCTTTTCCTCTTACAATTCTTCGTCGCGCACCTGATCTTCCCGCATCGTTTGCGGGAGGAATTCCACACGCGGTAGGTCTGGCCGGTTGAGTCGACGGTTTCCTTCGTAGCTTCCGTGATCGTCATTTCGGTGTCCGTTGGCGGGATGACGTCGGTGGCCGCGAAGGCAACATCCATGAAATGCCGCGACTCCGTTGATCTCAACGTAGGGTGCGGATGTCCACTCGCGTGTTCCGTAGTGATAAATTGCTTCTTCAGGATAAGCGATCCGATCAGTTCTTTGCGTACCACGTCCCTGGGCAACGACGATTCCGCCCTTTTTGGACCGTCCCGTTTCCCGCAGCCGCATTTCTTCCTTCGCTTCTCGCGCCTCGCGGAGGATCCGACGATCCTCTCGCGATCGGCCGTCTTCAGCTCGACCGATTTTCGATGCCCGGTTCCCTCAACCCCGGTCGGCTTCACGCCCACGGCGTGTCTCGATGGGAAACCAGGTCGGGACACCGGAAGTAACGGGGCGGGTGACGGCAAGTTCGGGATGTTTCTCGGAGAATGCGTGAGGAGGGTTGCGACGTCAACGGATGGATGATGGGTGGATCGCGATGTCGCGTCGAGCGATCGATGCTCCGATGCTATCTGCACGCTGCCGTGAATCGCGCAAACACACCAGGAGACGACAAGCGATCGGAATCGCATTTTCGTCTCTTTTTCTTTACGCTTTGACTTTCCTTCCCTTCCTCCCTCCGTTTGCGATCGACTGATCACGAGAGACGGTAGCCGGTTCGGCAGGTCGCTCACGGTGGTCTCGTCGATCCGGTCGTTCCGTCTCGTCTAAAATCAACGCGTGGAGAAGCGGAGGAGGGCACGGGCTCGGTGGCTGCAGCACGGGGGACGAGGAGAGGGTAATCACCGTGCGATAAGAGCAGTTCGAATGAAATTAAATCGCTAGGGGAACCGAGACTAACGGTCTGCGTCGCGAGAGAATGGGTATTTTCGAGGCTAGGCTAGGTGGGCCGATTGCGGCGAGAAAATAAATATCGCATACGCGAACGGTCCAGGAGATTACTGCAGTAAATTGCATCTCTGAACATCTTAATTTGCCTATCACCCATCGCGTTAACCCGATCCTTCGAACTCGACGAGGGCGGATCGGTCGCGCCATCATCGATGAGAAACCGAATATCAATATCGGTCGGAGAATCGTGGAACGGGAAAATGGCGCGGGTGTCGTTTAAGCTAATGTATGCCTCCCCATCTATAGCTAAGCGCCACCTTTCATCAAAATTCAATATTTGCCAAACAGTAAGTTAATCTAAGATTACCGCGCCGTCGACGGCCATCACGAATCCATCACGCAGCTTTGCGCATTTCTCCCTCGGCGTGACCTGGATTTCTTCGTCTAATCGTGAGTAATCTCACGTCAAACAGACGCCGAAAGAGGCTCGACATTTTAACTCGGAGTCACCGAGGAGGGAAGGAAGGCGATAAAAATATCATGACTTACTTAGGGACGCTTCATGAATGGAACCCTTGACTATCTAATGTCAGACATCGAGTATTAATTAAGGCTCGCAGTGAAACGCGTGTCATCTCCGTAATTTCCCCGCGTTATTGTTCGTAGGTGCTTCCCGGTCTTTACGTCGGTAATTATCAGGACAGCAAGGACCCTGATCAGCTGGAGCGTTTCGAAATCACGCATATTCTGGCTATTCACGACACGGCCCGCCGTTTGCATTCCGTGAGTACAAACGAAGCTCTTCGTCAGCGTAGCATAAAGGGTGGAATGAAGCATGTATCAATTTCAGAATCAATAGTTACAGTCGAGGGGTAAACCGCGGTGTGGTGTACAGATTTGCGGCATTACTGGGCATTACAAAGATAAAATAATGAGATAAAGCAGGATGGCGAGTGTGGCGCGGAGAAATATGCTCTGCTCAGAATGAACGAAAAGGTCTAAGTTCAACTCCACGAATACCGCTGGTTTTTTCGGAATCTCTCGAGGGGAAGTGACAACCACCGAGAGTATCCTGCCACACATTTAGAGGTAGAGCCCTCCAGATTGGAGGTTTCCTTCGGCAAGGTTAGCAGCCTACCGAAGATGAAGGTAAAACCAAATGCTGAAAATATCAGAACGAATTGGATAAAACAGGCTTTAAGCCTAATACACGAGGATGAAGAAGAAGAAGATGAAGCAATGCCCACTGGGCATTAGTAGGCATTGGTGTACATGATTTTGGCCAGTGGTTTGCCCCTCGGTTGTAGTTGAACAATTAACGGGAGGGTTCGGATTGGAAAAAAACATTTGTACTTTCTACAAAATTAATATTCGACTTGCTAAATCTCGACTGCGTTTCAGGATAAGCATTATCTATGCATCTTGGCCGCCGACAGTCCCGATCAGAATTTATCGCAGTACTTTTCTCTGTGCAACGACTTCATTCACGCCGCCCGTCTTCGCGGCGGAAACGTTTTGATCCACTGGTAGATATGTATTCATCGCTACATCACACGTGTGGAACGTCGAAATTGCTGGATGTCCTGTCCGCGGTAGAATTTTTTGTCGGGAGAGACCGGTGAATTGGTCCAAGAGACTGTGATGTGAAAGAAGAACGTCCAGCGATTTCGACACACACTCGACACTTTACGAAGTTTGCAATTGATAAAAGTATAAGGTAAATCTGACTTTTTGCGAATAATTTTGTCTTTAGTCTGGCAGGAATGTCGAGGAGCGTGACAGTAGCGGTGGCCTACATCATGAGCACCACTAATCTGTCCTGGAAGGAGGCGCTCAAAGTCGTTAGAGTCGGTCGTTCCATTGCAAATCCGAACGTCGGTTTTCAACAGCAGCTCAAGGACTTTGAGTCCAGCCGTTTACAAGAAGTAAGTAACAAACGAGCGGAATGTTTCTTCTAATTTGCAATTTTACGAAACAATCTTCCTGCGTCAGAATTTCCTATTCTATCGCAGAAATCTTCGCGTCATACATATTAGATGTCATTTTATATCGTCAAATTAGATCTCTACTGTATTATATCTCGTTGTAGGAACGTAACAGATTGAAAGAGCGATTCCCCAGCCTCGCTCTCACCGAGTCTGACGCCGAGGTTTGCAGCTCTACTCTGAGGAATTACGAAACACTGGCCCTAGCGAGAGAGGTGTGCGAGGGTAAATGCGCCATGGGACGCACTTGTCCGACCGGGCTTTGCCGTCAGGCAACCTCTAAGAGGTGATTACATTGAAATTCTTGGTCATAAAGCCATGCACACATCTATTATTCCATCCAAGTGTAATAAGGTGAAAGAACTTTGTCTAGAAAAAAATTATATATGCATTAGAAAATGAAATGAAACGGAGATGACGGATGACGTAGGGTAAAATAAACAATGTACGTACGAATTTGCAGGACTCTGAGAAGAAAGTCATCCAGCAGCAGTATCGGAAGCGGGTCCGGCAGAACACCTCCGCAAACACCCCGGATGCTACCATCTGCGCCACCCTCGCCAGCTTTGCACAGATCGTCCAGCGTTGTGTCCACATCGAGACCGAGGAGTGGGCCGGCAGGATTACATTCTTACACCGGAGGATCCGCTCCGCCGTCTAGGTAAGAGTAAATCTTCCCCGAAGATCCCGTCTTCGTTTTTTCCTATCTCTCTGAAACTATTTCATTGAAACGTTACAACTTGGTACTTAAATTGTCGCGTTTATAAAAATAAGATTCGCTGAAGTAAGGAAAATAAGTGGTTTTATCATCGGACATTGCTTAGAGGCTGCAAATTTTTCGAGAAGTGAAAATTTTCTGAAAGTTATTAAAGTGACTAACGTTAATCTCACAGGGCTGTGTCGAGGGTGGACCTTTCGGCGGCAGTGGCTTGCAGCAGCAGCAACACCAGTCTCTCCGCCGTGGGCAGGTCGAGCGCATTCTCCAGTAGCAATTGGCGATTGACAGCTGGTTCCGCGCCAAACACGCCGAGACCGACGCCGCCGGTCTCGCCGCAACGCTGGCCGAGACGGCTCTCGAATAGACAAACGCCGCAACTGCCGGTACCACCGGAATCCCATCCTTCGACAATGACGTAGCATCGAGACTCGCGCGGTTCTCTGTCGAGCCTGATGGAATAACGAACCGAAGGAGATCAGCGAACCGCTCGAGAATCTTACCACCAACATTATACGCTCTTCACTGTCGGCAGATTAGATTATCAATTTGCTATCATTTTTCGGCATTGGATGCTCGTTCGGATGACTCGCGGGAAGGAATTTCCGGTAAAAGAGAAAGGAAAGGTATTTATGAATTATATAAAGACGTGCCTGCGAATGTTTCTTTACATTTGGGACATTCGGGATATTTAGTAGAACGCATAAGAGATAAATAACGATCTAATGTGATCCTGCAAGATGATATGTATCGGATCGAGTCGAACTCGTCGGACCGACGAGGGAAACGTTGATACATCGAATGCGCGTAAGTAACGCATTGTTGGAAATTGTTGGTGATATTGACTTATACAAGTTGTTACAAGTTGTTGCTTATACTAAGCGAGAAAGTGCTTTTACCGCGAATGGGATGGGAAAACGATAGGATTCTTACGTGTCGGAAACACTTTGCGTTTTAATTTCGCGCCCCACGATTAGATGATCTTCGTCCTAATTAGATTCTCTCACGGAGAAATAACGGCGTCGACGGATACTGACAATCTGTCATTTAAATATATCACGAGGTTGAATTAGTACTCTCGCGCAACGGATCGATGTGTGAGGTGAGGTAGTAAATTGGAAAGATTGACACATTCGGGACATGGTATTAATCCTTTGGGGCTTTATCGGTTACAACGATAATTGCGTGCAATTAAGTGCGACCGGTTATTTCGCGCTTTTTACAGCGCCGTTCAATCGCACTAATAATGCCCTCGTTAACGATCCCCGCGTGCAATTGTTCCCTCGGAGATAATGCGCGAATCGTTACCAATTAATCATTGGTTGTGAAAAAGAATATTGCTCAAAGCGGCAATTATGCAATACATACAACAGCGTTCCCAAAGGATTAATTTAGAAAAGGAAAATACATAGAATCGAGCGCTCAAATGTAGCTTGATAGTTTTGAAATTGATCGCGCAAAGTGGTGAGGCGTCGAAGAATATTTTCCGATAGAATTTACGCGCGCGCGCGTGTGTGTGTGTGTGTGTACGTATGCGCGTGCGTATGCGTGTGTAAGAATGCAGGCGAGTCGTGACGTGTTGAAAGAATGAGAATATGCAGAATATCGATTTGCTTCCGGATCCACGCGCGGTTCAAAACTCATCCTATGAAGGACCGAACGGTTTTGCGCGACCACGCTCGTAGGAAATGAGGGATCTTCGTTCCGCAAACCTGTTCCATTGATTTCGTTCGCAACCGTCCATGTGATTGTTGGCTTTCTAGCGAGATCGCACTGTTTTATCACAAGTTGTTGAAGAGAAAAAATATATACACACACACACATACATATACATACACGCATGTTGGAAACATACACGTACATTGTTGCGCGAAGGGCTTTCAGAGAATTTTATAAGCGCGCCGGTGATCGCAATTATATTATTATATACGAGTCGCGTAGTAGGCATTAGGCAAAACTGTTGTTGTTGTCTCGCCAGCACGAGCACCAGTCGTTTACGAATATGTCGAGATTTAAGATAACGTCGCTTCGATCCCCCTCAGTGTTACTAGTGTGCACGATAAAGCAACGTAGATCGTTTTTCAATCGTTGCCACGCACACGTTTCGCGTACACGTGGGAAGCTATGCGTCGCGACGGGATTATTCGATGTGCGAGCAATCGTCAGACCAGCCGATCATATCAAACGCGCCATTATTCGCGTACATTTTCTAAAGAAACACTCGTGCTATTCGCGAACCAAGCTGAATCCATAAATATTCTGTAGAAGCTCTACAGACATTCCTACGGAGGGCTAACAAATTCGTAAGATATTTTTTTAATTGAAAGATATAAAAATTAACTTTACTACACTATAGGTATATTAAAGAAGAAAGAGTAATTAGACGCGCAAATTATTGTTTAATGCTAGGAGCAAACTTTATAGATCACTAGACTACGTCAAATACAAATTTGATTTAATTAGATGAAGATGGGTTTGCAGTTGTATCTATACGAAATAACTGGCGAGAAAGCAATATTTTACAAAGTAATATTGTAATGTGTATATAGAGTGTCCTATTATCACCGTAAAATGATTTAATCGCGTATATTCCGGAGAATAGAAAATCTTAGTATTAAAATGTCAAGGTCGCAATAATTTTCGAGTTATAAGCCAGGTTGACTAATGGTACCGTGCAACGTTCGCACGCTTGACTGCAGACTGTATTGATCTGTCATCTATTACTCATTTTCACGTGATATTAATTTTTACTGCTCAGCTGATTCTACCTTTAATTTCTCATGTATGTATAAATGTTATACCTGTATGAGACACTTACATTTTGCAAGGAATTAAATGTTTACTATTTATTTTATTTAAATATATTGGAACGGAGAATAATTTTGTTTATGACGCTCGATATTGCGTGCCGTCGCGTTACTTCTCGAAATACGAAATCGCGACGATTGCCGGAAGGCGTCAGCTACGCGACTTGTTTTCTATAAATGATACAAAGTCGCGATTAACTTCTGCACGATTACCGATCCATAAGCGACAGCTATCTATTGAAGCGAATACATATTTATCTGTTCAGCGATTTATACATTTATAGTAGAAATCGAGGCGATAAAGAATCGAACTCATAAATTGTCTCGGTGTTTACGGGCAATAATTATTTCACTAATAACGCATTGATTCGAATACATCGAGCGGTGAATTCGCCGATTTGGATCTAATTTAACTATTATTTTTGTATTGAGAACGCGAATCGCCAGATTATTACATCCCTGGTACACAATACAACGGTATACAAATCGCCGATTCGAGTAATTCAACAGAAAGCCGCGATGTATCGACCATCATTAATAATACGTGTGCTTTGCGAATTGCGCGTGCAGAATTTTGATTGTTTATTATCCAACGTGATTGGTACATTTATTTATCATTCAAAATATTAATTGCCCTACAACGCGCGCATAGACTATGCGTTGTTCAAAGTACGAAAGTGTAACTAAAAGCGATATCTTTAGTACTGCAGCGGGTCCTTTCCTCGCATTGTTCTTTCGCCGGGATGTAATAAAATACACGTCGCTTACGGTTAATGTTAGAACTGCCGTCTTAAGTGCCGTACGGTCGTTATATTCCGGTGATTAGTCGCGCGCGCGATTGTAATTAACCGTATCTTCGTGAGTTAAAGTTGTGTGAGTGTCGACGAAGAAGCGACAACGAAGAAATAAGAGAAAGGGAGAAGGCCTTGCAGGCATCGAGCGGCGGTTAAACATCTGACGGGTGAGTTTTATTTGCGGAATTAATCAATTATTTCCATTTGTTTGCCTTGTTTATTTCAATCTATATATAGGAATTAGAAGGGAGACTCTTATTTATAAAACATAAAGCCTTACGCTTGGGAAAACATTTTCGACAGTTGTCTAATTATTAAAGATCCAATTGAAAAAGTTATAATAAGCGAAGTGTGTATAATAATTATTTTTCGAAATTCGCGTTACTTTAGACGCCGCTGTAATTTGAAGTTTATATGTCTATTTTGCAGATCAATTTATTGTTATTACGCCGCTTGTGCATTGTATATCGGTAAGTCTCAAATTACTTTTTATTTTAATCTGGTAATGGATCCGTGAATATTTCGAACAGACACAACAGATTTATTGTTTTGCAATGGATCGGCTAGGGCAGATTAATACACACAAATATTTAATTGTGGCAAATGTGTAACGGTCCATCGATCTATTATGCATTCAAGAATGCATACATACAAAACTCATAGGACCTATTGTTGTTGACGTATTATTGACTGCTTCGGTCATTTACTGGCTCATTTCGGTGTCATACTACATAGCAGAATATTAATTACTAAGTAACATGTAAACCACTTGCAACTTTTAGGAAATTTTATATTCGTGTAAATAAAAAAAGAGATTGGAAACATTACGGTTAATAAACGTTTTACAGAACAAGAGTTTGATCAAAAAAATGACAAATAATGCTGTAGTTACTTTTCAGAACATCGAAAATAATTCTCGTATAAATATAATTAAATTTTCCAAGTTTTCGAGTTTAATGATAAACAAGAGTCTCTTTTGAAACGTAAGGACAAAAGGTAGGTAAAATTATTATAAATGAAATATTGATTAAAAGTGTTTGGAATATAAAACTAATTTTCTTTCTTTCTTGTAGTGTTGTTTCGTGGATAATCAGGATGGAACAAAATTTCTTTTTAATTATATATGTGTGTACGTGTATGTATACATTATGTACAATTATTTCTGTAATTACAAATATTGTGTTATATATAAATGCATACACGCGTGTGTATAATAGAAATAAATTTATGTACGGCTATAAAGAAAAAGTCATTAATATTTATCTGGGTTAATGTATTTTCTCTTGTTTTCCCTTCCCACAATATCTTTAAAATATAATTTGAGGTGTGCATTTGATTTCCCTATTTTATTCGGAGTTAAATATAAATAATATATAGTAGTATTGTTATATAAGTTTATGAAAGAAGGAAATGCTCGAAAATGTTTTAATGTATGACAAAAGAATAGCAAGTATGTTATAATCAAATGACAGATTTTAATTAATTTATTTAAAGAAACGGCGTTAATAGTTATTAATTGTACATGTTCTTACAATACGCCAATTTGATCTTAATCTTTCAATAGTCTGCTCATCCATATTGATATATTGACGTTATATTGAAATAAAACAGAAAGACGTGAAATCCAATAATTATTTCGTCGCGGAATAAAACTTTTTATGCAGATCATTTCGAAATTACTCGGTTACTTGTCGATATAAAATGCATTATTTTTAAGTTATTTCTAATGTAACAGATGTTAAATAATTCTACTAACATTTTGATAATGTATCAAGAAGAAACATTTATTAATATTTAATAAGTTGTCTATTTTAAAAGTTAAAAACAATTTTTTTTAATATAACTTTTGTAAAAGTATTAAAATCAATATTTAAATGGGCAATGCAATATCAACATTGTATTAGCACAAAAATTTCATTTGGAAAACTATTGGAAATATTGATACGTCGTATCAAATAAATGGAAAACGATGGACGTGACAAGAGTGATTGGTTCTCAAACATACAAGCTTTATGCAAGTACGATTTTTATATCTTGGATAAAAATCATACTTGATATT
The DNA here is from genome assembly GCF_000949405.1 of Vollenhovia emeryi. NCBI lineage: Eukaryota > Metazoa > Arthropoda > Insecta > Hymenoptera > Formicidae > Vollenhovia > Vollenhovia emeryi. Next base: position 1,011,101 of record NW_011967194.1, read on the forward strand.
ATCTTCGAAAAGAAAAACGATTTAAGAATAGATTTTATGTGCGACCAGTTGGATTTATTGTAGATTACGTTATCTAATTAAATCGCTATGTATTTATCAATGCTGAGTGGTAAAAATCAACCGAACAACAGACGACTGATTAATATCAATGCGATTCTGACATTTTAGGACTTTTTTACTCTAATTTCCACAAAAAACGCGCTGTTAAAATATTATATGATAAACATAGTGAAAAATGGGACACTCTGTATATATTACGGACAAAGTAATTAGAAGTAAAAGTGATCGCACAGTACCTCGAGTTAAGATCCTCTCATATCTAACAATAAAATGAACGTTAAATAATTTCTGCATCCACATACAAGACAAATAATTAAATGCAACTCCGTTTGTGAGTCAGAGGACAAAGGGCAGAGAATATGCTTTAATCGTCCTGCGTAAACCGTTGAAAAAACAAAAATTGGCATAACGTGAACATTATTACGTGCTTCTCCGTGAACGCAGAATCGGGTACGAGTTTTCGTTTTACGAGAAAATGGTATGCCATGGAAAATGGGGTAATTCCGAGTTTAATGTCGCAACGGTGTTTGCCGTTGAGATCGCATCCGCGAAACAGCTGCGCCACGTGTCTGGGCTTTAGTGTCAAGCCTATCTCCGACGTGAGATATCGACGGAACGGCCGTAAACTCACCCGTATTGTCGCGTTCGTTTAATATTTCCTCGTAAAAACGCGCGTAATTAGCCCGCAATCAGGTCGCTGCATCTTAGCGCTGAATCAGCGCCGATCGGGCGCGAGTGAGGGCGATCGAGGATGCGTTCGTACATATCATCCGCATTTAAATCCACGTACCTACACACATACATATATATATATATATATATATATATATGCGTGCACACGCGCACACACGCACGCACGCACACACACACACATATATATTTTTTAAGGTCGCGATATACGCGAGATCGATGTATTCAGAGCAGAGAACTGACGGATCAGCCGTAAAGAATTTAAATCTATGCATTTAGCGTGCGTCCCGGTTTCACGGAGCGAACAGGCGACTCTTCCCGATTCAACAGAGGAAATTTATTTTTCACCGGGATTTTCATTTTCCTCCGGTCCTCCCCCCCCCCCTTCGTCCTTTCCCCGTTGCTCTTGTTAGTCGTACAAAGTGGTCCAAGAGTGGAATCGAGAATACAAATCTGTGATCGCTATATTTTTGGAAGAACTACGAGGATATTCGCTCAGTGTGACTCGGACCCGCGCACTTTCTATAGGCGACGTATGTAGATGGTTCTACTTTTTTACAGCGTCAATGTTAACGATCACACGTAGGTAGATAGGTAGGTAGGTAGGTAGGTACGTAGGTAGGTAGGTAGAGACGCCCTGAGAGCATTGAAAGTGGTATCGATGCCGAGGGAGCCAAGTATCGGTAGCTTATCGATTTGAAGCATCGCTAAAACGGTAGCTAAGTCCCCGACGTGTAACGCGCAGTCGAGGCCGATAAGCGAGCGCGAAAAACGCGGTGAAGAGAATCGCTGGACGATGCGACGCAACGGCGATGACCGAGGACTTTGCGCGGATAAAGTTCCACCTTTTTGTCGTTTCGTTAGAGATCGGGCAAACGCGATATATTGTTAAGAGAGATCGTTCGTCAAACAGCGATCTCTTCGCTCCCCCATATCGATGCGACGACAGGCGGTTTTTATCACCTTGTTTTATTCCAGCTAAACGTGCGCGAAGATATCGGCAAATCTTTGCGGGAAAGATTCCCAGGCACTTTGAGTATCTCGAATCTCTCGGCGCGGAGCGCACGGTGTAGTTAACGTAGATTAAGCGTAAAAGTACCGGTTGAATTACTCAGGGGGGGGGCCCGGAATCGCAATCAGCACTTTTACCCACCTGGTCATTACCGTAGCGTCGCGTAGCGTCGCGCCGGCTCGGCGTTGCATGTGCAATCGTGATTTTCTAGCAATAAGCGGAGATTATCGACGCCCGCGAGCCGGCATAATCGCGCGAGGAGATCGCGGGACGCCGGTTATCGCTCGTAGATGTTAGCGAGCAAGCTTGATCGTTTACTACACCGCTACCACGTCAAGTGAATCGTGCGATTCGTCCGCGCGCTGTCGCGCCCGTACTTAGAGATTCATTAGCGGCTCGCGATATTTATTTTTCTAACGTCAGTGTCGATCGTCCACCTGATTAGGCGACCGCGACGAGGGGACCGCGGGGAGGTTCGTACCTTCGTCGTACGTGTCAGCGGCAAGTATGTACAATAAGTTGTTGCATCGCGAGATTACTGTTGCACCGGTAATGTTATTTTAAGGCCACCCATGTGATATTTTTGTAAGCTGCAAAAGAGAGAGAGAGAGAGAGAGTAAAAAAAACGTTTTTGGTTCTCACGCTGAAAGTGGTCGAGGAGTTATTTCGCCATCCCGGGCGAGCGAGAGCCCACCGTTTCTTCCCACCGACAGTCTCCCACCTCCGTCTTCCTTTCATTGTCATGATAACTATCCACGATAACTAGTGAAAGTTCTGTTAATTTAACTTTAATGAGTTTGCCCCGACTTGGGAGGCAATTTGATCAGCAGTTTCTGTGCTTCTCATCCATACCCAGCCTCCCGCTATCACCTTTTCTGTTTAAATATACGGGTCGAATGCAGATATAGGAAAGTCTGTGATTAATTAGCTCAATCTTCCTGGTCCCGGGCACCACAAATAACGCGGCACGGATTACCGTTAGCGTTGCAGTTAACCCTCGAGCTCTCCGGTATACGCTATCGGGGCGAGACTAAATTATGTTAATATCGATTGATACATTTGATTGATGGCCTGTTTATACAGGTATTACACGGGGTGTCCCGTGAGGAAACGTTGACGGCTCCGCAGGTGACGCGGTTCCCTCGACCTACGGAGCCTGGCGTCTGCCAATTAATCGAGACGTCGCGCGATCGCGTAAGAAACGAATTCCGGTTAACTGTTATAGTAAACGGCAATCACCGACGGTGGTGAGTAGCGAGCTGTAAATCCAGTCCTTATTCGCGGCAAACGCGATTGCTATCGCGATCCCGCCCTGCCTCGCTCGTTCGCGCGGCGCCTTAATTACTCCAAAAATATCGTATCGCCCCTGCAACACGCCCGAGGTAGATACCGCCGTTGGATTTTAACGCGCGATCGCTATCTCGCATTCCAAGGCAATCGGCGTACGTGTATACGCTCCTCACGCGACACCCTGTGGACGGCGACGTGAATTCGTGCCTATTGACGAGCCGCGTATCGGCTCGGCGCGCGAGACACGTAACAAGGTGAGAAAACGACAGCGAGGACGATCGATTTGCCTTGTTAATTATCGCATTGGAATAGCGACGCCGCATATCGGCACGTTCGTGTGCGCATGGGAGGGGCACCGCAGGCTACACACGCCACGGGCGCTTCGTATATTTGTAGTACAGAGTCGCACGACATTAATTATCCGATCTCGGCGACCGAGTAATTTGCCCGCGCGTGCCCCTCCCCCTGCCCTCTCGTCGAGTTTCCGTCTCTCTTTGCCCTTCCATCGAGCCACAATCAGATCTGGCGATAACCGGTAAGTGCGATACGATACACGAGGACCTTCGGGAATAATCTACACGCGATACAAAAGAGCTCCGGCGATTAACTGCAGCCTGCCACATAACAACGCCATTTGCATATCTGCGAAAAAATGGGAATGCTATTTGGAAAAAGTACATACGCATCCGGAGCCGACGTAGAACGCAATATAATACTTTAAACATCGTTTACGTACTATTGCTTATTTACCATCCCACGTTCGTTCATTCATTCATTCATTGTTGCGTCGATTCCCCCTTGAGCATATTCTCCCCGACAAGTTAATGTAATTTTCAGCTAACGACCTTCAAATGATCGTATTTGACGGCACGGCTGAATGAACGCTTTGCTCGGAGCTTCCTCCTCTTCGTGATCAACCATGCGTTCTAGATCGGAATCGCATTAGGCGATTGTGAAGGCCAGCCCGGAACGTGGATACCATTTCTGACCTTTCCACTTGGCGACTACGGGTGTTCCGGATCGTTATCGGACCATAACTCGACAGCGGGGCGATGTAGCCGCTTAAAAATTATCGATCGACAAATGAATGTATCGAAGCGTTGCTCGCGAGAGAGAGAGCATCTTTCGGGATAACGATTCTTCCTCTACGACTGTGCGAAATTGCCCCCCGCACAACTTCATTTAGTATAAAACTAAGACAATGTCAAAGTAAAATCAATCATTCTTATTCTCGTCTACAGGAATTAAAAAAGATTGACTTACTATATTGAGACCAGAGTAACTTTAGATATTCTTGCGTTTATTCTCCGTCTTGCAACGCACGAGGTTGGCACCGCGATATTCGATAAAGGACGAATCTAGATTTTAGAATTTTTCATTTAATAAGATTAAAATATTCTATGTGGAAGTATTGCATGACGACCAATGGCTGGCAACTTCTAATTAAAGAAATTCATTGCAAAAAATATTACCTCACCCTGGCTGAGGTAATATTTTTCGCAATGAATTTCTTTAATTAGAATTTGCCAGCCATTGGTCGTCATGTAACTTTTCTACAGTTTAATCAAGAACTGGCGTTAAATAATTCTTTACGTTATTAAAATATTCCTTTCTCTATAATAAATATGAATGAAAAATAAGACCATATTAAAATGAAATCAATAATTCTTATTCTCCTCTGTCGAATTAAAAAAGATTGACTTACTATATTGAGACCAGAGTAACTTAATATATTCTTGCGTTTAGAATAATTTTTCCCTCGGTCTTGCAACGCACGAAGTTGGCACAGCAATATTCGACCAAAGACGATATATAGGATTATTTTATTTTAGAATTTTTCATTTAAGATAAAAATATTCCTTTCTTTATAATAAATATGATTAGCGCTATATCGATCCTATTTTACGATGCATTCAAGTGTAACAGCATCGGCAAATTTTTCCGCGGGTGCGGAAGAATGCATTCCTAATTTACTGTATCTCAAGTTCCGTTTCAATTAACTATAGAGCGAGGACACGGTAATTAAGCGGCGCTCTGTATAAATAATAAAACACTCCCGCTACTTGTTTCCGAGGCTACAAGCTTTCAGCGTTAAGTCGCTAAAGTTCTCGCTCCTTCCTTTTACTCTACTTTCGCTTTGCTCGCCCGCATCTGCCTCAGCTGCACTTCGACGTTCGCGTCCGTTGGGATTTATTTCGCGTATACCTCCGTCGGGTGCTCGACGGAAAAGTTGATGGAGGGAACTGTGCGGAAAACACATACAGCTGTCGACGGTGAGCGCGGCAACGTCAAAATTTACACTTTACGTTCCGCCAAGTTGCACGGCGACGAAAGTTACAGCTAACCGGCTCGTCTTGGGCTGAGCGGGCGGAGAGCGCCGAGATTGCCGTTTTCCCTCTCGCAATTTCCTCCGCCGAGTCCGACGCCGGCGACACAATGCGTTAATATTAAACGTCGTATAACGGGAAATTACAATTTACACGCAAATTATTATCCGCGTGCGCGCGCGGCATCCAGCCACGCGGTCACGCCGTGCACAATAGCGTGCAACATTTATTCACGCGCGCACTCGAACAGCCGAGCGTTAACGATCAAACGTCAAAATTGATTCTCCGCGGTGTGATTGGCGGTATTGTCCAAGTCGAAAATTCGCGTACGCGCTCGAGTGGGGCGGGGGGGACATTTTTGCGCGTCGAGCGCGCGCGGTTAATTAACTGTGTCGATTAATTAGATAGCAATATCCTCGATATTGGCACGCATGCCGCCGTCACCGCCGCCCGCCCGCCCGCGTTCCCACAACCGCGTATTTTCCATCCCCGTTGATTGTAGCGGACTCTGCCGCGTGCCCGATTCTCCCCTCGTTTGTCCACTCGTCCAATAATTGCCGGGTGTCATAATTACCGGATATTCGGTAATTACGCCGGGAAGGCACGGTGTCTTTGATTTGCGGCCCGGTCCAAAGTTTCAATTGCAATTTCATTTCGGGTTCGATGACAGTCGGCAACGCGCGCAACGTTAAATATCGCCTGGCTCTCTCGTCGCTCCCTCCCCCCCCCTCCCTCGCGCGGATACATAATTAAACGATCAATAAATAAAGCGAAATTATACACTACGCGAGGTCATAATCCCTCGCCGTTGAGAGCGCGCCCGCGCGCGCTCGCTCAAGCCGGTTTACCCGACTCTAGGGATGTGTGAATTTATAATTAGCCCGTCATTTGTTGTAAACCGCAAATGCAATCTCGTATTCATCGCGCGGCAACAACAACGGGGTTGGGAGCCATACATTTTTGATGGCGAGCCGACAAATTGACCGGCGCACTTTGAAATTGCGCCATACGAAACTAACGAAGCGTGTGTGCATCGCCGATACATAATTCATCGACGCGCGCGCGCGGTAGAATCTATCCTTGAAATTTACATATATAGCCGTCGAAAGATAAACCCTCGCCGTATATACCCCGTCGTTTTTAACGTCGCCTCGGCACCGGCGGCACCGGCACCGCCGCACCGATTGCGCGCGTTGTAATTTTCACGCTCGGGACCAGCGCCGCGTGTACGCCGCCCCCCTCCCCTTTTCCTCTCCACCCCGTCCGTCCGACTCGTATGCCGCGCGTCGCGATATTTTCGGCATTATGCAAAACACCCCGTCTTTTTTATGATGCAGATATTATCGCAACATTTTCCTCGGCCTTGCGTTCCGTCCGCTGCCGGCAAAGCGTTACCGCATTAATTCGGCAGGCCGGTTTCCGGTGGCGAGCCGGGGAATAACAACCACCCCCTCCCCGCTCGGAATAAATTTTGCATAAAAATAATTTGGGGGAAACTCGCGCGCTTCAGAAATGCTTTGGGCCGCGAGGAGCTAAATAGGTGCGCGCTGTTTATTTTCGGGTGGTGCAGCGCGCGCGGAAACGGTCGTTGTTGTTTTTTTATTATATAAATATCGATGCACATTTGTTCTTTCGCGCAAACATTAACGCACCGCGCGTTCGGTAAAGGGTAAACACCTTTCGCGCGTTTGTTTGGCGTAAACCGAGAGAAAGGGGGGGAGGGGGGGACGCAAGCGATCCTTCAATTTTGCAAGCGGAATTTCCAGGTTGCGCGCCGATGCCGGGTCGATACGTACGCGATAAATCTTCGTACGCGCGTGTTCGCCGCGCGAACTCCGTCGAATAAAATTTGCGCACATTAGCCCGCGCGTATTACGGAAGGTCGCGCTCGCGCCGCGAAATTCTCCAGCGTCGAGAACTTTTCCGGATTAGCCGGGCGAGCGACGTGTACGGATCGCTTTTACGGGGCTGGCTAAATGAAATTCATGGAGACGAGGGATGAGAGAGAGAGAGAGAGACTCCGGCGCGCGCTCGCGACGCTGGGAAAAATTGGAGCGTCGCGACAGGCGGTAAACGACACGTCGGGAGGGGGTGGCATGCACGCAAACGTCGATTCAAGGCTATCGCATGCGTGCGCGCGGGTGTATACGATATATTTTATGTTTCGACGATATCGCGCCGTATAACATGGAAAATCAGTCTGGCGTTTATTGAGGCGCGACAGGCGAGCCGCCCTCGCCATCTTGAACGGCATTAAAACGATTCGCGGGTGCATCGCGTTATGACATTTTTCCATTAGAGCCCCGGGCCGCGGGCGTAATTATTTCTGTTCGAATCGAGATTGGGGGGGGGGGTAAACGGTCGCGGGACACGCGAGCGTGGGAAACGCTTAGATACGATTCTCGGAAGATTATTTTATTAAGTCCCGCGGATTAGTGGCTTACAATCGCAGAAATAGCTCGACCTTAACACGGCGGGGGGAGGGGAGGATAGCGTTAGCCAGGGGAGGAGAGGGGGTGGGGAGGGGGCCGCCGTTTATAGCCGTCAAAGTCGCATACATCGCGAAAGGTTGAGTAACACCCGCGCGCGCGCTCGCGCCCCGATGGCGACGCGCGGCGGGAACGCACGGGGGGGTCCGGGCCCGAGCGGAAAGATTGTTGTCGCGACGCAAGAATGCCGGGTGCAACATTCCGCGTGGATGCGCGCTCGTGCGACCGGTCAGAAATATGCCCCCCAAACCTTCGAACTGCGAATCGTTGCGGTTGAATGCGGCGAGATCCAATCACAACGGTTTACCCCCAGAAATTGGTTACGCGATCTTTCGCCGTTTTACATCACGGCCGTGCGGCCGTACGCGATTACGTCGTAGGACTCTCCTCCACGTCTACGACAATCGCTGGTGCGTAGACTTTCCCGATACCGGTTCGGGTCTCGCGACGAAATCGTAAACGGTATACGACAATCTTTCTGCTCAGGCCCTCCGGCGCTCGCGACGTTTGTCGGCTCGTTACGGCTTTTAATCCCTGATGAATACGAATCGATGTACATTCATTCACGCGGCTCGTACACGTTTTCCCCGACTTTCATTAAGAGAGCTCCCGTTGAGAGGACGCGGTAACGTAATAGCGCCATTTGCTCGCGTCGCCGGGCTCGCACGACCTCGCGGTGAAAACGAAACGGCGACGTGTCTATCGGTAATTGCGTCGAGAGTCAATGGTAATATTCCACGTCAGTCGTCACGGCGTTCCAAAGATTGTCGTAACAGTTTCCGATTTCGTGGTGAAGCTCAAGCCGGTACCGGGAGTCAACGCACAAAGAATTGTCGTAGACGCGGAGGAAAGTTTTCAACACCCAAACACAATTGCAAATCTCCATTCGCTCGCGTCGCCTGGGCCGCACGACCTCGCGGTGAAAACGATACGGCGACGTGTCGTCAATCGGTAATTCCGCGTCCATCGTGACGGCGTTCCGGCGCGTCGCGCCGTGTCCGCTCCCGGGGAGCAGTGTCTATCGCGACAGAAAAAAAGGAGGAAGCGCGTGGACAGGCGACGCGACGGGGTACCCGAGAGAAGAGAAAAGATCCCGCGTCTCGCGGGAGCGATCAAATTATCGGGGAAACGTACTTCAAAGGGCCGACCCTCGCCCTCTTCTCCCGCGGGTCCGCGGCGGAGAGGAGAGCGCGGTTAAATTGTCGCGGTAAAGATCGCGAGCGAGGCGGGGCGAGGCGAGGCGAGGCGAAGCGAAGCGAAGTGGATCGTGGGACGCGCGGCGAGGCGCGCGGCGGTGCGAATAAAAGCGGAATTCCCGAGGCTAAATGCTTCCCTCCTCCTCCCCCCTTCCTACGATTACCCGCGTAATCCCGCGAAATCGATTAACGAAAAGTCACCGCGGCGAAAACATTTGCGAGCGGCGCGCCGCAGAAACGTCGGCGTAAACGAGCGGCTAACGCTTCGCGAAACTGTACTCTAATTATTTAATTACGTTGGAAATTATTCCCGGGAACGAGAAACGTAACACGGGCGAGGTTAAAGGGCTGTTACGCTCCCCCCTTCTTTTTTCCTCCCCCGTTTATCATAATTTCCCGTATTGTTGCAATGAAAATGTCACGATCTTTCGTTAGAGCAAATCGAAATAGAATTGGGTTTTTACAGATAGCTGAGCTAACATTTTCTTTGACATTTCTGACAGTTTGACGTCCCGTCCATGCGCGACAGTCATAACAATTTGTACGCAGGAGGACCGGGGGTATTTTATAAGCGATATACGAGCTCGCGTTCGAGCTGGAAACGGTCGAGAGTAATTTGCGGGCCAAGATGATACGATCTTCCGGTGTCATCGTCGGTTCTCTCGCGACGACGAGCGAAGGAAGAAGCGATAAAAGAGAGAGAAAAAAAAAGAAAATGCCCGAGCACATCGAGGCTTGCGCGGCGAGACGGAGATGGAAATAGGGGGAGGGGGAGCTCCGTTAAGAGGGATTGCGCGATTAATAAACAGTTTCTCTTGTCAATGTAGTACGTTTGCCCAGCATAATGAAGCAATTATAACGTAGCGAGGTTTCGCCCGCAAAATCCCTCTTAGGCACCGCTGCGCGCGGCGTGGCGGTGGGCAGAGCGAAGTCGGAACGTGAGGTCGCGCGGCGGCGGACCTGATCGAGCCTCTTTCTACTGGCGCGGCTCGAGGAGGGGGCGAGAGAGAGAGAGAGAGAGAGAGAGAGAGAGTCCGCGCCGCGACAGGGGGGGGGG
>NW_011967194.1:1022087-1063430 GCF_000949405.1 Vollenhovia emeryi
CCGCGCGCGCGGCGGCGGCGGCATTCGCGCGCCCGCACCCCCGACAAGCGGAACGTGTTGCCGCGCGGTGGCAACTCCTCGTCGCGCGCGCCAAGGGCGTCACGAATCGCTGTCGTCGTGGCGATGACGTCGCGCCCGATGGCCGTTGCGACGTCGCCCGCCGCCGAGTAGTAAGGCCGCGCTACAGGCGCGACGACGCCAGCCGAGCGCAGCCTGAAACGGCCTTCCGACGGCGCGTGGACGCGCGGCGGCAGCGGCGGCGGCAACGACGGCGGCAGCGGCAGCGGCAGCGGCGGCGGCGGCGGCCGCGGCGGCGACGACGGCGGGGAAACCCCCTATCGACCCTATCCGCGCCGCGGCGGCTGGCTAACCTTGCGGCCCGTCTCTAGACGAGTCCTATCTGTACGGTGCGTCTCGGAGCGGCGTCTCCGACCCCCGAGAGATTTCCGCGCGGCATCATTCGCGCGTCCGGCCGTCGTGCGGCCGAATTAACCCCCCTCCCCCGCCCGCGGACCTTGATCCACGTTGACGCGTCTAACCCGGTCAATCACCCGCTTTGGCACGCGCAAACCCGTTGAGCTGGCCCGCCAGCCAACCAGCCAGCCAGCCAGCCAGCTAGCCAGCAGCCAGCGGTTGGTGTCGCGGTCGGAGCCCCGCGCGCGTCGAGTGCCGGTCGAGCTTGATCGAGCCTCAACCGCGTGCGTCCGCGGGACGAGTGACGCCGAGTGTCGGAGTTGCGGCGAGCGAGCCCTGCACCGGATCGTGCGTGCGTGCCTTCGTGCCTGCGTGCGTGCGTGCAGCCGCATCTCGAGTACGTAAATCAATTTTGCCAACGACCGCGGTTAGACAGAGAGAGAGAGAGAGAGAGAGGGAGGGTGGTAGAAAATTACATTCCGCACTGGTCCCGCGACGATCCCGCGGAGAGACACCGCGCGCGAGACGATTGGTCGACGCGGCCGGCGCGGGCCGTAATTAATTTCTCTCCGCTGCTCGGTCGCCGATATTAGGCAGCCGAAGGTCGCTCCTCGGAGACAGCGAGAGATTACGTCCGCGGGGGGGTGGGATAAAAGTAGCACGGCCGACGTGTGCTCGACGGACGATTTTCTCCCCCCCGTCCGCGTGATACGCTCTCCTCGCGTTCGACGACACTATCGTAATCAGTTAATTTCCGGGCGTTAAGCGGTTTCGTCGGCCGGCGAACTGGCGATATTCGGGACGGCGCGCGCGAGATACCACCGTCTATGACAATTCGGCGGCGGCAGGTGCGCGGGATAATCGCCGGCGGTGTGCTATCGCGATCAATTCCTTCCCGGGGACTCCTCGCGTCGAGGGCTCTTCGCGCCTCCTCGTCGTTCACCGGCGATTGCGGGATCGGCTGCGACACGCGAAACGGCGCGGAGCGCAAGAAGAGGAATCGAGAGAGCGATTGCGGATCGATATACGGTACGTCTCAGTTTGAGGTATACCCCTGGACTCCGTCACTGTCGCGTGTTAAACGAGATTGCAATTTTTTTTCGTTATATCAATCTGATAAGATTAAGAGATTCGAGGGAGAAGAAGGGAGGGAGAGAGAGAGAGGAGGAAAAAGTGTTAGATCTTCCGGCACTGCCATTACCGCACCTTGGAAAGTTGGAGATTCGATCTTGATAGTTTTGAAAAGAGCGAGGGAACCAAAGTTGGAATTAGATTCCTCGACTTATTATTGTTGTACTTGATATGAACGGAAACCGGGTCGGCAGTATTTGTGCGCGGAATTAGCGGAATTGGAAATTCGACGCGCCGCGCGTTGTATTTGAAAATATTAAAACTCTATTTTAATGCACGTCCAAAGGGTAAAGGGATTAAACCGTAATCACTTTTGTGGTCATTGACACTCACTGCGCGTGCCGGGCGCAAAGCCTCAATATTTGCGTTAATTGCGTTATAATTAAACAAATTCCGCATTATTTCGCCGGGCGCTGTGCATTGACGACGTGGCATGATAGCGCGCAGTAACGCCAATTCGATTAATTCTAACGCAATTAACACAAATATCGGGGCGTTGCACCCGCGCGCGATATCGCGAGCGCGGACGCGTCTTCCGCCTCGCGCGCGTTCCGCGGATGTTTTATTAAATTTCATAGCGACAGCGTCCTTCGCTGTGAAATCGGTGATCGATAGGTAACACACGTTCTACTGGAAAAACGGACCGGAGACACGAGAGAAAGAGAGATAGAGAGACGAATGCCGTCGCGAAAATGCTCGCGCGATCAGAGGCGCGGCCTATTGTCGCGAGCCTATTTTTCGCGCCAGGTTTAATCAGCCGAGACATACGTGCGCGCGCGCGCGCTTAATTCTATCTGTTTAATCTATCTAATTACTCCATGACGAAACGTAATGAAATTATGAATGGATTAAGTGGCGGCGGTGCGACGGAGCGTTCCATGCCGCCTTAATTAAGTCGCGTGACGCGGCCGCCGCGACTTGCCTACCCCGAAGAAAAAGAAAACTTTCGATTATCAATGGCCGCAGTTTTCACGAGGCCCCCCCCCTCCCCCCGAGAAACGCGGGAGACACGACCGGGCCTTTTGAAATTCAATGTCACGCACGTATATTCTTGGAACACGCGCATCATTTCTCGTCTCCCCCGTTGAATTCATCTCGCTCGCGAAAGGATTACGCGCGATTCTACTCCGTCTTGAAAGCGCGGCCCCCGCGTATTACGCGCGGGGGATCGAAGGGACAATCGCGGGGCTTCGGCGCCGCGGGGGCTTTGATACCATTCGACAAGTGTATTATCGTCCGTGATAAGTCGCAGAAATCGAGATTGCCACGGGTTGCGTTCGCTCGGGAGACGGCGCATGAATGCCCATTGTCCGCGATATCTGTCTTACAAACGATCACGTTGACGAGGAACATTCAACGCTGCCCGGACTCTTAAACCCTACTCGATCATCGACGTACTTTATCTCCATTTGCGAAACGCGCACCTTCGAAATCGCGCTATCGGTAGACTATTTTCCTCGCTCGAGCGCTAATAGAGAAGAACGTACCCTGTTACGAGACAGGCTTCTAATATGGGATAGCAGCTTTTCAATCGCAATCATCTAACGATTAATTTTCCACCAAACAGATTTCACTCCGAGGGCGATGAATTCACGGTGAAACCGACGGATGATGCCTGGAGGAAAGTTCTCTAGTACGAGATAGGCTTCTAATATGAGACAGCAGGTTTCCAACATCAAAATTTTATCACAAATCTTTAGTCGCAACGATTATACGATCTAACAATCAATTTGCCACTAAACAGATTTCACTCCGAGGGCACTAAATTAACGATGAAACCAATAGATGATGCTTATTAATGTAGCAAAAACCCCGCTATCTCATGTCAGGAGCTTATCTCATAATGGAGACTTTCCTCTGTTAGCAGAAATTCCGCTGTCTCATATTAGGGCTTTTCCGCTACGTGTATCGATATTAATATATATATGTGTGTGTGCATTGTGAGCCGGGAAGACGATTCGTGAATACGTTATCAACTTTTCAATTTTCAAAATCGCCTCTTTCGAAAGTCTTTGGAAAATAAAGGAAATCGTTCCTCCCCGCTTGACTCACGTTCTCGCGAAGAAAGCGGTCCCTCTTTTGCATTCCCGATTCGAAAACACTCCGCGTTCCTCACACACGTCCCGAATGGCTTCTGCACACTCGGCACGGAGGTAATTTTTTTTTCCTCCCGGCGAATAAACGTTACAAAGGAGAGACGGCGTATAATTGAGAGTAAGCAAGGGGCGAGAGGAAATCCGCGTCTCGGCCATCGAGGGAGAGTCTTAGGAAATTTCCCGACGACGGTATATCCGTAGTCGTGCGGAAACAATATTCGCAAAAGAATGGAAATCTTCCTCTCTATAAATAGAGGGGCTCGAGAGAGGGTTAAAGCGAGCGAGGTAAACTAAACGGTGACGCGCATGACTGGTCGGCTCTGAGTAGAGCGTCGCCGCGCACACTTGGTCAATTTTTTACTACCCTCGGACTGCCCCCGAATTTGTTTTTGGGATCAATAGAAGGGAGCGCGTGGCAGTTTATTCCGTAGATTCCTCCGGACCTACTTCCGGGCCGAGGAGGGGCTTGGGAGGGAGGAGCCGAGCAATTCGGCGCGACGGCGGCTTTCGGAGAAAACAAATTCCAAGGCGATGGACGGGGAACGATCGCGTGAAAGATTGACAAAGCGCGCGCGCGACTCTTCGCCTCGCGCCCCCACCATTTTTCAACCCCGGCTCGACAACTAGCGTTTTATTTTTGACAGTTTCGTTATTCGATATTGATCAAGCGGTGCGGAGCGATAGTCGCGGTCGCGGCAGCCGGTACGACGAGATTAATTATTTAGAGACAATCGGTTTGGCGGCGATTTATATTTCCCATGGGTCAAAGGGCGTGCAATATGCATGCACTCGCATGTATAAATGTAGCCCACCAAAAACCGATAGCGGCGATATTTCTCCATGCAGCTGCCGTCGTAGCCGTGGACTCGGTTAAAAATTTATGAATTTCGCGCCGCGGCCCGGATTTATCAAACTTAATAAGACGCATTGTCCTTTACGAGGAAACGGTTCGCGGACCCGCAGCCATGCTCCGCCCCGTACCTCTCGTATATTTTGAAAAAAGAAAAAAGAAGAAGGCGAAAAAAAACAACGCGCGCGCGCACTTAAAATCTCGACATTTCATAGAGTCGGATTTCGTCGGTAAAAAATACTTTGACTCTTTTTTTTTTAACGATATCGCAACAATGGAATCGTGTTTCATCAAAACGCCGCGGTGCTCGAAATTTCTATCGAATATTACACGGGCGAGAGGGAGAGAGAACGCGAGAGTAAGGGAGAAAACGTTTGAGCCGGGGTCGCGCGCGCGGGCAAGGGCCCCCGCGTAACGAAACGCTCGCGTTCGATATCTCGATGGCGTAATAAACACCGCCGGGCTAAATTGAGAAAATTATATTCCTCTCGCCGGCGGGGCGAGCGCTTTCGCGTTATCGAAGCTGAAAAGGCGGCTAAGTGTTTGTGTACCCTGAAGATCCCGGGAGCGCTGACAGTGGCACACGGCGCCTCCTCCGCCGTGCCACGGGGTATTCCCTCGGTTAAAGTGGCTGTGTGCGCGCGCGCGTTCAAGAGGATACCCCGGGTTAGTGCCTGGGCGCGGGAGACGGCGGGCTGAACTAACAAACCTCCCGTTCCCCTCGGTAAAAACTTTGAATGCCACGAGGTTCCCCCGGCTTTGCTCCGGAAAAGAGAAAAATTACTCGGTCGCAACACAAGAAGTAATCGCTGTCGTCGTCGACGTCGTCGTCGTCCTCCTCCTCGTCGTCGTCCTCGTCGTCCTCGTCGTTGTCGTGCGGCGCGAGCTAAAAATAGACGCTGACACTCCGGAGAATAGTCACCTCTCTAAAAAAGTCTGAATAGCGGGACGCGCGGTGAGATGTAACGCGGACGGACGGAAGAGACTCCCGGAGAATTGTTTCCTCCGTGCGAGGCGATTCTTACGAGCAAGAGTAAGCGCGCCGTCGCGTTGTTTCCCGTTTCCGAACACGGGATTCCCCCGGTGCGGCCCTTTGTCACCGGGCGAGCCTAGGGGGCCCCTTCGAGAGGGGGTATGTTCCGCGACCGGAAATTGAACGCGACCGTTTACGACTGTGTAATAACTGGCTTCGTACCGGACCACTTAAACAGCAATTGTAGGTCATCTCGACGAGGCACTTGGCACGGCACAATACCGCGCGCGCTCTCTCTCTCTCTCTCTTTCTCTTCACGAGTCGAAGCTACCGGTCGAGATTGTTGACAATGAGATAGGAAAGTGGCTCTCGAACGAAACCATTGAGAACTAAACGCCGACGAATAACGATTCGCTCGCGAAACGGAATCGCCCGATGGCCACAGCGATACGTACGTAATTAAAAATGTATCGACGTTACATTTAACCTTTGGAGACCCGGGAGACGTTGCGTAACGTTCCGCTCTCACGCAACCTTTTATTTCCTCATTCGAAATTCTCGCGATCAACAGATTTAGTCCGGCCCCGGCCGTAACGGACGTAATTAACTTTGGCAAAAACTCTTACAGCCATACGGTCCGCGTATAATTGCGTTATCACCTTAATAAGTCTCATCTGGAAGGGTCTAAGGCAAAAAGCGAATGGGATATTGAATTATTTTAAAGCCGCTTCTACCTCGTTAACGCTGCGAGGTCAGCGACGTTTCAATGGCCAGGCGGAGTAATTTATCCCGAGTTCTGTATTAATATCGCATTCGGAACAAGATCATCTCGGAATCCCGACCAGATCCTTGACCCAAAGTTTAAATTTCGTCGCGCATCATTGCAGAAACTGCGATCGACGTCTCGAACGGCTTTAATAAGATCGCGTTCTACGTCGGGCTAGAACACCGGCGTACATGTGCGATTCTAAAAGGTAGCGAGTCAACTGGGAATGCATCGATCGTCATTTCAAGTACTGCACGAGGTCGTTCTACGAGCCGTTCTTGACGCATCGGCCAATCGCGACGACGATCGAAGCGCGTTTCAAATTTTATAGCTCTAATTTCGCGGAAGGTCTGATTGGCTTGAAATGCTTTTCATGTTCGATCTCTCGGCAGAGAGCTTTCTCTACTTTGATCCAGAGAGTCTCGAGAAAAGAGAGCGCGGGACTCCTTATTAGAATAACTCACTTATTCTCATCGTTATTAGTTTTTCATATCCCTTGTATATTTAAATTAATAAGTTTATTAGAGCAACGATAGAAAGTCTAATCAATTTTAGGAATAAGATGAAGCAAGTCGAAAATTGGACGCGAAGATGTCAACTTTACACTGTTATTGCGACCAATATTACCACGTGCCTCGGTCGAATTGGTGAGACGCTCGCCTAGAGTGCAGGGAGGTCCAGGTCCAAACCCTGGCCGAGGTAATATTTTTCGCAGTAAATTTTCTGTATTATTAAAAATGCCAGATATAGTCAAGAAAACACTGACGTTGTTAATTACTGGCTGGCGACATTTAAGAATATTCTTGTTAGTTGATTATACACCATTGACCTCGAACGTAGTGTTCCCACGTAATTGGGGAAAGGGGGGAAGGAATAAAGATGTCATATTTATACTGTTATCGCGACAAATATTGCCTCAGTGGTCGAATTGGTGAGACCCCCGCCTAGAGTGTAGGAAGTCCAGGTTCAAACCGAGGGGGAAACCGCTGACCAAAATCTTGTACACCAATGCCCACTAATGCCCAGCGAGCATTTAGCTTATTTTATCTTATTATATCTCTATAATGCCCCAGCAAGGTCTAATGCCCAAAAATGCCTAGTAGTGCCCAGTAATGCCGCAAATCTGTACACAGTGCCCTCAGCGGTTTTCCCCTCGGTATACATTTTCTGTGTTAAAACACTGGACGGTTAACGTCGACTAAAAAGCTTGATTATTGTTATCTGTTACTGGCAACTTAAAGAGATTTCTACGTTTAAAATCAAGTAAGTTAGCACGACGGCTTATCGCGTGGTACGATCGTAGCTCTCTCGTAGTTCCGCTGGATTTAAGGTACTGTCTGGCGTAACTAGAAAATCTTGCCAGGTCGAAACGGTCGTCTCGCTAATGTCGCCGCGCGACGATCCAACTTGTCAGGTTCCGCATAGTTTCACAGAAAGTTGGTGACGCGTACATTTTTACGATCCTTTATAGCGCGCGTACCTATGGCACTTTTGCGGAAGTTGCGCTCGAATTTAAGAAACGGTCGCGAAAGCACGCGGATGTTTATCAAGCGGGAAGTTTGTTTCGGGATAATAAAAGTCGACGGGTTGAGAAAAAAAAAAGAGGAGAGAGGAGACCGAAGGTCTCGAGGGAAACTTGCGGGCGTCCTCCTTCCCGAAGTCGAACGCTCATGTTAAAGTAAGGAGGTATCCCCTGTAAATTTAATGCCGGATCGTGTCCGCAGATGTCGACTTTTCTACACCCTCTCCCCTTTCCATCCCTCCCTCGGCCGCCACTATTTTTTTCCCGGCGCTACGTCAATCCCCATGAAAGAGTTGGCGGCGCGGTCGTGTCGTCCGCGCGCCATCCTTTTCAATTATTAAATTGCCGAGATCAGCCGCTCTCACTCCCGAGCATAATCCACCCTGTGGGCATCGCGTTGGCAGATCCGTTTCACACATTCCCGAAACGCTGGCTTTTCCTCCTTGCTCCCTTAGTCTCCGTCTTTCCCCTTCCATCTTTCGCACCCCCACACACACACGCGCGCGCGCGCGCGCACGCACACGAAGTCGCATCAACCTCAAATTCATGTTCATTATAGATAGATTCCTAAGCCATTAACATCCCTATAATCTTACCCGTTCCGAACAACGCCATCAATCCTCTCCGCCCTAAGCCGCCCCTTCCATCTCAATTTTCCCGATCATCCCTCACCGTCCGGTAATCCTGTAAAATGATAATACGACGGTGTCACTGGATTCGGTGAAATAATAGCGCGTCGGCGTTATATTAATTAACTCGCGTACGGACGGAAAGCCACATTATTGCTGGTCACGAGATACGTATTTTTCATTTCGCGCGCGCACTATTTTTCCCGGGCGACAATTTTTCTTTTTACTGGAGAGAGAGAGAGAGAGAGAGAGGGTTTTGCCCGTGGCTCGGACGTAAATAAATTTATTCGATTCCGTTTGTGATCGGAGATGTTTTCTCGCGGGTCTTCCAGGGGAAACGGACCGACTGCGGAGGGACAAGTGAAAAAGTTGACGCGGCGTGTGCCATCGGCAAACATCCGAGACGGCGGCGACCAGCGATTGCTAAATTCCCGCTTGCCCCCCGAGGATACGTTATTTCTGAAGGCGCAGGTTCGCATCCCGCGCGGATCAAATGTGCCCGCGATGGCGGCGGAAAGTGGGCCAGGTCGGCTGTCGGAGCCGGTAAGTTAACGGCGACAATGTAAAGCAGTTTCATCCCTTTGCCCGGTTCGATAGCGCCTCGCGGCTGCGGGATTAAACTTTAGATAGAATCTCCAACTTTATTTATCTACTTTGATAACGCGCGAGAGACGAAGCGATGCTATATATACCGAAAATGACACGAAACGAGATAAGGCTTTAATTTCGGGTGTGACGTACGATATAGCGCGATCGCGCCGACACCGTTCACCGTAACGGGTATACCTGCTAAAGTTCACTTGAGGCGAAACGTTTGTTAAAAAGGGCGAAAAGAAGGGGAGGAGGCGTGCATGACCGCTCGTCGGCGTAAACGCGTGACAAACGTGCGGGAAACGCGTCGCGGGAAAATTAAGGTCAGTGGTTTCGGGATAGGAGTCTGTGTGCGCTCGGGGACAAGATCTCTCGTGCTCGATTCCTTCATTAATCCTCATTATTCTTCGTTAACCTTGCTCTCGTTGCTCATTAATCTCCGTTAATCTCCCGGCGGAGCTATCGCCAGCTCCACTCGTCGGGAACAGGCGAGGCAATGGAACTGATAATATTCTTGATTCACTTGGCGCCCCTTTGCGACACTCGCACAGCCCCCGTCTAATCTGGCAAAACAAATAACTAGTTGACTCGGGCGTGTTTGCAGATGCAACCGGGAGACGTCAGTTGCGGCGACGGCGGCGCGACGAGGAGTCACCGACGACCTTAAGGTGCGATCGCCTGGAATGAGGCGCTGAGATAAAGACGCCGAGCCAGGCGCGTTTATGAAGTGGGATCCCCCTCGCCGGTCTCGCGGAACTCGGGAGTATTACGCGATAAAGGGTGAATATCGGCAGCTCTCGCCGCTGCCGTCCCGCCGTGCCGAATCGCGGATGTCGAGCGCAGCACAAAGCTGAGTCCGCGCTCGTTGGAGAGAAAAAGGCGCGCGTACCGCTTGGACATTTGGCGAGATCTCCGATCTCTCTCGCTCTCGCGCCGCGCGTACGTTCGACGCGCAATTATCACGGATTATTCTCGCGAGCCTCGTGAGCCTCGTCGCGAGTGGTGTCGGTCGGTCGGCGCGGAAACGGCCGTCGTAACAAATCGATCGCGGATTCTCGCTCCAACGGCCGTGGAATCGCTCGGCGCCGCTTGCCCCGAGACCCCCGAGTCATGCGGGCGGAAGCCGGTGGACGTGCGGCGACGAGCGTCGCGCGGAGCAGCAGCTTCTCGTCGGGCTGGTATCCGCCGCTGGCCTCCCGGCCGAGCACGAGATGAAAGCGCGCGTCGCGTCCACATCGCGGGATGTCGTCGGGACTGACGAAGACGGGATGAAGACGGGGAGAGGACGGGACGGGGACGGCAAAATGTCCGCCGCGGCGAGGCCGAGGCGTCGCCGTCGCTCGCTGCTCGCCGCGATCGCCCGCTGCTGCTGCTGCTGGCTGCTGCTGATCGGCGAGTGCGCCGGCCAGAAGCCGATCAACCTCGGCGGCAGCAAGAAGCGCGACGTCTACATCGCCGGCTTCTTCCCGTACGGCACCCACGTGCCGGAGGGCCACATCGGCCGCGGCGTCATGCCCGCGGTCAAGCTCGCGGTGGAGCACATCAACGAGCACCCGACGATACTCAGGGACTATCGGCTGCACATGTGGTGGAACGACACGGAGGTGAGATCCCCCGGCGCTAGTTAGCCAATCCCTAAATGCCAATTTATCTTCTCTTCCACTTTTTCAATAAGGATGCGAGCTCCTCTCCCGGGCGCAATGCTATACGCTCTTTCTCCTTTCTTTTTCCAATTATCCACCTTGTACATTGTTCAACGTAGATTCTTTTTCATTATTATTTCATTACGGACCTGCCCGAGTCTTTTGTCGAGTCGCCGTTATCGCACAAGGCTCGTTAAAGATTAATCAATTATTACCTCGCTTACAGCGCCTTTCGTCACTGTTCAAATACACTTTTTAATCTTGTCCGAAGATTAATAATTCACCGCAATTCCCAATCGTTGAATAAATAATCATGTTTGACAGTAATAATGTGGGCTTGTGCGAGCCACTAAAGACTCCAAGACGCCCGGCCGCGAAACTGAAATAACGCGTTCAATCGAAAATTCATTAATTATTACGAGATTTCGATATTTATGTTTTCTCCCGTCATTCTACAGCTGTATTTCTCAATCTCGATTAAATTTCAAACGACGGTTGATCACAATTCCTCAAGACTTTTCATCAAAATGTCACCACTTTTATCCCTCTTTTTTTCTCCCCTGCCTTCTATTGAAATGCAAGGGATCTAATTTAATACGTGAGGGGAAAAGTAGTATTATGAAATTCTACTTCATTTTTAATAGCACGGAAGCTTCCAATTTCGGTAAATGTATTTAATGAAACATCAATTTGTACAAGATTCAATACCAATAACGTAGCGAAGTAGAGAGATAAATGTAGCGAGTTTTTAAATTTTATCTTGAGAGAAAATCACGCGGGAAGCACTTAAAAAATAATTTTCTACTGCCATTTACGGCCCGTATGAAAGTGCATTAAAAATCACAATACGCGTGTACGCGAGGTCGTGTGCGAAAGAATTACAAATTTGCAACGTATTGTAATTATAAACATTGCTCGCGACGTGTAATATTTAATATCACAGAGGAGAGTCCTCTATTATGAGATAGTAGATTTTCAAATTCAATGAAAAATCCTTTCTCGCAACGATTACACGATCCAAACGATCGATTCTCCGCCAAGCAGATTTCGCTCCAAGGGCAATAAATTCATGGTGGAACCAACAGATGACGCCTACCAATTTAGCAGACACTCCGCTATCTCATAACAGGGGACTTGCCTCTATAAATTTTGCTCCGGGACATTTTTAATAAATATAATAATTATCTTTCAATTAAATTTCGAGCGGGTCGCGCTATCTCATAATAGGGGATCTATATACTCTCTTCTGTCTAATTCTCCGCTTATATATAACAGGGCTTCTGCAAACTTGTGCTACAATAGCGCGAGAACACTGGGACCTCTTCTTACCCGCCTACAAACGTTTACGTTGATAAAAATCGTAAATCTATGCAAACGTGCACAATTGTCGGATGGTTGAATTTCCGTAGTCTACCAAAGGGTCCTTTAAAAACATGTAATGTAGCAAAACTATCGGACGAGATTTTTGCATGTCCATAAGAAATTCCTTGAAAATACATAACGTAACAAAACTGGTCCGGCTAATGTTGCTCCGAGGGACGGAAACGTTGTACCGGTATATATAAAATCCGTATAAAACTCGTATGTACGGACGGCCGTGCGCCGGGCTGAGAACAAAATGTTAGACCCACCGGTAAATACGCCGACTTTGATAAGAAGAAAAACATGTCTCGTTATTAGATATATACAAGGCTGAACACATAGAAGAGGCCGATAAGGGATGATGGAAACAGATTCAGAGTTTACGCAACGTCATCACGTAGACTTATCGTTCGCAATCGGTATATCCGCTAATATAAAAAGGGTATCTGTTTCCACCGTTCTCGGTATCTCAGTTAAACGTATACGATACCCCTTTTTATGCAACTTATCGACCCAATTCAATTCAACCAACAATTGATGGCTCGTTTGGCAACATAATAGAAAATCTGTTCAAGTTTCGCCTAAAAATATCGCTGTGTATACGCCTGTAGCGACTAGATAATGGAAATAGAATTGGACTTGAGCGTACGAAAATGCAATTTGAAATTTAGGTCAAGGAACGAATCAATTTTTATCGCTGGGGAAACTTTTGCAAAACGAAAGAGATGGAAAACGCGTGTACGTATTTATCGCGCGATATCAGATAAGAGAATGCAACATTTTGTAGACGCCGAAAGGCGCGGAGACTCGGTCCCGCTTCGCTCCGTCAAATCTATCATCGGATTTTTTAAAGCAGCCTCATCTGTTCTACACAGATTGACGCGAGCGCACGCGCGGAAGGGTAGCTCGCGTTATTACATCCTGAAAAGTTATTTTGCTATGTTATTATTATCACGCGGCAGCGTCTCGACGTCAAGTGCATAAAAATAGCGCCAGGCCGTATGCGACCATGCTCGCGCCATTATCTATCGTCGAGCGCTACAGAGCTCGACTCCTCTTTTCTGGAAATTTCGCACCTCGGATTTTGCTATTAAAATTTTCCCGAGAATAATACTGCACAGTGGGAAATCTAATGAAATTCTTGACAATTATATTTTTAATGGGTTAGTGGGTCAACAAATGTTATTACCATTTTTTTTTTAAGTGTGCTGGAAATGGCCTCCATCGGCGGCAGACGTGTCATCCGTTATTCTTTTATCTAGTCTAATAATAAAATTGAGTCCGCACATTTATTTTTTCCGAAACAATATCAACGGAAAACCGCTCGCCCAATTGGTGAAAGCCGCTAATGTTTTTGCAACAAATAATTAATTGAGTAATTCGTAATCTCCCCTTTTTTTTTTCATTTATTCGAAAGAGCGCTGTTTAAAAACGGCCGGGCGAATTTCATCTGAAATTTTAACACCAGACCCGGCGTTATATGTATCTTGGTAGCGCGCTGCTGCGGCATTAATATTTTCCAAAAGGTAACAACATTTTTAAACATTAACCGATTAATAAATGTTGAAACTATTACGTATTTATATTCGTTTGAAACGGCACCGGCGAAAAACGGTCGTACCAAGTACACCCGTAACTCGCTAGCTAGTTATTAATAAAACTTTTATTGATATTGATTTTTTCGTACGCGCGCCACCCTGTTACATTATACATTTTAAAACACGCTCCGATTCGCTCGGCGCATCGAGACTGAAAACATAAAGTCGTTATTACGAATCACCGTGTTACAGCCGCGCGAAAATGATCTCTGCACTACTCGGGATAATGGTAATGGGGACAGACGCGGAATACGTTTTTTCCACTCGGCGCATCGAGAATTAACTCGCCGAAATCACAGCGCAGCGCCGAGCAAAATTCGCCGCGCGAACGTGACGCATTTGGATCTGTCGAGAATATTTGACGGGTGAACGCATTGTCCCGAGAGAGAGAGAGAGAGAGAGAGAGAGAGAATTGGGAAGGGAGGGCTGGGCTTTGCCTTTGCCAGGCATCGCCGATGTTGCGCATCGGTCGATACATCCAGCCAGCAACCGCCACTTGTATCTCAATTTCCGCTGAATTAGGAGCTATCGACGCGGGACGATTTATCGCGTTGTTTACCGCCGCGATCGCGACGGCAAGCGATCGTCGCGAATTTCGCGGAGTCCCCATCTCGATCTCGCGGGCGCGATTACCACCGCGATACAAACGATCGCTCGTCCCGCGAGCGCGACTACCGGTCGCATCGCGTACACATTTTTCTGGCGCGGATCTTGGGGAGATCGCGAGACGCAACGTTCCGGTTTCCGTCCGCGTGCCGACCGTGTTTTTCTCTCTCTCTTTCTCTCTCGAGTCGCCCCGAACTAGAAAGGTAGACATGGGGAAATTGCGGAGAAAACTTGCCGGAGTAGGAGCGCACGCCCGAGTCAAGGATACCCGACCGCGACTGCAACTTCGAAGGGGAAAACTTTACGTTTACCTTTCTCTGTAGCGTCTGGAACTATATACGGACGGCCCGTACGAACTCGCGCGCGAGTCTCGCGGAATTAGGTCCCTTCATGGCTGACGTCTGCATCCGCGAAGGGGGTGGGCGCGGATCCGCGAGCGAGCGAGCGCACGTGCACGCGCGCGCTTTGAATTATGGATGGAAATTTATGCGAGCGCGCTATGGGTCGCGGCGATGCCTATGAAAAACAATGCGCGGGCGAGTCGTTGAGCGGAACTGCGGGACGGTGTAAATCACAGCTTTCTCATTTCGAGAAACGGCAAGATTTGCGGGAGGCACTCGACGTAAGATATTTTCGGCACTCGGCCCTCTCTTTCACTTACAGCACCCGACCGCGAGGGAATTTTATTTCGCCCCGGTGACGCGAGAGACAGAGAGAGAGAGAGAGAGAGAGACACTTATTGCGCCTCTAACAAAGGCGCACAGAGTGTTATTGTTATACGCGCGATTCGAGTCGCTGTTTTGCTCTCTTATCGGCCGCCCCGCGAAATATGGCACCACTAAAGCAGATGTAGAGACCTGTCGGAAATTTTCTACACGCGTGCCTCACACCCGGAGCGTCCGCTGACCGGAAAGAAAGAATGCAAAGAAGATTATCTCGTTAAATATACTCGGCGTACTTTCGATAAGGCGCGACGCGCTTTTATATATATATATATGTGTATATATACATGTACATTTAACGTTAGTCCGCGCGCAACCACGTAATACAGCATTATCCCCTTTTCCTCGCAATGGAAGGTAAACAGCCGTGAAACAGCGTTCTTTTTTCCCTTCCTCAACATAATTTCTCGTTCGCTGAACCCGGAGAATCGTGTCGCGATTTACGACACGGCGCGCTCACGCTTGGAAAATCGCTGAGACTTCCAGACATATCGAATTATGAGAGTCTCCAAGTTAGCCCCCCCGGAGGAAGCTGAGCTGACGACAAAAAGTGGAGCAGCTTGCACGGGAAGACGGGAAAGATTAATCGCTTCCGATTACTTGCCGAAAGGATATTGTGAGCCGTGTACGCGATCGGTGCACACAGTAGCACCGAGCCACGTGCTACTTTCAAGTGCCCGCGCGAGCAGTAGCTACGGCGAACACGCGTGTAGACACGCGTCTGGCTATTTTCGTGTATTTTTCACTGCGAGCCGCTTTTTCCCGCTCGCCGATCGATGCGCATCGGATTTGATTAATTCAACCGTGTAATCGGGCGATGCAGTTTAAAATTAATTCTTCCCATTCTCTCTTTCTCTCCCTCTCTTTCTCTCTCGCAGCAGCAAGGAAATTACTGCTTTTCGACGCGACGAATTTTCCGCACGGGCGCTCCGCGACACGCAATAACATAATTAAGGTATCTGCCGCCCCGTTGAATCGATATCGCTCTCGTGATTTTAACCCGAGACGTCTCTAAGCGCAAAGCAGACGCCACCTTTTCTTTCGTACAATGGCGGATTATTCTTTGCCATTTAATGCCGCAACAATGCGGCAGCTCCCGCGTTGCACGCGGAGTCGATGAAACGACTCTCGCTAACGTTTCCATAGCGCGTCCGAAACAGGCTCGGGATTCACGCTCCCCCGCGAGCTTCTTTACGGATCTCTGATATGGTGTTCGTTAAACGGCGACTAATGAACTTAGAGTTCTTCCTCGAGTTGCACGATTCTCTCTGGTAACGTAATTTCCAAGGACGGATTTTTATCTCTGCGCTGTGATAACCGGTATATCGGAAATCGATGCAAAATAGAACGAGAGGACGTGCAATAAACGCGAGACGGAATCCCCCCCAGGTAGCGATAAATGTGGATATAATTTTTTAAAAAAAATTTTGAAGAACAGTCGCGCTCACCCTTATGAATTTTTATGCAATAAAGAATTAACGCGGGATAGTAAGTAGCTTGCGACGTAATTACGGCGGACGAAGGATGTGGCGCACGGGGGAGAAAAATAATGGGCGCGCGACGTCAGCGACGGAGCGATTGAGGAAAGTGTCGCTTGCTCGCAACGAGTCGTTTCTATTTTCAAAATAATCTTGATTGATTTCGCTGGAGATCTCAGACTGCTCATAATAGATTCAGCGCTTCGTACGCCGGGGGGAGGAGGGGAGGGGCTCTCTATCTCCCTCTTTCTCTCGTTCCGTATCTGTCCAGCCAGAATTCCTATTTTCATCTGTACAATTATATCCTTTTACATCTTGTCTTCGGAACGGGGTCATCCACGGCGAGCGCAAAGAGAATGTAGCGATACGTTGGAATCAATTTCCACGTGAAAAAGAACCCTCGAAACGGTGCTGATATCAAAGGGGCATGTAGACACCGTGACTCAAACGGAATATGCGATGTCAGTCCCAATGATCGTTCGTCGCTGAGATATAACTCGTGGCTCAAAGATCATCCCTGCCTGCTGTAACTGTTATTTCAACTACAACGCACAAAGCGCTTATATACCGTTCGCATTAAATTTATTCCTGCAAAAATTCAACTTGCGAGAACAAAGTTTTTCCTTCGACGGAATATTTTAAATACCTTCGCTATTATTGTTATTATTATGATAAAAAAAACCATTACGGCATGAAATAGTTAGAGTTCTCCGTGTGCTCCCTCCCCGAAGTAAATAAAATCCACGGACGTGGGAATACCTGGACGGAGCATAGCGTCGCGGGGGTGGTCCGCAAAGGGTGAGGGGAATGAAATGTCTATTGTAACGGACATGAGGTGCCAAGATGGCAACACTCGATAGCGTCACGGAACGTAATCTATTTTCACGCCTTGAAAGGAATAAAGCTTTTTCACTTGGAAAAAAATGCAAAACTAAGTTATATATATGAATCACTTATATATTGATTACTAATAACCCAGCAAACACCAAAGTAACAGTTACATAACATCAATGTAAATGTAATGTAACACATGCCTGTTACATTACATTTGCAGTGATGTTACGCGATTGTTGCTTTGGTGTTTGCTGGGAACGAATCAAGATGTATGTATTACATCGAATTAGCAGACACCATAACCAATCGTACATAGTATACTAAAGTGTAAAAGTGCAAGATATTATTTTATCATTATGGTGTTAAATATATATTTTTTATGTAGCAGCCGTTAATGCGCATTAATTCGGAATAATGCGGATAACCAAATTTGCTATAACATTCGTGAATGTATATCGAATAAACATTCATATATACACATGAAATAATCATAACTTAAATATTTATCGAGAATTAATGACCGGAATCGGAAAATAGAAATTACTGCAGTGATCTTAAGTTGACGCCGTACAATGCCCGACGATGTGACAATAGACACTAAATATCCGGCACCAAGATGGCCGCGACGATAGATTCCCCTCACCCTTCAGAGGGGACTCCCCGCGTCCGTAAGGGTACTTTACGTTCCGTCCAGATATTTTCTACGTCCGTGATAAAATCGAAGGGGTTTACGCGCTCTAAATTACTCCAGATTTATTAATATCGCAATTTTAATCCCGCGCGAGCTTCCGAGTGGATCTCCCGCTAATTAGGAGATGACGTCTACAATTACGACGATACTCGCCCCTTTCTACCGATCTGGCGTCTATTCTTCCTTCCTCTCCATTTTCTGGCTGTACACCAACAAACACTTGTTGATTCCGCAAATATCAAAGAGGATTTTCGATATAAGAAATGATCACTTTTCATCTTGACGCAAACGCAAACCGTGAAAGCGCGAGGAAAAGCGAGCGCAACGACGCGTTCCGCAATATCGCGCCTAATATTTTTTGCGACAACAGTTTAAACTGTTTCCCGTTCGGGCATCTCGTATTTCGAATATTTCCCCCGATTTCTGCCAGACGGTCCCCAGACATTCCCTCGAGCTCGCCTTGAATCCCGAAGCCAGTAGTAGAATCTTGAAGCCCGTAGCGCGAAAGTATTAATGGATGACAAATCGTGTGCATTGCAGTGTAGTGCCGCCGTCGGGATGAAGGCGTTCTTCGACATGATGCACAATGGGCCGCACAAGGTGATACTCTTCGGTGGTGCTTGCACACAGGTCACGGATCCGATAGCGAAAGCCTCGAAGCACTGGCGCCTTACGCAGGTAATGCGACGGTAAAACGTCGTCGTAAATATTCATGGTTCGCGGAGAGACCCGTCCTCCTTCTTGCTCTTCTGCCTATTTGCATACTCGTGCACACACACAGAGTCACGCGCACACGCACGGCGGGAGTGGTAGAAAGAAAAGGAACGGACACACAGGCACGAGGGTCGTAAGAATGCGGTTCTTTACCAATTCCTCTTTTATCCTTACTGTTGCAGCTCAGCTACGCGGACACCCACCCTATGTTCACAACCAACAGCTTCCCGAATTTCTTCAGGGTCGTGCCGTCGGAAAATGCCCTCAACGCGCCGCGAGTGGCGTTGCTCACGCACTTCAACTGGACCCGGGTCGGCACGATTTATCAGAACGAGCCCAGATACGCACTGGTAAAGCCGATCTTGACGCAGCAAAGAAAAAGAGGGGAAAGACGCAATTTACGAAATTTAAAACAAAATTTTTTTTCGCCCCACGGTCTCCTCGGAGTCGCGTTTTTGTTTTTGCCACGAACGCGGTGGTTAAAATTTACTACGATGCCGTTTACACGGCGAATAACGCTGGTTTTCCTTCGGTATATTATGAAAAGAAATTAGGACATCTTTTGAGAATCTCAAGACTCTCTTATATATTTTCCGCGGCATTAAGAAAGCGATTCAAACAGCGGTTCTCGACAGTTGGAGGCAATTCGGGAAAATGAAAGGGTTAATTAATCCCGTCGCGAGAGAGCGCGTCGTTTTCCACGCGCGCGCTCGCGGGCGTTGGTGATGTATATGCAGCAACTGTTCCATTTACATTATAAATGGAGATTTGCCATCGCTAGCGGCCTGCTTGAACAAGCTAAATGCGCGAATGCGCTCACGTTATGGCACGTGATAAGCATTCGGATTGAAAGCGGTAGTTCTCGCCCCCCCCCCTCAAGCCGCATCCCACCCTGTGAATCGCGTTTCCAGGTGCATAATCGGTTGGTGGCCGATCTAGACGAGAGCAAAATGGAGCTCGTGGAGACGCTGAGCTTTGCCACAGAGGTGACGACGGCGCTCGAGAAGCTCAAGGAGAGGGACGTGAGGATTCTCCTGGGAAATTTCAACGAGGCATGGGCCAGGAAGATATTCTGCGAGGCTTACAGGTTCGGCTTGTACGGCAGAAAGTATCAGTGGGTCATCATCGGGACGTACACCAGAGAGTGGTGGTTGCGCCCGGGCGGCGGATGCGCCCCTTCCGAGCTGTCCGAGGCTCTTCACGGTGTCATCCTGACGGATCTGCTTCCGCTGACGACCGAGGAGCAGCACACCACGTCCGGAATCGTGAGTAGCTGCCGCGCTGAGACTGCCAAGTATCGTTGCTTCTCGATTAAATCCGCGCGGATGGCTCCGGGCAGCTCGAATCCCGGCTCGGAAATTACTTGGCCTCTGAATTAGAATCGGTCGAAAAATCGTTTCCCCGTTAAATCTAATTTAATCATATCCGAGGCGTCTCCTTTCCTCGGCGGCGCGGCGCGGCGCGGCGGAACGTTATTTCTTCCATTCCACGCGAGTAGCCGAATACGATTCCGAGAGGATTACGGAGGCATCGCGATTCAGATTGGCTGAAGAATCCGCAGATGGAGTATCGTACCCACGTATATCCGCTCGAGTGCATTTCTGATGGAATATCGGGTCCCCAAAAATTGCGTTTAATCGCGCCACGGAGCACGGAGCGATCGGGAGGTGGCGAGGTTCGAATGGAAACTACGTGTATACGACGACTCTTTGAGATTCGTCATACGCGACGGCACATGCCTGTTGCGCGTCTCCATGCATTCGGTTTGATGCGTTTCACCCCCCAGACCCCGGACCAGTATCAATCCGAGTACAACTCGAGACGGGGCAGCGAGTACTCGAGGTTCCACGGATACACGTACGACGGCATCTGGACGGTCGCGCTGGCTGTGAAACACGTCGCGCGCAGGATACGGCACTTCCATCGCAACCAGACTATATCCGACTTTCGCTACAGGGACGTATTGTGGGAGAAGCTCTTCCTCGATGCCCTCAGGAATACAAGCTTCGACGGTGTCACGGTAAGCTTGGCCCTCCTCGCAATTTCACGCCGCAACGACACCCCCTTCTCTCCCCCGTGCGCCCAACACAAACCGGATAATGTCATTCGACATAAAACCTTTAGTGCTGAAAACGAACGCCCGCGCCATTATAGAATGTGCCGCCGTGGCAAGCATAAACAGCGGTAGCAGTTTTCTGTCGAGATTATCTTGGATAAGCAAGTTTAGATGACGTTTCCCGTTCCTACTTTATCGCCGATAAGTGGTTTTAAACAGCCTTTAAAAAGGCATTGCGACTCTGATCCGTGTACTTATTCAGTACCTTTCGTAACTGCTAGAACGTACGGGTTCTCGCCTGCAAAATTTAAAAGGGCTCAGTGACTTGGCGTACGTTCGCCGAGGGAAAAAAATGTACGAGTATAAAAGAAAAAACGACGGGAAGAAAGTAACTCGGTCATGAAAGAGTTAACGTTTTCTGCCGTAATTGATAAACAGAAAATCTCCTCGGGAAGGAAAGTAATTCTCTTTCAGAAAATTACGATTTTACGGGGTACTTTTCGTTGACGCCATCGGTTGCTAACGACTTTCTAAAAGGTATCTAAGAAGTTAGACGACTACAAGAGAGTAAGACTTTTTAATGTTTCGCAAGTTTAATTTGTCTATCTTGATATCAAACTTTCGAGTCGAGAGAACGCAGTCCGGAAATATGTATACTGCAAATGTTTAATTCAATTTTTAAGTCTTTTTTGTCCGCTTTCGCAAAATAAATTGTACATCGCTCGTTGTATTTAGTCGCAATAAATTGTCCAGACCCCCTACGGTCGCAGAGAAAGAAATTCGCCGGAGATTATCACCTTTCGCTCTGGCCCTTCTAACGATAATTTCCGCAGCTCAAAGCAAAATATTTCTCTTTCCGCGCTCGATTGATTCGCGTCACTTAGCTCCAATTCGCCAAGTTGTTATTTGTGTCGAGGGCATTGAGATATCCATTGTTGGCGCGAGAGACTGCCCCCGGGTATTGCGGAGCCGGGAGGAAGTCGCTTAAAAAGACGAGGGAGAATAAAGGAGAAGAAGACGTTTATAGAGAAAGGCGAAGATTGGAGAGCGGATCTCTACGTTCTCTCATTAGACGAGCGGCAACCCTTGCGCTTTCGATCGTCGGGCGCGTGGGCTCGACGACGACGACGACGACGAGCTGCTCGGCACTTTGTATCTGTCGCGGGCAGAGAGAGACGCGGAAGAGGAGGAGCACGGGACGGGGTGTTCTTCAGTAATCAACATTCGTACTGGGCGCGCGTGTTACACTTGACCGTCTTTTTGCCCGACCCCCGAGTGTCTTGAAGCTCAGGCCATCACTTTTCTACGCGCGCCTAACCGCGCGAGCGTTACCGGCCAACTTAATGAGTTGCACTTTTTTTCGCCCTTTTTCTCTTTATTCTCTTTTTCTTTCATTCGTATACATACCCGTGACGCAGTGCTTTGCAACTGCACGGTCGGGCGCGTTTTAGCAAAAAGGGATGCATACCTGTGTCAGTGTGTGTGTGTGTGTGTGTACGGTAGCAATAACAGTGCGGGAAAATGGGACCGATCGGCGGTGAACCGAATTGAAATTAAAACGAAATCAAAAACATGACAAACCGCCGGGCGAGTTAGCGGGGCAAATTGGCATGAGTTGATAGCGAGTTGAATCGGCGAGCGGGCTTTTATTTTAAAATCCGATTCACCCACGATCCCGATCGCCTGTGGTAACCGTCCTGTATAATAACGCGACATGGATGTGAGAAATATAAAATTTTGCAGGGGCCAGTCCGCTTCTATGACAACGAGAGGAAAGCGTACATTCTTCTAAAACAATTTCTGGGTAAGTTTGTTCTCGATATTGGCGCATGAGAGAGAGAGAGAGAGTTTTGTATTTAATATTAAACAGATAAATTAAATCACCTATTTCGAAATAAATTTCAAAGCACTGGCTTGCAGTGCAGCAATTAATAAAGGCATTTGAATGGAAAATATGTCATGTGGAAAGCGCGGATCGCAACTCTAATTCAACAAAAGAATCCTTTTACATTGCGCCATGAATAAAATATATATTTACGTCAGTTTTTAGCCAGGTACTATTTTTTTTTGCTCGATATCGACAACCGGCTATTTCACAGTCGCGGCGTAATTTACGGGTCGGTGCGTGTATTTTTCGCGGCGGCCGATGCGTTTTAAGAAGCGTACGGGACGTTGAAACGAGATCGTTAAAAATGAACCGCTTCGGACGCGAGATAGGTATGTTGTCTCATCGGCTCTTGATCCTTTTAGACGGCCGCGAGGTAAACGTAGGCGAGTACGATAGCATTACTGGCATCCTGGACCTGACGAGAAGAGAGGCCCTGCTGTGGAACGGCAAATCGCCGCCGAAAGACAGGACGGTTCGCATAATCGAGCACTCCACCGTGGACATCACGCTGTACGCGGTGCTAGCCTCGGCCGCTAGTGTCGGTATCGTCATGGCATCCATTTTTCTCGCCATCAATATCAGATACAGAAATCAAAGGTGACGGCTCCGCCGTAATACGTAACAATTATAGAACACGCGCGTAACACGATTCCTCCATTTGGCTCCCAGATTACTTTGCCAGAACCCCCCCGGGGGAGCCAACGTGCGCGGCTCACACGCGAAACTCAATATTACAGATACATCAAAATGTCATCGCCTCATCTGAACAACCTCATCATCATCGGTTGTATGCTGACCTACAGCAGCGTTATCTTCCTCGGACTAGACTCACAATTATCGAGCGTAGCGGCCTTCCCGTACATCTGTACGGCCCGCGCGTGGCTCTTGATGGCTGGTTTCTCGTTGGCCTTCGGCTCCATGTTCTCGAAAACGTGGCGTGTACATTCCATATTCACCGACGTGAAGCTCAATAAGAAGGTAACTCGTTAACGAGACCGTAACGGGAACGCGGGGCGCACTTTCGTGTTCGACCTTAACAAGCCCGTACCGTGATGCAGGTGATAAAAGATTACCAATTGTTCATGGTCGTCGGAATATTGCTGGCGGTCGATCTCACGATCATGACAACGTGGCAAGTGGCCGATCCATTTTATCGGGCGATAAAGCAAATGGAGCCCTATGTGAGTACCAAATATCTATATAAGGTTTACGCGTACATACGTGCCAATAAATTTTCTACACAATTTGACATTTCTCTATCCTCTGTCATAATTCAACTCGCGTATCGAGCGCCCGCGTTAATACGAGCGAATTGCCTCTCGATTGCAGCATCACCCTTCCAGCGAGGATATAATAATCATCCCGGAAAACGAGTATTGTCAGAGCAATCAAATGAATATTTATCTGTTTTGCATATATGCATACAAAGGCCTTTTAATGGTAAGTTAAGCTGCATCGCTAAGCGCCTCGGCGAATAAAATGGCCATACGATAGGCACTTACTCGGCTTTCAGATATTCGGTGCCTTTCTGGCATGGGAAACGCGGCACGTTAGTATACCGGCATTAAATGACAGTAAATACGTGGGGATGAGCGTATACAACGTTGTTATAATGTGCGTCACCGGTGCAGCTATAAGCTTCGTGCTCACTGACAAACAAGACGCCATGTTCATAATGTTGGCGGTGTTCATTATATTTTGTAGTACAGCCACTCTTTGTCTGGTTTTTATTCCTAAGGTACGTTTCTCCATCTTATCTGTTTTGCATTTTAAGCCGGCTGACCTTCGATCGTAGACGTTCGAGGAGATTACTTCATTGAATGCTTTCCGCTTAGCATTTTTCCAAGTGAAACTTTGTCAAACGGATTTAAATCGCCAAAGTCTGACAAAAGTTCTCCTTCATTTAAGCATGATACTATTGATTACTTTGATACTATCCATTTATCGCGCGCTCACTCTTCTGCAAGCTTCTTATTACGGCACAGAATCTTTGATAGAGCTTTCTTTCCAAGAGTCTGCTCGGAATTCTAAGTCGATACACTTATTTAAAGAGACTTTTCAATTACATCTGTCGCGCCTTTTTTTAATTATATTTTTTACTATATTACCATTTATATTTATATTTGTATTTACATCGCTAGAGAAAAAGAGTATGTATGTGTACTGTCTATATTT
Source organism: Vollenhovia emeryi (assembly GCF_000949405.1). Lineage (NCBI taxonomy): Eukaryota > Metazoa > Arthropoda > Insecta > Hymenoptera > Formicidae > Vollenhovia > Vollenhovia emeryi. Next base: position 1,046,827 of record NW_011967194.1, read on the forward strand.
CGCAGTATTTATCTATAAAGTTTTTCTTTCCGTTGTGCAATTTTGACACAGTTGTTTTAGTTAATGTTTCAAACACATTTCATGTTTTTTTTATGCTCATGTTTTTAAAGGACTTGCCCTAGAACGATAATAAACGCCTATTCTATTCTCGGGGTGAGACCGGCGAAGCCAAGTAAGTCTCTTGGGATTTTCAGGTAATAGAGTTACGCAGAAATCCACAAGGGGCGATAAATAAGCGGACCAGGGCGACTCTGAGGCCGATGTTGAAAATACGAAGGGACTCGACGGTCAGCGAGCTCGACGAGCGTTTAAAAGAGGCGAAGCTGACGAATAAAAAATTCCGGAAGCAATTGTTGCAAAAGGATTCCGAGCTTCAGGTAAGTTTTTCCGTTCGTCAAACTTCCAAACGGCATTACTTGGCAAGAATTACTTGCAACACAGACGGCTACGTTACGCCTTCTATCGCGGAACCGTCTCTATTCCTCCAACTTTTGCGACAAATCAGTTTTTAATGTTAGCAACGAAATAAAGCTTTATTGAAAAGACTAAATCTTCGTTGAAAATGAAGAAAAATTGTAAATATATGAAAAAATATATATTGGATAATAATTTGCGTTATTCCATGTTTGCCTCTGTCTAACAATTTTGCTAAAATTTCACGTTTTCTTGTCGAAATATATGCTACTTAATAAAACACTCATCCGCGTGGTGGACTAATTTGCGGGAGGATCATAGCGGTTTTCGATTAACGTTCGGAAAAGCGAACGATGCACCGTTCTTAATTCGGTTATATATAAATAATCACGTCGTCATTGCTTCGTGCAGTTTGTCCTCTGAGAATAACGATCTAAAATTACTCCGACGAGCTTTCAGTACACTCGCACGCTTAAGTAATATTGTACTTAATCTAGAAATGTCGCACTTATATCGAGCTCCTGCGTGGCGGTCAGAGCAAGTTATTTCATTATCTTGCACATTACTTCAGGGATTTTTAAGGAGAATGGGCGAGGAGGCTGAGAACGAAACGCAAGAGACGGTGGACACGTTGCCGGTCCCGAAGCCAGAAGAGGCCGTTAAAAAGGAAGGTAAACATTCCATTTAATGTCTTATTAAGAGAGATTTTGCTATTTGTCGAATAAAATTCAAAACGGAATTTCAAAGTAGCGTTGTTATTAATTAAAATGTTAATGTATGAACTGTAATATTTTTCTCACGCGGAAGACAATTTTTCAAAAAGCCCCCCTCTTTTTAATATTCCGGACTGTGAATTTTAATTAAATCAAGAGTAATGGACAAATTACAAACTCTGCGCCAGTTTAATGTATGCGGAACGATGGATAACATTAAATCACCGTATTAATAATTTCGGTTTATTTATTTGACAGGACCGTCGATAACCACAGAGACGACCGATGTATCAATGTCCATGTGCAGCTTGAACTCATCAACCGTTTCGCAGCCAGAGGGTGATTACGTCAACGTGGATCAAGTAGCAAAGTACGTAATCACGTTTGATATTAAACTCCACCTTTAGACCGAAACCCTTTCACGGAACGTAGTTAAATGGACCATTATGTATAGACGAATTATTTTGCAAAAATAATTAATCGATTCGTTTGACCGTTGAGAGAATTCGATGGTAATTCTACGAAGCGTTACATAAAATAGAAACTTAACAGAATTCAGAAACGTCTTCTATCAACTCAATCAACTCTAGATCGTTCACATCATTTTGAATTTGTCCATTCCTTTTTCACTTCTTTTCTCGAAAGTTAGGGGAAAGGGGATCAAACGTTTAAGTATTTCGGTAATCCATTTACCCCGCTTTACCACGAGTCAAAAGTTTCCGGTACACTCGGTTCGCCGTCCATCCTCAGGGTAGTCGCGTGGTGCTTGTTTTAGGAAAAGGGCGTCCCTTTCGAAGGCCACGTCAATCATCATCGACACCGAGAGAATGGCTATGACGAGTCAAGCGATCGAGGAGAGCTCCTCTCCGGGCGCTGTGGCGGCGTTGGACGCGATGCCGCCGTCGCTATCGTTAATAACGACAACGATAACAACGCCGACGACGATGACGCATATGAAGCATACGTGCGGCATGGACCCGTCGCGGCGCAAGAGCCAGCCCGACGAGGTGGCCAAGGACGGGGAGTCGTTGCTGAAGCGTCACAGGAGCCCGGAGCCGCTGCCGAGCGAGGCCGTGACCGCGCGCTACGGTTTCGTGCCGCCGGTCGTCGAGGAAGGCGACTCCGTGATCCTGGAGGAGACCGAGATCGCGAGACACGTGTGCCGCGTGAGGAGAAGGAGCAAGGAGGATCGCAGGGCGAAGCTCTCGACGCCACCGCCGACCAAGAACGTCTCATTCGGCGAGCTCCACGAGCAGAGTTACATCGAGCACGTGATGCCCTTTTCGTTGCAATACGTACCGAATCATCGGCACGCCGGTAAGAATCGGCGTCCCCGCGTTTGACAATAGGCGCACGTATGAGTAAAATTTGTGTTACGGAAAATGACAATGCTTTACGAATCTACCAATTTTTTAAGAGCAAGCTGCAAGAATACATGTATATACAAGAGTATTGAAAAAGATTCCGACTTTAGAGTGCGCGCGGTATTCATAAGTTGAATAAAAAAAGTGTTTGATAAATATCAGTTGGAAAATCCTACCGCAGTTCGAAGTGAATTTTCACTTTTGATAACGTAAAGCAAGTGATTTTCTTACTTCTACTTGTGTGACTTGAAAAGAAGAAAGAATTGCTTTAAGGGTTGATTTGCGTTCATTGGGCTTCTTTTTATTTGTCGAATAGTATTTATTCTGCAAGTCGTGCAAACAGCGCGCCAGGCTATAGCTTGTTACATGAAACGGCACGTTTCTCTCTTTCAACCTTCCAAGTCAACCGGCATTCGCATCCGAGATTTGATTCGTTTAGCCTAGGTTTCTCTTAGATATCTCTAGACATTGTACGCGGACGTGAGACGATACATGAGGTGTTCTGTTTACAGGGAAGTACGACGAGTCGATGTCGACGATCATCCAGCGTTCCATGTCGGAGCGCACGAAGGAGAAGTGCCTGCGGCTGCACATCGGTGGCGGCCACCCCATAGTCGAGTGCTCGCACCGCGTCGCGCGCCGGATGTGCCGTCACGCGGGCTCGAAGCTGCGCCATCAGGCACGGTTGGAGTACGTGCAGAGCACCCCGAATGTCGCGACGATGCACAACGGCAAGCACGTCGCGGCGAACGCGCGCGCTGGAAGCGGCGACGTGAACGGTACCGTCTCTCAGTTTCGTTGATTACGCGTACAGCAACGGAAATTTGTGGAATACTAAACGGCCGTAGACGCGCACGTTTGCGGAAAGAAAAGAATTCCCTAACAATTACAAATCCTAATTGAGCAAATTTCGTGGCCGTATAGTCAGTTTTCCGTAATAATTAAGTTGGATTTACATAATGTTGTTACGTGATAGCGAGATACCGCAAAGTTGTTGCTGCACAAAAATATCGTTGCACCTACGCCAAAACTAGAGAACGAAAGTCAGTGGGCTGCCCTACGATGCAATAATGATTTGAAATATGAGAAAGCCAGTTTGGAAACATAATACGTGACCTTTACCACTTTGTTCGAGATTGATTTCGCGATTAAACACTAAATGTTTAAGTACTGGTAGCAAATTAATAACGTTGCGTCCGAATTCATGTACCGTGTTCAGTAGCGCTGTCGCGTCTCGCGAGACAAATTACAAATACTCATGGTAAAGTAGGTAACAAACGTTTGATAACAAAATTGTTGAGCCAACAAATTAACAACGTATATAATATGACCAAATAGCAGCATAATTAAGCAGCCAAGTTATTGATATCCGGCTAATTGAATGCATTGGATAATTACCTGCCCGAGTCTCGCGAAATATTCATATCTTCATTATTCGAGTACGTCAAGGGAGCGGCGTGATACACGCCAAGTTAACTATACGCGAGCCGTCTATTCGGACATCGTGTTTAAGTGTATGCGCCTCGAACGTTTGCTTTCGAGAGTGAAGGATGTAACGTCGAGCGTGCTAGATTTTGGCGTGGATGTAACGAGGCCTACGATAGAATAAAACGCCACGAACGTTGAGACCAGTGTCCTCGACCTTGGTTGCAGGTGGTTCCGCGGTGAACGTGTCGAAGATGTACAGCGCCGTGTCGGATGGCGAACTGCTGGATCTGACGATTCTGCCCATCTTTCAGAAGCTCCTGACCGAGCGGCACAAGAGCACTGCCAGGCGGGGCTATCGCTCGAACATAGCTAGTTGCCCGAATATATCCATCAAGTGCGACATCGTCGAGTACCTCTAACGGCCAAGCCGGCGGCGACCTGACGCTTTCTCCTCACCGCGCCGGCGAGTTGACGCGCACGCGAAATCACGTTTCCCGTCACGGACTCACCGATCGTGCGGGGCGTGCTAGATCGGTTATCTAACAATAAGTTAATTAGTTAATTTCGCGCGTTCGTGTCTTTTAGATCGTTGCGAGCGGTCGGCGACGTCGTTCGCATCGCTGAGTCGAACGTATTTCAGACGGTTTTTACCACTCCGTTGATTTATTTATAAAAATGACGATGGACTTGGAACACCGCGCTACCACGCCATCGCACTCGGGTTAATTAATTATTCGTTCCGTCTCTCGCGTCCTCGCTCTACAGCACTCGATATATCCACGGTAAAGCGCGGACGAGGACGAAAAAGAAAATTGGGTAACATAACGCTCTAGTAATAATGACGCTCGAATCGTATAGCTCTCTCATCGAGATACGAGAAAGACAACGGTCGACGAATAAAGGTAAGACTTTTTCTATAACACACGAGAGATATTTTCTAAAGACGACGATTATTTAAGCGTAGGAACGTAGAAGGCGAAACGAGGGAGAAAATAAAGAGGAGAAAGAGGGTAAAAAAAAAAAAAACCAAAGAGAAATTCAGCAAAGTCTATCGCGAGCTCGAAGACTCAAAGTCACCCGAGAACCCAATATCTGCTCGTCTCATCGTCGTTATTCGGTTCTAGACGTAAACGGAGTAAGTGTACGGATTTGCGCGCGATATTATCGAGCACACTTAGTTACTTGAACGTCAGTCAATAGATCCTGTATCTCATTAGTGACGCAGCATGTTACGTGACATATAACAAACATTGTGGTGAAGCAAACGAGGGAAAAACTTGGTACGTATCCACGATATAGCACACGCATTTTCGAGAGGGTGAAGTCGGGGGGAAGGTAGGGACGGAGGTCGTCTATGCAATCGATATAGCGTATCGCTTTCGGGGGAGAGGGAAAGAGGATGGGGTAGACCCTAGCGAACAAATATTGTTTAAATATTTCCTAGTACGACCGAAGAATATTTTTGTGACGCGACTTTGAAACATTGAACTAGTTCTAGTTAACGCGGTTAATTAATTAACGAATATATATACCTTCGAGATATTTACAAGACAAATTACAGGAAATCTATAAAAAAAAAAAATAAAGAAGACTATTTGTCAGCCGCGGCAGACCGGAAACTAGAGTTAATTGTTGACTGTTGTAATGATTTCCAACTTGTAAAGCATTTTTCGTTCGTGACGACGAGAATGAGGAGATTGCATTTAAGCGTCTCCGTCGGCTAACAAGTATTTTTCAAAGAGAGAGAGAGAGAGAGAGAGAGTGAGAGTGGAAGAAAGAGAGAATGTATGTGTGTGCATGTGTGTACATATAATCTGTAAGGATTGTTAAAGCAAAGATATCGAGAGCATGTTAATTAGGAGCGCGTCCGTTCTCTCCTTCGAGCGCCCGTTTTAACGAGGCTCGCCAAATCTCAGGCCGGAAGGCGGTAGAAGCGGTAATATTTTACAAATATTAAGAGTAAGTTTTCCCTCGCGTACATTTCTAAAATAAATAACTATGTGTTTGTAAATATATGTTACGAAGTAATGTATATTCATTGAATATTTCCCAAGACAAACACACACTTACACACATATACACGGACATGGACACGTAGACACGTACACACGTCTAACTTGGCGCGTCTAGCCAATCCTAGGGGGTAATTATGTGAACGTTCACCACAAGTATATTTCGTTCTCCGCTAGGGTGCTGTGTTCAAAAATACCTCGAGGAGTATGGCGGAGCATGTTAATAAAATGCCTTCGGGTATATCCCTAGAACTGATAATTATCGAATCGAATCGAATCGAATCAATGCATGCATTGTCAATTGCCTCCATATCCTTTCGTTTTCTACGAGGAGTAATAGAAGAGCACGATTCATTCTACGCGAATCCACGACGTGGTCGCAGGGAAATCGAATTGACCGTCTCTCCTGCCCTAAAACGGGGGTGGCTGTATCCGAATGCGGATCGCGGAGGGAAAAATGTGCGGTTGAAAGGTAAAGCGGATACACCGCTCCTTTATACGAGTGAAATTGAGTTTTCGTTATTCCAACTTGCGAGTCAACTCATTAAAAGTAGAGCTCGGTGAGTATTTCCGCGAGAGATTCCTAAGTTTCCTAAGTTGCGGGGGTTTCAGACGGCGCGCGCGGCCTAAGTCGACGTAACTTGCGACGTATATTCACCGAAGTTAACGGAGAGTCCAGGAAGAAAAGGATAAGATCGCTTTTCTTCTTTTTCTCTCGCTCTCTTTTTTTTTAGCGCAGTTCCTTGTTCTCGTGCAACAATACCTCCCGTTCTACGGCATGAAGGCGGAAGTTCGTCGCGCAGCTCGTTGTTTAAACGTAGCGACACAACGATTTCAAATTCATCAAGGGCGACATCGCGACTCTCAATAACGGTCTCGCGTCGTTCGAACGTTTTAGCCGGAGGAACGACGCGCTAAACAACACGGTGCAATATTCAGATAAGTTAAGGATAAATTTATTTCCGGCCGATACCGGTCGGTACGCATGACGAAACACTCGACGCGTTTGTACTCGTATTCCTATTGTTAGAGCATGATCTTAATATCCCGTAATAATTACGTAAGTCAGTGGTGTCGCCGGTAGGCAAGCCATGCCAAACGTTTTTTACAAATGGTCACAAGAGCAAACAAAAATAGGAGAAAACTCGACAGCAATATAATCTACATATGCGACTAATGTATGCGTGCGTGCAGCGAAGGTGATTAAGTGAGTGTGATAAAGAGTGACGAGGCGCTCTTTCCTTGAGATACATACGTCACGTGCTGACGTGTCTTTGTGAAAAATGGGCGAATTAAAAGTGATCGACTGGAATTTTTCTTCTGCAAAATCCGATCGCCGGACTTGGAAACTGAAATATTGCCGCTGAAACTTGGTACAGTTTCTTTCGTACCACTTCTCGCAAAGAGGAAAGTTTCTTTCTTCCGAGTCTTTCGATCGAGTGATGTGACTAGTGCAGTTAAATTTTAATAAGAACCGAAACGGAGTTAACACGGATTAAGCATGCGATCTCGGCAAGCTCTATATTCCCGCCGATTTCTTTTAATTCAAGGATTTCTCAATATAACTAGGAGTATCTTGCGAAGTTTTATTATCAATTACTCCGCATTACTTGCGAGGAGTAACGATTCTAAGGAGGTAATTTAACATTTGTTGACATTGTTATCCATTTTTATATATTATTACTATTTGCATCTCTCTACCCCTGTACATATATTTTCGCAAGAGACAATGCATGTATCGTCAATTATCACGCATTCAAAATATCCATCGTACCTCCATTTCGAAGGAACTCTGCAAAAAATAAGTAAATTCAAAGGGATTGTGGAGAGAGAGAGAGAAAGCCCGTTCTCGTGTGAATCAAGTTAAGAACACAGTGTCGCGGGTCGCGTTCCCGTCCTTTTAGCTCGCCTATTTTTTGCAGTAGAAGAGAGTAAAATAGTCTACGAGTGCACTTACGAGGCGATCGAGGCTCGTCGTAACGTGAGAGATCGATAGCATGCCGGAAAAGGATAGGATTCTTACAAGTTACGGGCACGTGTGATATCTTACTATCTAAAGTCTATCGAGATAATTGCTGCGCAAGGCGAAATCTTAATGTTCACCGCTGTCTACTCTCAATAAAGTGGCTGTCATTCAATAAATACTTATCTTCTTAATTTAGACCGTGACAAACAAGCCAGACAGTCATGTGTGCATATTGTATTAATATATAAATATGCCATTTATTATAAATGTGCCACATATAAATGCTATTCCAATGTTTTTTGACACTTGGTTGTAAACAAATCTTTTTGCATATTAAGTGGCAATCAAAAAGTAACTCCTCTGTTCAAGTTTGAATATAACAGGCGATCACAATCCATCATGAATAAACAAAGCAGTAATAATACAATTCATTTTTTGAATAGTTTTGCAATGTAAATAGAAAATTCAAACAGCGAAAGTTGCATCGGTTTAGATTTTTGGTGCACGTGCACAAATTCGCATTTGGATTAAAATATTTCTATTGAAATAACGTTTTACTGCAAAATTCAACAAGCATTATTCGCCTTTATTATTTTCCGCGATAGCTAGTTATTTACTTTTCGAGATTTCTTTCTCGGCAATTTTTCATCCCACCCTCTCAGTCTCGCCTTCCAGTTAATCCAAATTAATCTTTCCGCGTTTAATAATAACATTAAATCGTGTAAATAACCGACTCGCAAGGTAGGAGTTATTAAGATATCATTATAGTTTGTTAACTGATTGAGTGTACTAATCAATTCATTAATTGTACATTGAAATCTACTGTGCCTCGTTGAGAACCTTTGTGTCCTTCGAGGCCTTCGATTGGGGACAATGCACATATCTTTTCGCTAACAATTCGTTCGACGAGAAAAGAAACGCCCTCAACACATTACAAGCACGAAGCATTTACTGCAGTAAGTATAATTTTAAATATTACCTATTCCCCAATTTTTAATTAAAAAATATACCCGCAACACGCGCCGCGTTTTCTTTGCTCGATTTGACGCTGTAAATTGCACCGCGAGCTCGGAATTTTTAATTGATTCTCAAGTTACGGTCGGATTGTCGAGAAAATAAAAATATTAGATTTATTCCAACTGAAGTTAAAAATCGCGTAAAAACTTTGTAACGGAATGTCTTATAAAGTCCTGTTTGCAACTCGCGTTTTAGATATACTAGAAATGACAGAACGCGCGCAATTTTTGGTTGAGCATTGCATAATTCACCAAATTTGTATGCATACAAAGACGTAATTAATTGTATGCGCAACGTCACTTAAAAATAACAAGTAATTTATTACTCACTGATACGAGTCGCAACAGCAAACTTGTACATCGCTAACTGTATATGTTAAACTGCAACAATACATAAATTATTGTATTAAATATACTTTCTATTTTATATTTTTTATAATAAGTATTTATTAAAATAATTATATAGAATACTGAACAAGTCTTTTAAATATAAACTCACAAAATTTGACACGTATGGATTCGTCTCTAACACTTATTCGAATCCTCGTTCGAATCATTTGATTAGATAAAAGAAATGCACAGAACAGATGCTTTATTTTGCACAAGTAGCACATAATATAAAAATGTATTATAAGACACTCACCTCACCGATTTCTCTGCCGTTGCCCGATGTCTCCTAGAACCTCCTCATCCTCTCAGATTTCCTTGTTGCACTTACACTCACATACTCACTCGCGAAAATCATCCCGTACGCGACGTAAAATATCGCGAAACGTACGAAATATTATTAACAAATATCGCGTGACTCTCGATCATACAAATTACTCAAACTAACATTTTTGATTCAGAAGAATAGGTTAGTGGATAAAACGCTCTTGAATTGGCGATATAAAACGCAACGCGAGCATCGGAAGCACAATATGCGGCAAAGAAGTCGTTATTAGTCCGCATCGAAACGATATTTTACAATCTTTGTCACGGTTACATTCGTATTTTAGATGAGCCCAGTGAGAAATGATTCGTCGATCGACGTCGAAATGATGTCGAATCGACGTCAATTCGACGGTGTCGATGTCGATTCGACGTCGTTTCGACGTCGATCGACGAATCATTTCTCACTGGGAGTAGTTAGTCTCGTAAAATGTCCATGTATACGTTGATAAAGAGCCGTCGGCGCAACACGCAAGTACGGTTCTCATTACAAGTTGCAGAAACTCAATAATTAATCGAGGAACGTTACTTGTTACTGATAGCAGTGTACAAATCAATAGCGTTTTATCCCTACATTTATCGCGATCGAGTCTTGGAAACCGACAACGCAAAAGTAATAACACACACGGAGCGGACTCTCGCCACTGCCTGCCGGCGCGACGTACGGCGAGCGAGTGAGCGCGGTTGACCTTCTACACGATGGCACGCGTGACGCCGTACGCGATGCCGCGCCGAGTGAAAAACAACCAAAAACCGTTGAGAATTCGTTGCCCCGCCTACGTCATGGAAAATTCCGTACTTAGTATTTTGCATTACTTTGCTCGCGACTATAAGTTACATACGTTCTGTGTATGTACATTCCGCGGACTTATCGGCATCGATTAAATTAACGAATTCTGTTCACTCGAGAAAATGTTTTCATGCATCCGTTTATAAGTATATCAAATCAGACGTGGTAAGATGTAGCCAGAGAGAAAACGGTATACACATCCGATTATCTCCGACCACATTTGATTTGATACACTTGTAAACGGATCATGCACGAAAATTTGGACATAATATGCGTGGGGCGTCATTTCCGTGTCGCTCATATGTTTGTTTTGTCGTTCACTTAACGCACGACGAGAAATACTACACGCATCTCGCAGCAAATAATAAATTACAAATATGTATTATAAGTTATGGTATGTAACAGCGTGAATATAACGTATTCTGCAAGAAAATGGAAATGAAGATGGAAATTTTCGGAATACTGATCGGAGAATTGTTCAATTATGTTCTAGATCTCTTATTGGGTGCATTTTTTAAGGAAAACGGAATTATTCCTGCCGGAAGAATCCCCGTTCCGAACATTTCCACGATAGGTACCCTGGTAAGCACGTCACGCCGGAATCTCAAACTAGTGCTCCTGGTATTAGAGAAGCATGACGAGCGAGGAGGTTGTTGAAGACCGCTGTGCTCTCTCGCGGTCAATTTCTGCATTGCCGGCATTACCGGCGTTGCCGGTAATAAATCAAGCCTTCGGCTGTCGGTAAGTGCGATGGTAATGCAGCGATTGACCGCGAGGGGTAAGTGAAACTTTTTCAGTAACCTCCTCGCGTGTCATGCTTTTCTATTAGGTGTACAAATGAATAATCCAAAATTTTCAGCTATATTTAAGATTTATTTTAAAAGAAAGGCTTTGCGGCGACCGATGTTGTGGGTTCGCCGGAATTTACCCATGATTTTCTATGTTTCGGATTGTCATAGAGTATCCACTTTTCATCACCCGTAACAATTTTTCACAAGAAAGACTTTCTACGCTGCTTATTGAGAAGAGAAAGACATATGTAGGATATGCACCTTATCCGTTGCCATTTTTGACTTTACTAAACTGAATAATTTTTGCAGTTATGCTGAGCTTTCCGCCATATTAAATGTAATTTTTAATTACATAATCTTAAAAGAGCGAAAAATTATAATTATTTAAACTTATTTTCTTAGTCGCTTAAAAAAAGTTTGGATTATTCATTTGTACACCTAATAGTAACAGGAGCGTTATTTCGAAATCCCGTGACGCAGCCGGACTGAGCAACTGGAAGAGCTCACTTACAGCATGTGGCACGAAAGTAGGGGAATCTATTCCACTCTCGGATCACGAGGAATCGTGTGCGCTCTGTGAACACGTGTAGCGTGCGTGACACATAACCCGTACTTTCGACGCCCGCAATATTTATTCGACAGAAAGAGGACCCGCAAGTGTACTCCTGTGTTTTACTGCGGCTTAGTCTCGGTGTCGCGACCGTGTGATGATGGCAAAGGTCCCGCGGAAACGCGTTAAAACAGGAAAAAGCACGAGAGAACAGTTGGAGATGCTCGACAAATCGGTATGACGTTTGTAAACACGCAGTTGTGCGACACTTGGCGTGATAAAATTGTATCGTTACGTATATTAATATCTGCGCGTGGACGTTTCTGGCTTGCAGGAATTGATCGACAAGATATTGCAGTTGGAAGCTCGCAACGAACAGCTGCAATCGTCAATTGCGAAAAGTACGGATACAGAACTAGAGAAAGAGAAGCCAAGGAAAGGAAGAAGATCGTTTGATTTTTCAAAGTAAATATGTTGCTCTTGAACTCATCATCATGATCTTCTTTCATTCAAGTCCTATAGCTCACTCGTACTTATCCTACAATTTGAATTGCAGGTGTCACAAGAGGCACATTATGTTGAAATTTTATTATCTCGGCTGGGACTACCACGGCTTCGCCGTACAGGAGGATAGCAGCGACACTATCGAGCATCATCTGTTCGCAGCTCTGTTAAAAAGCTGCTGCATAGAATCCCGCGAGAGCGCAAATTACCATCGTTGCGGACGAACCGATAAAGGTGTTAGCTCGTTCGCGCAAGTGATCTCGCTGGACGTACGCAGTAGATTGGAACCGGAGAATCGAGACAACTTGTCGGACGAGTTGCCCTATTGTAAAATTTTGAACAGATTACTGCCAGCGAATATAAGGTGTATAGCCTGGTGTCCGGTCGCGTCTAATTTCTCCGCGAGATTCGACTGCAAGTTTAGAAGGTACAAGTACTTTTTCCCAAGAGGCAATTTAGACACAGATGCCATGGACAAAGCTGCCAAGTATGTTGTAGGAGATCACGACTTTCGTAATATTTGTAAAATGGACGTAGCCAATGGTGTAGTTAATTTTAAAAGAACTGTATTTGATGCAAAAGTGACTACCATTAGTGGTCAGAGCGTGGAAAAGTCTACAGGTAATATTGAATTTCTTCACTTGCTTGTTATCCTTAAAATATCACAGTATAGCACGGCAAGTCCTTTATTTTGATTTGAAGGCTATGATATGTGCGAATTGGAAATTACGAGTCAAGCCTTCCTGTGGCATCAAATTCGTTGTTTAATGGGCATCTTGTTGTTGGTTGGGCAAAGGAAAGAGGAACCCGAGATAACCCTGAAGCTTCTGAACACTGATACCTGTCCGCAGAAGCCGCAGTACAATATGGCTCATCACGTTCCATTGAATCTCTGGTACTGCGATTATGAAAGCGTAAAATGGTTCATCGACGAAAATGAATTGTTACACACTATTAAAATATTACAACAGGATTGGGCGCTCAATACTATAAAGTATGTTTATTGAAAAAGAAATCCACATAATTGTACACGTGATCGATTTTGTAACAATGTTTCTGTTTCGTTATACGCAGATCCACAATGATAAAAAATATGCTGATGGAATTGGCAAATTTCGTTAACTATGAAAATACTGATTTCCAAAGCGATTGCCTGCTTCTCGGAGTACAGTCGAAAAGATATCAACCACTGATGAAACGAGAAATGTGTGGTAAGTGTATAATCAATTTTATCAAAGCTAGTGAACATAAATCTGTCGGTAAAGCCGTTACTTAAGTTTCAATATGTTATTCAAAAACGTTTTCTTTTTTAATTTACCATTGATCTAAGACGCAGCCTACATTTATTAATTTCGAGATACCATTCATACAAATACACTGTTTTTAGTCTTAATGATTTGTATTCGACCGTAATACAGACACTCAAAATACTTTGATGATCATATACGTGATTTTATGTTCTCCTCTTTTTAACACTATACTAAACACAATATCGCCGCGTTTGGACGTGTTCTATACTTGAGATTACAATTTCCTAAATGTACATTCTATCGACAGTACAACGAATCAAGTTAAGCCTGTCCAAGATTGGATTCATGAGCAAAATGTTTCTCCTAGTCATCATTTTCTTGACGGACGAGACGTGTAGGAAATGAAAGAGGGCAGATTATCATTTAAACTCGTGTTCGTTGTATCCATGCGTTGCAATCAATTGTACATCATTAAAGAAATGAATATAATTTGATCAACTTGGACAGGCCTACACTATGTAAACCGCTTAGTACAAACTGAGTTTTACTTAAACTACGTGTAATCTGTTACTTTTATAGAGAGTTTGGAAAATAAAATCAAACATTACGAGAAGAAACGAAAATTTGAAGTCGTACAGTCCGAGGTTACATAGCATATGCCTATGCTAATCACAGAACTTGTGTAAGTACGTACATACTAACAGTTTCAAATACACATATAATTTTCTTACTGTAAATAGTACATACAGCGTCTTAAATTTTCACTATATGTGAAAGGGCTGCGTTCAGCCTTATTGTTCGTCAAATTTTGATAGCGATCAGTTCTCCAGAAACATTAAATTTTACAGGAGCTGCGTGAAGCAACGTCGATAGGCCTGTAATAATACACGCGAAACGACGAGCGAAGCTTTTACGAAGTAACAATTATAATTTTTGTTATCTATGAAAATCAACATCGATTATTGAACGCGACGAATCTTCCCGTGCACAGCGCGTATTAGTGTTTCTGGCTCATAATGTTATTTTATCTAGTCTTGGAAAATCTAACAGCAGTTTATGCTAAACATTCAGGTTTTTAAAATGTTTATTTACAGAGGATATGGAGCTAATGAAAAAGTGCTATATATACATAATTAAAAATGCGAAATTTAGTTTGGGCATTTAAATGTAATTGATGTTAAACACTTTCTCTGCTGCCTGAGCACACACTTTAGTCGCGGTAGCGTTAAACAGCGAAGTCGACACTGCTGCGAAATGGTGACTGTGACGGACGATTTAGAAGGAAAATAATTAATCGATGTGTCTCGTTTATTTCTTTTCGGTTCTATCACAGGACGGCATGCATTTGAATCGAGTGTCAAAATTGCTCTCTTCCTCCGACGAATTCTCCTCATTGTTTTTACCCTCGCCATCCTCGTCCTCTTCTTCCAATTCGTCTTGCTCTAAAAGTCGTCTCGCCATTTGTACAGCATGCCACTCTCGGTAATGGCCCTTTCTTTTCGCCTCGAAAGCTCTTCTCCTTTCTAAACCGAATGCGTCAACGGTGAACAATGTATGTTATGCAAAATAAAAGAGATGTCTCACCTTTTTCCTCAGGAGTTTCTTCATCCTCCTCTTCTTCACTGGATGCCTCAAAAATTTTCGGCTGACTACCTCCAGCTAATCTGAATTTTAGCAATCCAGCAAATAATATCAGATACATGTACGAGCGTACAGCTTGACGTCACGTTCTTAATCGATATGTACGTATAATGATTACGTCTACTCACTTCGCTGCGAGAGCGCTGGCATCTAATTGATCAAATTCATGTTCATTTTGGAGGCCTTCGAAATTATATGGGGTTTTTGGCTCTTCGATCTTCATGTGACCGTAGTCCTTGTCGGCAGGGTGAAGAGTGGCGATAATATTCATCTCGTCCCATGTTGTTTCTTTGCTCGGTCTGCAAGTTTCATTAATGTAAGGTAAATAAAAAATAACGGTGCTCATCGTCGGGTCTAAAAATAGAATCTATGTCAACTACTGACGCCGGGTAATGTCAATTGCTTTACATCTTGAAGAGTATTTAACCGGTTTTACTTTTTCTTCCCCCTCCCCCCTTTAACTTTAACGACTCCGGAAATCCACGGATACTTTACAGGCGCATTCCGATAAACAAAAAAAATTAAGGAAAGAAGTCCCGGTAGGTTTTTTTCTCCCACAACGGGGGGGGTAATCTCTCTCGCGAAGCCGAACGAATGCGCTTTCGAGGCGATGCCGGAGCGAGAGGCCGTAACGTCGAGTCGCGTATCCCCGGGGTGGGAAGCCCAAGGCGATGTTCTCCTCCGTCGGCGGACGCGCGGCCCGCGTGGACACGGGGATTTATAAATACCGGGACGATCGGCGGGCGCGCGTGACACGCGGAGTCACGCTTCGCCCGCCGTCGACGTCGACGAGAGGAAGAGGGAGGGAGAGAGAGAGACGGCGGGATTGGCGCGCCGCCTCTATTTTTACGCGAGCGTGTATCGAAATTCAATTAACCCGTGTCTCACCTAGGCGCCTCCGGATTGTCAAAACTGCTGGACGTCTTGAGGATACCCTTGGAAGGCCGTTTCGACAGGTTCTCTGCCATTATAGTCGGGCGCAATCACGTCGGGTCACTCGCGGCGGCGATACCGCGGCTGCATGTTTACCAATGGATCTCGCTCCGGCGGAATAACCTGCCTCGCGCGCGCTGGGTGTCACTCGGTGTCGCTCGCTCGCTCGTTCGCTCACGGCGCATCTCCCGACCAACCCAACCCCAACATCCTCTGCTCTCTCTCTCTCTCTCTCGCCTCCCGCGCGCGCCCCACGGGCGCCCGCGGAAGCGATCTCTCGCGCCATCTCTCTCTCCACCGTAGCCGTGGAAACTATGGATCGCGCCGCGCATCATCCGCCGCGTCCGGCTTTAGAAAGAGACGGCCGGCACTCGCGGGATTCGCCGTCTCTCTCACCGGGTACGCTTTACGTTTTCACGCACGATGCGCACAGTGCAGATCGTTTATCCTTCTTTAACATTTCGTGAGTAACAAGGATAAATGATGCGCGTCGTGCGTGAAACGGACGCACTCTCTCTTTC
>NW_011967194.1:1064762-1075729 GCF_000949405.1 Vollenhovia emeryi
TCCCCCCCCGCCCCCCCCCCACGCGCGCCCGCGGCAGCCATCCCTCGCGCCCTCTCTCTCTCCCCCGTCGCCCTGGAAACTATGGATCGCGCCGCGCCCCACCCGCCGCGTCCGGCTTTAGAAAGAGACGGCCGGCACTCGCGGGATTCGCCGTCTCTCTCACCGGGTACGCTTTACGTTTTCACGCACGATGCGCACAGTGCAGATCGTTTATCCTTCTTTAACATTTCGTGAGTAACAAGGATAAATGATGCGCGTCGTGCGTGAAACGGACGCACTCTCTCTTCTCTCTCTCTCTCTCTCTCTCTCTCTCTCTCTCTCTCTCTCTCTCTCTCTCTCTCTCTCTCGCTCTTTCGCCACGCGCGACATCTATGGTCGCGGTAGTTTGGCGCGGATTTGCCGAACATGGCGGCGACAATTCGAGTCGAGCGAGAATTTGGCGGAAAGTACCGATAATGCATTCATTTACCGAAATAATTATCGATTGGAGATGGAGTTTACGCTTTAAATAGACGTCGGCTCGCGTTATAACGCGACATCGCGGGAGTCTCGCGGAATTTCGCGCGTTGGTTGCGTCGCCGCGAGCGGAACGCGTCGCCGCGAGGGGAACGCGTCGCCGCGAGCGGAACGCGCCGCGCGAGCGTCGTATTCTCGACCTGTAATTCGTACGCGCGGTCGTAATTAATTAATTATGTTTTCAGAGGCGTTAAGTCGCGCGAGGACAATGGTGGAGACTGCGAGGCGGAGTTGGGGAAAATGGAAGAGAAGAAAGCCTGGCGAGCAACGAGTGACATCGGAAGCGTAGCGTGAGTGATGTATTATTTGCATATAATATTGTCGTTATTCGCGAAATAAATGGTGTATTCGTACTTATTCGGTTAATTTATGAACGATAGTTTAAAAGAGGACTTACGAAGCAGAAAAGCTCATATACTTTCTGGAAACTGTGTAACTCTAACTCAGTTAAATATCTTTTTTTAATGAAAAATGAATTGTTTTCAGGAACGTTAAGTTGTACGAGGACAATGGAAGAGGCGGAGTTGGAGAAAATGGAAGAGAAGGAGGCCTAGAGAGCAACGAGTGACATCGGAAGCGTGGCGTGAGTGATTTATTATTTGCATATAATATTTTGTTACTTGCGAAATAAATTGTCTATTTGTAGTTATTCGGCTAATTTACAAACGATAGTTCAAAAGAGGTTTTACGAAACAGAAAAGCTCATATACTTTCTGGAAACTGTAACTCTAACTCGGTTAAATATCTTTTTTTAATGAAAAATTATTTGTTTTCAGAAACGTTAAGTTGTACGAGGACAATGGAGGAAACTGCGAGGCGGAGTTGGAGAAAATGGAAGAGAAGGTAGCTTGGAGAGCGCCGAGTGACATCGGTTGGGTGAGTGATTTATTTATTATTTGCATATAATATTCTGTTACTTGCGGAATCAATCGTCTTTTCGTACTTATTCAACTAATTTATGAACGATAATTCAAAGAGGATTTATGAAACATTAGAAACGCTCATACACTTTCCGGAAACTGCAACTCAGTAAATACCTTTCTTTAAATAAAAACTAAAAAATTGGTTAAAATAAAAAATTTGACGTAATAACGAAAAGTAAAGTTTTCTAAATATTTTAAAATAATTTGAATTTTATATTCGTACTTTACAAATTACAAGATAAATCATGACTCGTTACACGTGTGTTAGAAAGCTGCAAGTATTAATTGTAA
This sequence comes from Vollenhovia emeryi, assembly GCF_000949405.1. Classification (NCBI taxonomy): domain Eukaryota; kingdom Metazoa; phylum Arthropoda; class Insecta; order Hymenoptera; family Formicidae; genus Vollenhovia; species Vollenhovia emeryi. The sequence goes on from NW_011967194.1 coordinate 1,066,493, forward strand.
TTCTATTAAAATCTTAATGGCGGTCGTGAATCCGCGAATATCGCATGTAATTACATGTAATGCGTGTAATATTTTCCAAATCTGTTGTCTCGAGAGAGTTTTGACAAAAATTGCGCTGAAGGTTTGAGTCAGTTGAGCAATACCTTTTTAATCTGTTTATTAAGTATGAACAAATATGAACAACACTTACAACATAACATTATAGAATTACATTGTCAATTAAAGTTAAGTACAGTTGACGATACAGGTAGGCTTCGGTCAAGCTCCTCGATCGATTCTTTGGGTGCCATTGCTTACACGACTCGGAACAAGCGTCGGGCTTAGATGTTTGGCAGGGTTTGTTATACTTCGGGACTACGCTCTCTACGATTATAGTAGCGATAGGATGATATCACTTGATTAATGCACGGGATGTTTTAATTTTTAACTATAAAAGTCTGAAAGAACGGTGACATTCACCGAGCACTTGGAGGAAGAGGGCGCGAAGGCCTCTTCGAATACCCCTTCAGATCTTTGAGATCCTATGGTCGCTTTTTAAGCTGCCACTTCGCTCGCCACACACTTGTCGTACATTGCGTCCAAGACCTGAATGAACTTCAAGTGACGTTCTTCCGGAGCTACGGTGGCACCGCGGCTGCCCCATAAGAACTTGATGTGAAATTCGGTGCGAAAGGCGTCCGAGAGCAATTCGTCGCTCCTGCAACCCTCCAGCGCGATCTCCGCATTCCTGCGGAAGAGCGGTAGACTATCGGCGAGCTTGCGAGCCGCCTCGAGATGCGACCAGACGATCGATAGGCCGCAATCGGACGCCGAGTTTTCCCACGGTGAAAGAATCGCTGCCGTGAGTCCGAAAGGTGCCACGGTACCTACAATCAATTTCGCTAAATGGACACAATGTAGCAATTGTGAATTAGCAATTCACAATAACAAAACAGACGCTAACGAAACAAATATTTGTATCTAGAATAATTGCGCGGAAGCGTCTAAAATAGAAAGATGCCTTTTCTGTTTATTCGTCGATAATCCAAGTTGCGATTAATGAAAATAATTATTCTTTATGTGGGTACCTAGAACGTCTTCGGGACCGCGTTCTCCAAGTAGCGCGATCGGTAGCAAATGTGGTAACGTCGTGTTAGGTGCCTGCGGATTGGTACACTCGTTCATAGCCCGTAGAGTAGGCCTTAGTTTCGCCTCGAAGCTGAATGCTTCGTCCGTGTGCTTTTGTCGCAGCAGGTGCCACGTGTTGGCTAGTCTCTGAATCTGCGGCAGGCACAAGCCGAGCATCACGCCGCAGAAGCCGTAAAGATTACCGAGCGCGGTTTTCGTGTCGATTGCCACTTTGATCCATTTGCTGATGGTAGCCGCTCTCTCTGCGATAATTAACAATTGATTGCTTAAAAATTAAGAAAGATCGAGTGCTCCGCCTTTGGACTTGTCTCGTGTAAATTTTGGCTATAACGTTTTCCTTCTCACTGAATTTGATAAACATGCATCATAGTCGAAATTGTTAATTGAATAAAAAAATTAACAAGTTTCAAAACTCACCTATAGCCGTAGCGCCAGCCAGCACGGTGACCGCCACCAATAGTTTTATGCATTCGGATCTCTCGATCAGATCCATTCTAGCCTGTCTACCGTGAGGAAGAGTCGCCAGCTCGATACCGCTTAATCCACTTCTGTTTCCTGGTCCCGGTTGAAGCGCTACCTCGAGATCGAGCCTCGTAAGGTGAGATGCGAGCACTCTCGGCGCCGAATCCAGTAACATTCCCGAGACTCCTCTCAGGGCGGTCGGGTCCAGAGGTCTGTGTTCGCCGGCTGGTAACAGCAATGTCGTAAAACCCTCGATGTCGAGCATCGTAGCGATCTCTAGAGACGGCGCGGCTACCACCAACTGTTCCTCTGCCGACAATTCGTATTCGCTGTTGTTGTTGCCGTTGATGCCATCGTTATTGGTGTTATAATGGCTGCGTATCACCACACCCTTGATCGGCACCGAAGTGGGATTGCTGGCACCGCCAGAATTATTAGTCTCGAACTCGCTATCACCCGATCCGTTCCCGCTGTCGCTGCCGGAGGCCTGATAGCTCTGATGGTGGTGGTGATGGTGGTGATGATGGTGATGATGGTGGTACTGGTGATTCGGCACGTAGGGCACCCTGGGAGGCTTGGGTGGCGCCGTGCTTAGGGTATTTTGAAGATTCAGACTCGGTGGCTGTTGCTGTTGTTGCTGTAGCGCTGGGTCCGATATCACCCGGGTGATCTTTTGGCGTCCCAGTGACAGAGAACAGGAGGGCGGTTGGTTTTGAATTGGCGGTACACGTGGTAAAGTACTAGATTGGATAGGTAACTGCGGTCCCGTTTGTTGGTTGTTGTCCCGGGCGACGTGCTGCTCCGGGACATGATGCTGAGCGGTCAGAGAGTGGCTGCGTTGCTGTTTTCTGGGTAGGCGAGGTGGCGAACCGGTCGACAGAGAGGTGGAAGAAGGACTAGAGCAGTGTTGATTACTCGAGGGCGGTGCAACGCATGTCAATGGAACCGATCTGGGCTTCGGAGTAATAATTCGGGCTCCGCTGGCTTGACTGATCGGTCGACCACTGCCAACGTAGAAGGTTATCAGGTCGGCGACCGTGTCAAAGGCATCGTCTTCGAACTGATACTGCGCCCTTTCGTAAACCGTGTCGGGCTGAATTACGACCTATCACAGGAAGAATTACATTACTTCTTAATCTTTTAAATCTTCGTAGGATTGAACTAGTTTTAAAACACTTTAAATAATGAATACATTTAATATTTCTTTACTAATCGAAAACGATTAAGAAAGAAGGAAATCTCGGACGTATTTTACCAATCTGTCTAACATGAACATGAATGTTAAAACTCAAAGATCCCGACTTATTTTCGTATGTAAGATTAGGATTTTTAAAGCGATTCTTCTCAATTTCGTGGCAACTTACTCGATTGATGACGAAATGTAACGGTTGCCCTTTCCATCGTACGGTTAGGACATAATTGCCGGGTTGGGAGGCGCAATCGCGCACCAAGAAGTCCCCGTCATTTGGCACTTCCGCCTCCGCGCCTTTCCGTCCACCGCGCAACGTGCTGCCATGGTACCAGGCGTGCGATCGTAGATCTCGAGGATCGAGAAGCCGCAATTCTCTTTCCAGGAGTTTACGAATAGACTCTTCAGACGGCTCCTTAGAAACCGATGTAAAGGCAAGGCTTCGATATTATCTGAATTTCACTTCTATTTAGTTACCTAATTTACTTTCAAACGTTTTGTTTGCTAATATATAGGAAAGTCCTCTATTATGAGATAGGATCCTAATATGGGACAGCGGGATTTCTGTTAAATTAACAGGCGTCATCAGTTGATTCCATTATCAATTTATTGCCCTCGGAGCGAAATATGTTTAGTGGAAAATTCATTGTTAAATTGTGTAATCGTTGCGAGAAAAGATTTGTGATTGTATTTGGGTGTTGAAAACCTGCTATCTCATAATACAGGACTATTTCATTTTAAATATGCACGGAAAAAAACCTGCTATTGAATTAAACAAAATAAAGTTGCTTGAATTAAACGTTAATGTCACGGGCTGCCACAGACATAACTAATTTACTCAATTGCATTTGCTATGGAGTTGAATTTTAAGCATTGAACTAAATATCCAGATTATTAAGACAACAATCTGATGTTTTTCGTTTATTAATACTGACGTTGTTCAACGGATTTATTTCAATTGCACTGATCTTGTTGATACAACATCATTCGTTGTTTCCGTGTGCATATTAAGAGAGAAATTGAGATATCGCGGATATACGTAACCGTTAAATTGAAAAAGAAAAACGCCCAGTTAACATCGATTAAAAACTTGACTCTGGCAATGAACTCTTCTTTAACACTAACGGACGAATCATTATTATCGTGAACAATTTGAATATATCACGCCGGCGCATTCTCGTATTGTTGATTAATTACTCGGCACGAGAGAAGAGAAGCTCGAACGTTCCGCGTAAGACAATTGTAGCAATCAATGCTGGAAAGAGACCCGGAGTCTGCGGTCCAGCGAAGATTGGCTTAACAAGAGCAGCCTTGAGTTCCCCGTCGTGTTGCCGTCGATGGTCTGCGACTCGTCATCGACGTGCCGCGTCAAGTAGCCCGGCTATCTCGCAACCCATCATTGCTTGTACTCGAGAGCGTATCGTTCTATTTAATTGCTTCCTATATAACGCGCGACAAGAAGCTGGCGTTGCCACTTGAATAACTTAAACCTATAATTACGCGTTTGATCGATTACGCGAATGTGTGTGAGAGACGCGACGCGACGTGGAAAAACGTTCTGGCTAGTGCATTTTTATAGGTTGTTTTATCAAATTAAAATTTTTACGAAGAGAGACATCGGAGACCAGTTTTTGTGTTATGAACGATCGAAAAGACTGTTCGGGAATTTCAAGTTTCGGAGGAACACGAAGGAGTAAAAACCTCATGTCTCATTTAGTTTTAAGATTTTACCTCACGTGATACACGTGATTTCAAAATTAACTGCAAATTGATACAACTCGCTAACGATAACGTTGACATACTCGCTAAGGACGAATCGATCCCGGATTTCCGGGATTTAGCGAGGGATAGATAGCTGATAGATACAATATCTATTGTACACGACATTCGGTGTACGATGAATTAATTGGATCTAGCCAAATCGGTTCTCGTATGAATATTCATGATTACACGAGGCTGGATTTATTTAATTAATCCAACACGAATTTCTCCGCAAGCAGCGGACAAAACTTAATCTTGGGGAAGATAAACAGCCTGTACATGATCAGGTACTCACCATCGGTGGGGACAGGTTGTTGTCGCTTTCGGGTGCCTTCGTCAGGGGTGGCTCCTGGCCACTCGGTGGGTATGTGCCGCGATCCACCCTCGCGTCGCTGTCTTCCTCCGGCGTCCTGCGATCAGAACGACACTTTCAGTCGCTCACATCTCTGCGCTTCGTGCCTGACCTCCGGCAAGGTTCCCTCCCATAGATCCCCGGTACCTCCGTCCAGAAGGAGAGCTCCGTGCGGCTCTTCGAACGGGCGGATAGAATTTGACCGCGACTCTCGAGTTCAGAGAGTGCGCGCGCGCACGCACGCACCCCACTGACCAGCGATTCAAGCAGGATCGTATTTTCACAGGGTGTCGCGGGGGGTACCATCGAGCTGATATTAATAGATCGCGGGGTTAGGGCGGGAGGCAGGAAGAGAAAGAGAAAGAGGAAAGATCGGTTGCGCGTGCCAAGGAAAATGTTTCCTTCCCGTCGACTTCTTTGTCCGTTCGTACGCGCTGCCGGCGATTAACCAACGAGTTAAATCCGACGGAGCTGGGTCTCGCGCGATGAGGGGCCACGCCGTAGCGGATAACGAGCGCGTAGAAAGTAACGATGCTGCTCTCGTTGTTGGTGAGCGTAACTCGACACACGGCCTGTTAACTCCATTAAATCGTCGTCGTTTGTCGGGCGATTTAAACGCGCAATTATTTCTCCGCGAAGAGTGCAATATTGCGTTTAGCCATCGCGGTCGGTTTTGCATTTCTTCTCGCGCCACTTTAAATCGCACGCGAGGGTAGATAAGAGAAAAGTTGAAGTCTGTCGCATTTTACATTTATCCGCGATTATTACGCATCTTTGAACCCCCGGTGGTACACTACTGCGATGTTATCGCCCTCGCGTTCGTTTCCACACCCGCTCCCAACTCTATACCCGCCCCTTCTCTCCTTCGTCAAAGCGAGTGGCTTTGACTGATGACGGATATCGAAAGTACATGCGTGCCGACGATGGGGTCTTCTCGCGTTGCGTATCTTCTGATATCGCGAAGACGTAATGCAAGATGGAATAAAAGTGCATTGCTTTTATCGCTTTCGACCGGGTTCCGTCAATACTGGGGTTATTGATCTCCTCGGACAAGGGGCTGCGTATACGGAGGGGGTCGACGGCCAAGGTGCGCTTGCGTCATCCGGAAACGTTCGATAAGCGGCGCCATCGAGATATGCCCTAGGCCGATGTTATATTTTCTCGTATGAGAAGTGACTTTAAAGTGTAATTGCTTGTTCAGGCTGTTTTTAATTCCATCCTCTGTAATTGAGAATTGTTTAATCTTTGCGATAAAATAATCTCGTATGAACTATAAATTTTTGTATTATTACATTGTTAGATGCAATGCGATAATATACAAATATGAATGAGAATATAAATAAACTAACTCACAAATCGATTTAATATCGCCAGTAGTTTAAACCCAATGATAAGTGATTTTTAAACGACCTACACTGGCCAGTGTTTTTATTTAAAAAACGCTACAATGTTACATTATAATTACTTTATTTTGAAAAATGTTTAGTGTTGAGTTGTGTACGATTTCAGATTACTTGAAAAGGGTCCAAATCCGGGACCGAAACGTTGTAGTGTTTTCTAAATTAAAACATTGGCCAGTGTAGGTCGTTTAAAAATTACTTATCATAAATAAAATGTATCCATATTATATACGTATAATATGTGTCTGTAAATGAAATTGTATAAACAAATGACGAGTAAGTTGAACAGCTCTCAAGTTTCTCAGAGTAATTCAGTGTAAAACAACGAGCTCGACTGAAATAAGAGAAACAAAGAAACAATCTTGCGTAGTCAGTGGCAAAACTCGCGGTTTGAAGAAGAGCGGTTGCAAAATCGTTTATCTCCCTGCGGGCTGCAATGTCACCGCCACGGAGTCTCGCATGTAAATGTAACATTCGTCAGGATCGCTGCCACCGCTGCTGACCGGCCGTGCATCTGCACCGGGATTTATCTCGAAAGCCGCCCGAGGGGAAGATATCCCTCTGTGCGCGTCTGTCGCTCAAACAATATCGTTTTAAGTTTTTACACGGGAACGGGGGACGCATCTCTCTACGGATCTCGTCGAGATTAATCAGGAGAGAACGTTTCGTGAATGATTGATAGGTTTCTTTGATCCGTCAGTCATCTCGATAACGCTCGGAGTGACGTGCGCATTTTTCTCTCGAGTGGGTCACGATGTCCGAGGTCGCGTTTCTCGATGACAGGTGGCTCGGTTATAGTTTCCCGGTTTTATTTTCCTGTTACAGAATTCCCGCATTTGTTGGCCGCTCGCGGGAACGGGGTGCGTCATTCTGAAGGTAGAGATCGAGAGAAACCGGTTCGAGAGTCGCCAGGCCCATTATATTCCTGTACTGGTATCTCGATGTACCCTCAAAGAAGGCTAATTCATAAGCTATAACTTTGGGCCTTCGACTTAGTCGTGTCTCTCGCATAGTAGTACTTAATCCCTTATTCACCTTCATTTATTCGTGTTCCTCGCATTCTTCCCCAGCTTTCGCCTCGCATGCACCACGTTTTTAACTCGTTATTCTCTTTATACGACGGTCCAAGTAGGTAAAGAAAATTTAACCCTCCACAATAAAAAGTTAAAACTTGCCGCAATTTTTTGGCGCTGGTCGCGTCATCTCTTTGGTATCTCTGCTATTTTAAATGCGGTCTCAAATATGTGGTCGTGCGTAGTCACGCGTTTCATACGTACCTCGAGTTATCCTCAACGAGATCCTCAGGTGACGGTGGAGTCACGATCAAGCACGGTTCCTTCTGAATGATTACTTCCGGCTGCAGGTGTATCGTGTGTCTCTTCTGCCGAAGATCCTTACACGAGTCCGACGAAGCGAGGCCATTCCGTTTGCGCCGTCGGCTGTTGGTACCTAGGTTCTGCAGAGTACCCATAGATGGGAATCGAAAGCTCCATGCTATGCCTGAATGTGCCGCAAAGAAATTTACGTGTAAAAGTGCTATCGTCTCTCTCGAATTCGGTTGACGCGTACAACGTAAACATGGGCGTGGAAAAGTAAAATTTAGGGCCGTAGCAAATGCGTGACGAAACGCGATTTAATCGGACACCAATAGCGTCGATAGATACACGCTCGACATAGACGTTGGGAGGCTACACAGAATTTTCTTTTAAAATTTATCTTGAAAATTCAAAGAATTTTATGAGTCTCTGAAATTTTACCATACCTACATTTCACTAGTAAGTTAAAAATACTTGGGGCGAGTTTCGCGAACGTCGGTTAACTGCTAACCGAAGGTTAATTGATTCTCTGTCTCTTCTTAGATAATAAGATAGAAAAAGATAGGGAGTTGACTGAACTCTGGTTAACAGTTAACCGACGTTTACGAGACTGGCCCTTGGTATGCATTTTACTACGCGGAATAAGATGCTGTTGAATTAAACAAGATATGAAGTCGCTTGAATTGAACGTTAATGTTTCACGAGCTGCCACAAACATAAATGAATTCACTCAATTGTACTTGCTATGGATTTGAATTTTAAGCATTGAACTATATATCCAGATTATTAAGACAACAATCTGATGTTGTTTCAACGATTTTATTTCAATTGCACCGATCGTGTCGATACATCATTCTTTTTTCCGTGTAGTAAAATACGGTAGGTCAAAAAACTTTCACAAAGTTCTTGAAAATGCCACATTGTCCCACGATTACACGATTTTCAGGGTAAATTTGGATAGATGATTCTCTCCGCGTGTCATTAGGAGTAAGCAACTTAAAACGAGGTGCATATTTGCTTGTTTTGCGATAATATATACTCTACTTTAATTTCCCTTGTATTAAACGATGTGTCGTTTCACTCCTATTGTATGCAAACCGTGACCAATGTAATTTTGCGACGATATGAAACACGGCTGATATATCCATTCACGCACTGCTATATAAATCTCTGAGTGACATGACACGTGGAAATGAGGATTACATGCATTCTGGCGCACTCACGTATGCTCGCGCCGTCTTCCAGCTCTACGGATTCCATTCCGGTGGCCGCGTTCACGTTTTCACGAATTGTACGATTTCGCACGGCGGACGGTCGCGATCGCAATTTCATTCAGCCCGTCCGAGTCGCATTATTATATACGTGCGCGCGTCGAACTTGAATGCACAGCGAGTGCGGCCGGTCTCTCCGCCGATGCAGCGGCTTGTACGCGTTTGAAAAAGCAGAGTAGAGGAATGCAGGTTTGTAAAGTTGTTCGCCTCTCTCTCTCTTTCTCCCGTACCCGCTAACCACTCCTCCACCTCTTTCTCACCTTTGCGCTCGCTTGCCTCTACCTGCTCGCTCCTCTCTTTATGTCTATATATACAATATACAGGGTGGGCCATTTTAATTTATACAGTCGATTTTTTT
>NW_011967194.1:1076574-1110134 GCF_000949405.1 Vollenhovia emeryi
CATATCTCTTTTAGTTTTTTAAAAAATCGACTGTATAAATTAAAATGGCCCACCCTGTATATATATATATGTATAGACATACTATATATGCCTCGTTCTTTCTGCGTATCTCTTGCTCGTATACCCTGCGAGCGAACATAATACCTGGCGATAGTGATAAGGTCCCCTGTTTACCGAGATATCTATGCGATGTTTAGAGAGGCTCCATCGACCGCAAAAGCAAGAGATAATCCAGGCACAATTTTCGTCGTCGTGAAATGACCTCGATTTTCGTACAATATTACGGAACTACTTATTACGGTTTAATTATTAAAAGCTGCATCTTTAGAAACGGATAATTTTTACATCTCTATGACGTTTAACAATCCCGGACGGGCAAGGGATAAAAATTAAGTAAAAACAGAAGCGACGAACAAAACTTATTTCAGAGTGTCTAGTCATATATGCAAAAGCTCGTCTCAGTTAATTCAATTCAATTTAATTTCGAAATAATATGAAAATACATATTTTTGCAGACCATACTGTACTGCAATCACGGTAGCGCAGACGGTTGTAGAGATAAACCAAGTTAAATATTTTACCGTGGAACCGGCTTGTGATAACACTCTCACATCTGTTCGTCTCTCCATCTCTCTATTTTAATCTACTTGGAAATTATTCCACTGACAGAATCGGATGTTTGTTTTTTTTTAAAGAATTGTGAGAATAAAATTTCTTTTATTTGGGGCAACTAAATAGATTTTTCAGAATACTGACTTAATACATTACGAGCTACTGCGTGCAGTATTTCAGGTTGATAAGTTCATTTTTACACATTTGTTAATTAAATCGCCATACTTTTTAAATTAAAGACTCGAATGTGTAATCAACATTTTTCAGATTATGAGAAAAAAATCTCTTTTCGAAAATAAACAGATACGTACATCTATTTGCTCGATTTCAGAGTATGGTTCGGAAGATATTAACTTGATTGCTATTTAATGTTAAAAGGTAAAAAAAAAACGATAAAGTAACGATGGTTTTACACAAGTTGACTCCAAGTGAAGAATGCCATTACGAGAATGTGAGAATACCGTATGTTTTTGAACGTCAACGTTTACTTTCGTCAAACAGTACCTTTAAACGAATGTAACCTGCGCCCAGAAGGTCCCCGTTTCCTTCGTCGTCGTGTAATTACGTGCGCAAGAGGAATTTCAATCGAGTCACGTTCGTGCGGCCAGAGAGACCACCGAAACGAGCCGAGAACTTTCAGCGTTGCGGAAAGCGCGCGTGTTCTTCCACAATTTTTCAAATAATAATAGAACGCGGGTTTACGTAACGGCGCGCAAATTACAGGTCGTGCTCGTTCGAACAGAGCGAAAAGTTGTACTTTCACCGCGGTCTTGCGACATCGCGCGAATATGATGCGCGATCAATCGTAGGTTTGTCGTGCGTGGATTCCAGTGCGCAAGTTATGAAAACAGTTTCCGGCCTCACATTCTCTCCTCTAACTTGTGCACTTTCCTACTTTTATCTGGTTCACTGGAGAACATTTATGACGCGATCAATCGATCTTCCCGATAGACATCAGGTTCCACTCGATTAGTTTTCAGCTTTGATTCTGGATGATAATGGAACCCAATTTATTACGGAACATTACACGCTCTGCGATCGGGCGTCGTAGGTGTCACTTTACGACACACGTATCGAGATTTCCATATTCGTTTCTCGTCAAACGCAACGTTGGATGATTAATTGAGGTATACAGCTGACTAACCGTTCGTAATGTATTTCCGGGTATGGCGGAAAGAGTCTAATCACTTGAATGATAATCATGTAATTTCATATGCTGGCTCGTATGCACGTGTCGAGTCAGCGGCGGTGACCGACATTTCTTCTTTCGAGTGTGTCTGCGAAATTTACGTAACGTTTACAATCGCTTTACGAGCGTGGCTTTCCGTTGCCCTCGACAGTCGTGGCGCGGACACGAAGTCCGGGTAGCGGCGCGATTATAAACGGAGCGCACACGTGTCCCCGCAATGTGATCCGCGCGCATGCATCGCCGATAAGTGCACTATATCGCCTTTCCCTTGCCAGCAGGCACACGAGACTCGGCAGTACACGACGCATTAGCGAATTTCGTATTCAACCTCCAGCTTAAAAGTAAGCCAGCGACGCGGCGGACAATTGTAAGAACATTGGAACGGTCGTTTGCTTCGTCCGTCCTGTCGCAAATACGCACCTCGTTACGCACGAGCGAGAATCTCCGCGAGATATCACCGGGTTCACCGCCCGTCGATATTTCCTATCGAAGGGGCAGCGAACTCGAGACGCGAACGACGAATACGCAAATGGGGTAACACATGGTACCACGTGGCAGGTGGAATAGGAAAATTCACACTGACTCTGGCTCCTTCGAGACTTGAGTTTGCTGGCGGTCTTTCCCATTTTCCCGCCGGTCACATGCCAGCGGCTGGCCGTGCGCGCCGCAGGAATTCCCACTGGTGAATCCAATCGTGGGTGCGCTGCGGGAAGCGAAATGATCCGGACGGCGCGGCACTGACACGGCAGTACGGTTGCAGCACCCTGCGACACAGTCTGACCGTAGCATAATGCGATACCGAGCTAACTGAGCGCAAACACACTAGAAAGAAGGGGCCAGACCGTCCGACCCACCGATACGCAAGTGGTGCTCGCAGGAGGAGGAGAACGTGACCGGCAGCGTGAGGAGAGAGACGCAGAGTGCGGGGGAGGCTGATAGTATGAGAGAGAGATATGCAACTGGGAGAGAGAGAGAGATAGTAGATATTATATGGTAGAGGAGGAGGGAACTAAACGAGCAAATGGCAGAGACGAGTGCTATTTAACAAACGATACTGTCACCAGACGTAGCACATGATGGCCTTCGACTGGTATTCGAGCCTATACATTCTTAAACGTTTCAATCAGAGTCGGGCAACGTAGAGATCTGAAAGATATATTCACAGAACTTTTCTTGACATTTTGCGAACGTGGAACTGCGACGCCGCGCTCAGAATTTGAAGTGGCTCTCGAGCGAACCGTGTCGAGTGGATTTTGCAACGTTAAATCCATCCAAATCATGACATGTAATTTAGCTCCTTAGTTATTTCAACGTCAGTGGGCGACTCCACTTCTTGAATCTCGCTACTGTCAAATTCGATAAACGGAACGATCACACTTGTGAGCGTCTATTGATGTTTCTATCGATATTTCACGCTTTCCTGAAAACGTTGAATGTTGGTATTGAGAACTAACATTTGCTGAGAACCTTAAGTGTAAAATAACAATAGAGGTACAAAGTAAAGATAAGGAACAAACGTCCTTAAGGGATACTATTCAGAAGTGGCCCTGAAAGTTCGTGTGTGTGTGTGTGTGTATATGAGAGAGAATACAGAATTCCGATGACTCCAGGGAAAAAGAGAAAAGGAAGAGATAGAGAGAGAGAGAAAGGGAAAGATAAAAAAGAATACGTGCACAAGTGTGTCTGACACGCGGATGCAAGGCAATATGATTCTTCTCGCGGAGTCAACTCGTGATGTCATCGGAAACCCGGACTCGTTCCAGCTAAATGCGACTCCTCGGATTAATCCGAGGTTTCTTTTTTTCCTGTCGTGTCAGCAGGTTTCGCAAGGACGCAAATGCAAGAGGCGACGAGTTACGGCCTGTAAACCACCTGTTGGACATTTCGACATGTATTCCCTGACATGCGTGCCGGTCTCTCACCGAATTCGCGTCATTTTGCACGACGTCACGCTCGAGTCTATAAATAGAGAATGATGATAGAGTCTCGATTAAATCCTAGGTTGCAAAATAGAAAGATCAACGACGCGCGCGTCATCGTACTTGAATCGATATCGGAGATTATATTTCCATGCATTTACCACAGGTGTAACGTATGCCTTTAGATTGAAAGTTAATTCTTCAAAGTGCAAAATGTTTTCGCACTCCTGGATTTCGATCGCCGAATATACACGGCGTCGACGAATTGCTCATCGACAGGCGATAGCGCTTTCTGTAGTATCGGTATGAGAGGATTAAGGAGTAATGTGCCAAGTCTGAAAGTAACGCAGCGAGACATCGTGTACCGCTTAGGCCTTGTTTATTGGTGCTGTTTGTCGGAATACATCGAGTTTTACAGTCAATATTTTCTATACAACAATTTCTGCCGTATTACACATTTTCTCTATACACCATACATACACAGAATAGTTATTTTGTATACACACGTCGACTAGATCTTACAATGTCGTTTTATTTAGGCTCCGAAGGACCGATTTAATGCGAGAGTCGGTTCCAATTCGCGAACGAGTTCCCTCGAATGAGAAACACGCTTGCTGAATAAATTGCACATTCCCTACTAATAAATTGACATCTTGGTCGACCCTTGACGCTTTCCCTCTTCCACTCGTCCACTCTCTGTTTCTGGAGATCCGTCTTCGAAAAATATCGCTAATTAATGGAGCTGTTCTAACATATGACGTTGACCGTTGAAATATTTTTCTGTAGGCTAACTGTATTCCGATTTGTCATAACTGAATCCAATTGTCAATACGAATTTATGGAGTGGTCCGATACGCAAAGGATGCGCTGTCCTCCAACTATAGACTCGCGTCGGTTGACGAGCGATATCGCGTGCAGTAATTGAATATCGGCGATTACATAAATATTGGTTTCAGGCGGATTCGCTATCAAACACTTCGAGATATTTACAGGCAGATGAAGTACTGAGAATGACACAAAGATATAAGCGACAACTGATATGCTTGGCATTGCCAAAATGTTTTACGCTGAAAATGAGGAGGGAAATCGATTTAATCAAAAGTGTTCGTTCAGTTGAAAATAGAACTCCGAGCTGGTAAAATTAATTAATAAGTGGAGAGTTTTAACAATAATTATTTATTTACACTTCCTCGCGTTTCGTCATTCTTAGTGCTTCAGCTAATTAACGACGCTCCTTCATTCTCATCATGCCTTTAGAATATATTTCTATAAGAAATGATAGCTGTTAAAATGAAAGGAATAGTCAGTGACTCGTCGATGTAAATATAATTCGACATCGCGAGTAACTTTGTTCGTTAATAAGGCTAATCGGAAGCACCGATCATAATGCTAAGCAGTCGCTTCGCCGTCCTCCCTCGCGGTCTAATCGATCTCTTCAAATTTCCCTTGCCAAAGATCGTACACAATACTCTTCATTTGTTATCTTCTACTTTGTCTCTGTATCGTACAGACACGCACAGACACACAAGAGGTACGTATACTACACTATAAACGAGCGACGTGCAATATATACGAATGTCCGGTGACGCTCGCGTTTCAATCTTCCAAATGGCGGAATGGCTTGTCGGGAAATCATCTGCGTCTGTATTAGAAAATTATACATCCACACACTGTTCGCGCAAAATTCGATTTCTGTTCCTAGGACAAGTGTATTCTTGTAGAAACATATAACGGATCGTATCGATAGGGAGAAAAACTTATTCAGGCGTAAAGGAACGATACGTAATAGAAGAAAGCCGAAATTCACAGCTGCGAAATGTGCGATTATTTGGCATTAAGAGGAAAGATGCCCCGCAAAGCCCAATCATATCTTCGAGCAATTAGGACCCGAAGCCATTTGCGGGGTGGACAACGTCTCAACGGAGATGGCAAACAGGATAATGGTATTTATTTTCTGAGATAAGTGAGATGAGCAAGAAGAAAAATTCAAATAGAAAAAGATAAAAGCTAAGGATGCTCATAGATTAAAATGTAATATAGAAAGAGTGGATTACTGCATCTCATATAGGGGACATCTGGAAAAGAATTAAAATTTAAAAAAATTAAAATTTAAAAAAAATTAAAAATAGAAAAGATACGGAATATGAAATATATTACTGATTTCTTAAGTATTTTTGCCAAGTCTTTTAGATACAGCTTCGTGATTTTCTTCACGACTAATTTTCTCTCCAATTAATTGTAAAGAACAAATAATCACAATTTGTACATTACGGATAATAGAACTAAGGATTTGTAAGAGAGAGACTTATTGTTTTTTCAAATTTCAAAACTTAGAAAGTAATAGGATCTCCTCAGAAGACTTTGCATGGAACTTATATTGGTTTGACGCTTGGATACCTAAGTTAAAAAAATTACGGTCGAAGTATAAGTATTTCGGAAGGGCATTCTGTATAAAAAAGAAGTATGGCAATATCGTGTCCGCGTATAGTTGTCTCCCGTCCGCTGTGAGATACAAAAGAAACGATTCTTATAAAAACAAGTGTAGGCAGGTACTGCGTTATGTTTCGCTGGAATTCTTTTCAATCGCTGTGTCACTATTTTGCCCTTCAAGGGTTCACGATTAACGTCGCCGAGTTCGAGGGTCCGACGATCTCATCTAAAATACTTTCATGTGTTTCATGAGTTTCGATTTCTTCGAACGCTTTTTCACGGAAAGTCACTACTTTTAACATTGTTAGTTATTTAGCTATTCTTCTCCCCGAAAGAAAACCGGGGGGCCTTTGCGCTTCGCGACACTCGTTCCCTTTAGAAAAACTTTACGAAGGTTTGGAGTCCTCTCCGCAAGGTTCATACGATCGTGTCTTTTTAACACGCATAAACAATTTGGAAAACGATTTGTGGTCCATCTAATAATAATGGTTTAAATTTGACAGTAAGTCGGCGCAGTACAAGTCAGAATCTTGATGTGTACGACATGGTACACGTAATATTAAAAACTTCTTATGAAATTGTAAAGTTCAGAACGTGTGGGCTCAAAAGGTAGACAAATAATTTCGCGTTGGAAAATGGCGTTGGAATAGGCCGATTGTTACAGATTGTATATTTTGGAGGTGTAACAGGAAATATAAAATAATATTTATATTTATTAATGTAAAAGAAATCTTTGACTTAGAGCTTTGCGATGAATCTATTGAACTAAAATGTAGGAAATTAATACACGCAAAGTGTACGTTTGTAAATTTCAAAAAATAATATAATCTGTGCATATAGACTTATGTTAATTGTATACTTTATCATTTTAATTTTAACTTTTGCATTAAATTTACGTACAAACGCATCTCTCAGAAGCGGAGGATTACGGTTGACGTCAAAATTTATGAATTATATTTATATCAAGTTAATTTTTAACTCGTAGACTTTTTATATTACTGCACTTTTAAAAGCAGCGTGACAACTTTTCGCGAAAAACTGTATACACTCCATATTAAAAATGATGTACAAATTATTTCAAAAAGTTTCAGACTAATACACACGAATGTCTCTTACACTGAATATTTCCTGTTACCTCCGCTGTAGACCTAACGTCACATGAAACAATTTATACAACTGTTAATCTGTATATCTGTAATATAATTACTGTCAGCCACAAGAGGATATTAATAGGTCCTCGAAAATACGCGGACGTATTTTGAATGCGTTGGGCGGCTTGAAAGAATTTCAATGTAAGAAAATCTTTAGTGTTCGAATTTTTACGGTGGAATATGTGAAACCCGTATGCCAATAATAGAACAATGCTGATTCCCTGCGCGGATGTACGGATTTTATTAAATTTCTCGTGCTCTGGTATGGATTCTTTTTCTTTATATAATATGCTAAAGCACATGCCAGTAGGTAAATGAAACTAAGAATTTGGGGCATAAGTTTAAATATCATTCTATTTCCTAACTTAAAATTCCAATGAGACAATCTCGTAGTCGATTGTGTTTCAAATAATGAGGCGTAAAGTAGGAATTAAATATTGAATTTGATCCGTTTCTCCGGGTCGTATAATTCTGTCACTCTGTCGTAAAATTCCAATTGGAACGAGCGCAATGCAATTGACAGCAATTAAGCGCACGCCGATGATCTTCTACGTCTTAGTCTTTAAGCGCCGGTCGCAATAAGGATAAACGACTCGCATCGCAAATTACGCAAAGTTGCCACAAAATGACTTTGCAAACGTTGCACCAATTGACGCGGCTCTTTGCAACGTGGTACGACACATATTACATCGAATGCTGAGAAAATAAGTCTGTAAGAGAGATGAGAGCACATTTGAACGTTAGGCCACACATTTAAACAATTCAAATATACGGCAATAGAAAATATTCTTCAAGTTGTTAAAAGAAGTTCTTGAAAAGCGTTTTGTTTCCGACGAGCGTGAAAAGGCGCTGCAGACCTTTCATCGGAGGGGCGTGATATTCGAATTGTTTAAAAGTGTTGTATTATATTCAAATGTATCTCTTTCTACTCTACTTTATATCTAATAACTGGACAGCTCCTATGCAAAGGGAAACGAATATACCTCCGGTTTTCTCTTGGCGTAGGAGCAGCGCAATTATAGCGTTGGTTGTCATTAGATGTGCTCTCTGCGTGTACATACACAGTTTTAGTAGTCTAATCTGAAAATAATTTATCTCGCACCTTCGTACGCCGAACGCGTATGAGGCCTTAACATTTCATCGCGCGCGTGAGTAGCTTCTTGTTTCCTCTTATGTTGAAATAGGCGCAGATGTCTCGCCGACATCGCGCATGTTGTACAGAATATAAATGCATGAAGCTCCCCCGTCGTTCTTTAGGCGCTGATTCCTGGTTTGTGCGTGTGGTGATCAGGTAGGCGTCTCTCCCGTCGAGGAGAGAAGCGGAACCGGAAGAACGCGGCGATTTACAGGAGGGCGCAGGCGGTGCCGTGCATCACCTCGGAGATGAACATAGGCGTGCCGGCGCTGAGGCCGCCGTCGCCCTTCCCTTGCTCGTCCTTCTCGTAGTCGCAGTCGAAATAATGGCTCTGCAACGGAACGCGTTTCACTATGACGCGATGTAACCTTGCGCCTTTCGAAATTGCAAACGTAAACTCGCGAGCCGAGCTGGCAAAATAAAACTTCCATTTCGATCAGTCATTCCAATATCAATTTCTCTCGCTTTCTCCGTCAGTTTCGTTTTAAAACGAAAATATTTTTTTGACGTTTTATTATCGGTGCAATTGGAACGTTCGGGACTTGAATCTACCTGAAATCTATCTCGAATAGCGCGAGCGTGTCTTTTTACAAACGTACCTGGCAATCCAAACATCTGCAATGATCGCTCATCTTGCAAGTGATGCCCCATTGCTTCGCCATCGCCTTGTAGAACTCTTTGCTCGATTTATGAAGTATCTTCGGCCCCTTGGCTGCTTTCCTGTCCCCGCCTCCGGGACCGCCACTGCCGTCGTCACCCCCGTCACCGTCCTCGGCGTCTTCCGTACTCGTCTCGTTCTTGGGGACCTGTTTCTCCCTGTCCTCCTCCTTAGCCTCCCGTAGCGCGATGGCTGACGATTCCATTCGTGTCTGTGAACCGCAACGTTTTCGACAATTGAGAAAGACCGAAAAGTGACGGCATAAGGGCGCAGAATTCGCCGGGTCTCGGGTCGCTGTGACGTTCCGAAATTTTCATTAGCAAGGGATTACGAAGCGACACTTGGCACGTGTACACGAAGTGCTTTATAGCGTGCAGCCTGTGGCGAGTGATCGCTACTGGCAACAGCTGTACGTGTGACGCGACTGTTTGTTACGCTGCGATGTATGGACAACGTGGCGCGAATTATCGCACGACGGATCACAGGCAACTATATACACGGTCCACGTGTACACCACGTTAATCCCGCACGTTGCATTTTCCATCAGCGAGCTGTCGTAGGTATCGACCTCGGGGCGCTTCGAGCCGCATATTTCGCGTTCCGCGCGATACTCAGCCCCGTATAGAATTAATCGAGCGTATTACCACGCGTAATCCTCGGAATTGAACGCGGGTCGCGCAAACAGCTCTCTCGGTTGACGCGATCGAAAATGTCGATCGTGCATTTTTTTTCCCGCGTCACCCGCGCGATACGTAATCCGCATCGAGATCTAGTAAATCACCATCCGAGGTATGGGCGCACTCACCTCTTCGAGAACGTGCTCGTACGAGGGCGGGGGCGAGCTGGGGATCGTCTGCTCGTTTCTAACCGACAAACAATTCTTGTCCGTTTCCGCCTCGGGCGCATCCGCAAACTCGTCTGTGCCCGACGGCAACGACTGATTAATTTGCCGTTGCTGTTCCTCGGATTCCACGCTGTTGCTGCGACTATCGCCGGAGCTGCGCGATTTCAGCATCTTCGAGAAACGGAGCTTGAACGGCGCCAGCTTGACGAATTTCTTCGTTCTCGTGGCCTACGAAAAGGACGGTGATCGTGTTTTCATTTGCGAATCAATCGCGAGACGAGTATTTCATCGAGAAATCGCATCTCGCGAGTAACGGACGTGTCCGGGGATTCGCGGGGATATAAAGTGAAATATTCGCCCTACATTTCGAGCCAACTTTTAAATTAGCAACTGCGCGACTCTGAATCTTCAATATATAAGAATTTAAGTGAAAAACACTCTGGAAAGAGTGAAGTGAGGGACGTATTAACTTGAGTGAAGAAACGGGAGTTTGTCATAAATAAAATAAGGATTGGAGAAGTACAGAGAGGCGGAAGTAGAAAAAAATAATGGGCCGAACGTAAGGCGGCGCAGAGCGAGCGAAAACTTATTCTCTTTAGTTGGATAATAATTTCCAATTTTTTGGTCCGAAATAGGTTGACTCGGCTCGGAACGAGAACTTTACTCTATACCCGCGAGATCACGCAACTGCACCGGATGCATCTGTCGTTGACCTACTGACCGAGTTTGCGGATATTGGCGGTCGACGTACCGCCGCCACTCGACTTGGTGCATTTGCGGCCGACTTTACAGACGCGAAGCTTACCCCGCCCTTAAGCTCCTTCCGGAAAGGAGAGGCCGGCGGAATCGAGGACGAGCCCGAGCGATGATTCTGGCACGTCGTGCCGCACGATATTATCATTTCGATGCGGCGCGCGAAAATATTTGCCGCGTTCTCTGCCTCGAGTAAAACGTAAGGAGAGACCCGGCTTTCTGAATTGCTATGAAAATATGATTGCTAATGCTGTCACCTGCGCGCGCGTTAGTGCAATTCAGTCTGGATCGACTGAATTTGCCGGGGACCGTTATTAATTACGAGAATTTCGTTATTGAGCGTGACGGATAGAGGATAACAAGATTCCGAATTTCGTGCTGCAAACTCCCGGGGTAAACACAGAAGATTGAAGTGCCGGCCTTCGTCGTCATGTCGGAGTAAAACCGCCAGATAAATCGATAAGCTGACAAAGATCGAGCTAGAGATGACTTGGATCGTCTCCCGCGAGTGGAGCAAGTCCTTATTCTTAAGGTCAGACCTCCTACCGACCGTTCAAATTGTGTCACCGGATCCTTGCGGTTGACAAAGTCAGGAACAATAGCGCGGGCGGTTTTCCGATACGTATTCGCAAGTGGAACAGACCTATTTGCGGTCGGACGTGTCGCGATGCCATAAACGGCAGCTGTTGTTGGGATTTGCGAGTGATGAAGATCACTCGGCAGTTCGGACAATGACGCGGCGGAGAATTGCATCTCTCGAAATAATCTTTTTCCCTCCATTCTCGCACGTGGCGACGCAAGGAGGTTACGATTCTTAACGCGTGACTGCGGCGAAGAAAATGCGAAGACCATCGCGCTCGAACAAAAGATAATGAGAGCTTAAAAGTATTCGAGAACTCGAGAGAGAGAGAGAGAGAGAGCCGTACTTTAACTTAACTTTAACAGAGGATTAAGAAAATTCAACAGAGGATTACGAAAGTTTTATATCAATTGCAGGGGGAATGAAGAAACTTGCTTATTAAGCATATTCCATTATGTACGATCAATTCCGAGAACGTTTGATTATCAAAATTTAATATGCGAAACTCCGTCGCTCGCGTCGCGAAATCGCCAAGTTTTAATCGGAATGGCGAAATGTAACTCGCGCGGGCAAACGGACGAGCGTAAAACTTTGATGAAAAATTCCATCTGGACGGAAATCACCGCTCAACGGATAAGATAGACGGATAGGGCGACGTTTTATCGTACAAATGAAACAGGCGACAAAGTAGGTTGCATCGGTCGGCGGGGGCCGGGAGAATCCGCGCGTTTCCATCCGCCCTCTCGCTCCCTTCTTTCCCTCTCCTCCTCCCCTCTTCCCCTAGTGTTGCGCAGGACTGGACGGCGTGTCAGTGGCCCGAGCTGGTACCAACGCACTCCCATCCTGGGCCAACACCTCTCGTCCTAGTTTCCTTCTCGCTTGGCTTCATCCACCCCTTGGTACTTTCGTCTCTGTCCAGGGGTACCTATCAGCCCCTCTCTCTCTTTCTTTACTTGGCAATCTCCAATCTCCCCGTGGGTGTATATCTACGGAGTCGCGTCCATCTTCCGCTCGGTGCATTTTTACCCGTTTCCCCTGTTTTCTCGTTCCATTACGCGGCAACTCAACGTGTTTACATCTCAGTCTCGCTTGGGACACGTTTCGGCGTTTGTGGATGCACGATATTTCCGCCCGCGTTCTCTCCCTTTCTTTTTTTTTCCCCTCGCGCAGCTTCTCTACGCTCGAAAACGTCTAATAATTGAAATATATTGAGTTAAATAGTTTAAGCTAATTATTGCTGAGCGGTCCACCGTGAGATAATATTAACAGAAGAGATATCTTATAATTAAAGTCGCCGTTTTTCAGGCGGATAATCATTTCTAATTAAAAGATGTAAATACAAGATAGGTCTTCATGAAGGAGACGTGAGCTGTTGGGAAACTCACGGTGGGCGACAATTGTATTTTGCGATCTTATTAAAACTTCGAACTTGTAGTAAATGTCAGGCTCTCATGAATATTCCATCAAGTACAAATCGAAGTATAATTTACGAAAGCGATCATTGTTCATCCGTCGTGATGATTAATCGACATCGTCTCCCGGCTGTCGTGCATCAAATAGGGAGCCGTGCAAACGAAAAAGAATTTATTCGTCAGTTCTCCCAATCGTACGCGCGCGTGCCTGCCAAACTCCTCTTGTAAACGAGCTTACAAAAGGTTTGAAAAAACCTCGGGGGGGGGGGGGTAAACAAGAATCCTCGAAATGGGAAGCAGGATTTTCAGGGCCGAGTGACAAAGTGAATGTGGTTAGCCATTACTCCATTTGTTTATCGTCGAATACGTAAGCGTATTAAATATAAACGTTCCATTATTATTTCGCGGCATGCCAGTAGCAATGCAGTTAACGCTTTGACGTGGCATAAAAGTCGTTTGGAAACGAATGCGCAGTTTGAATGCCCACGGGAAGTCCCGCGATCGAATTGGGATTTTCAGCGTGGATCGTATTTTGTAAGAGATAATTGTGTCGCCGGCGGCGATGGAATGCCAGTGACACCCGATTGCAAAATTTCCAGTGGATTTGGGTCACTCGGTGTCCTAGGTTCGACGGTGCATTAATGACAGCTGTGCGATGCAAGTGAAATATCGCGCTCGCGGGGTATTTTAAAACTTCGAGCTGACAGCGCCAATAATTCATTTCTTATTCAACCCTCATAATTTATGTTACAAATATACGAATGGTAATTTTCCTTTTTATCAAAATACGAGGGACACCCGCAAAGTAAGGGTCGAGCGAGCGCATGACGGACGTTTTTCATCGGTAAACGTACGTATAATGGTGAGTTCGACATTATGGCAGATATTTGACATTCCGATATCCGATGGAAGAACATGCTTTCTGCTCCGTCTAACGAAATTTCTCTCTCTCTCTCTCTCTCTCTCTCTCTGAAAAACGAATCTTTCTATTGAATATCAGACGTCACAGATCGTACATCGGATGCGGCGCAAATCTTTCGTAATGATTCCTGTTTAATGGGCACCTTGTTGAATGGTCCTCTAAAGTATCAATCGTCTCCGTAATGCGCGCTTCCAACAAGCAACAAATATCACGAACTGTTCTGAAACAATCGAACGATGCTTGACATCATTGGACGTTACGCCATTGCCTGCCACATCATTTAACTATGTCTGGCGGCATCGACACATGAAACACACATTCTCTATTGAAACTTTTCGCGTCTCCGGACCGTAGGGTGTCGAGAACACGCTGACACAATATGGTAACGAATGGGAACAATCGTGACTGCATAAGTTGCGTGGTCGATCGCGCGTGCAGGTGAATATTGTATTTGGAAGTGACTCTCTTTGTCGTTGCTGTTTTATTTTCAAATGCTAGATTAATAATAATTTTTGAAAATCACCAAAAATTCTGCTCATGAACGAAATGTGTATGGAAGGAAGGAATTTAGACATAAAATAGTTAAAGGAAGTTCTTTTTGTTCAGTGAAAGTTTGACGGTACTATTAACGTTCACCATATGCTTTCTAATTATGCACAGTCATCAATTATAAGTTCATTTGACTATAAATATCTTAAAGGTACGGCGCGTTTGAGTTGAAGCAGATGGTGAACATAAATAATAAGTGTAACGGAGCGAGCAGTAAAATAAGATGTGAAAGCATCTTATTGTAGTAGAAAAGGGTGATAAAAGCGGCCGTTAAAGCCGGCCGACAAATTACAGGGAACTTTTACGACGTCTTGCCGGTCAGACGAGTAAATTTACGCAATTTTGCATTATTTGCGCAAGGTGAACAGAGATGCCGATCGAATTAATTATAAAATATCGGTGGAAGTAAACACTGTAACTGATACGTCGTCGTAGCGTATACTTTTCTAGAGAAACTTGATGGTTGACTCTTCGATCAACTTTATCGCAATTTTGATCACTGTGTATCAAAGAATATAAAGGAGGATATTTCTTGGTGAAATCGGATACACATCATCATCAAAGGGCTCTAGGGAGAAAAACCCACAAGACCCAGTATCGACTTTGTCAGGCAAGATGGCGACTTGATGGCATCCCTTCAATGGGATTTGCTTCTTTCGTGATACAATACTTGGAAACATTCTACGATAAAGGTTACGCTTTAATTACTTTTTTCAAAAGTATAAACAGTGAAATTGTTTTTAAAAATTAGAAAAAATATTTACTCAAACCATTTACTTGTTTCGATCGCAAAAGTATAAGCTGTTAAAGTATAAACTAGAATTATTAGTTTTCAAAATTACAAGAAAATATTTATCTAAACCATTCACTTTTTTGATAAAAAAATTTTCTTCCGCTCTAGATTATATATATATATTTTTTATATATATTACAAAGAAGAAACTTTTTGAAGAGTGCTTTTCCATACAAAAATAATTAACAAATGCACAACAAAGTTCTTTTCCGTAAAATAAGTTTCGAGAAGAATAATTTGAGAACTTGAAATATTAATAATTTGTAACATTGCAAAATTATTGTTCAACGGAAACATTCGTGAATAATCTAAGGTCTGAACCAATACATATTTTGCCATAACTTAGCCGGGGAATACATCGTAAGTCCGATATATCGACAGTGGTACACACCGAATGTTTTATTCAGATCGATTCTGTACACTTTTCGTACATCTTACATACTTTCGTCAAATTGAAAATTCACGACAAGCAAGGAAGTGGAAATTGCGTTTATTAATTATTACGCTGAGATATTCGTGCAGAATCTTTAATGTACCACTCGTATCGCGCTATTCTACCTACATCGTACATACGTGTCGGGACTACATATCGAGGGTGCATTATCGCTTGCAACTGGATATCTCGACGTGAAAAGCACGTCGGGGTTTCTCGCGAGACGCCTTCGATCGTCTCAGACTGAAAAGTTTGCGGGTCATTCGTCGAATTTCTGGCTGCACTTTCGTCCTTGTCAGAACGTGTCGCCGCGCGAGACGCCTCGACGACGCTAGAGAAAGCCTAGCTTTATATCTCGATGACACGTTACACAGTTGAAAAATTTGTGTTAAATTTAACAGATATCACATGTCCCAAACGGTCCACACAAATTTTTCTGTTAATTTAACATAATATGGATATGTTAAATGGTCACACTAACACTCTGTTAATATTTTAACGCAAAATAAATGCAGATCTCAAAATAATTTGAAATAAAGTTTGCGTGAAATTAACATATTTTTAATGACAAAATTAATTTTTTTTAATGTAATTTTTACACTTTACAGATGTAATAAGTTAAATGACGGTTCGAAATCGCTGTCACTTATGTTATATAGAATAAAATCAATATTTTATTATGTAAATTTTAACAGATAAATCTTGTTACTAATAATATAGAACATATGTATTGTGTAAGATTAAAAAATAAGTACGCATTGTGTTGTTTTAACGTTTTTTTCCAGTTATTTCAATAATTTTACATGTGAGGTCAATTAACACAAGAGCAATATGTTAAATTAACACATGATTGTGTTAAACATTTAACGCAGAAATTTTAACTGGCATTTTCTTTAACAAGAAAACACAAATTTTCCAACTGTGTACGTGAACAAGACGTAACACTACTTTCACAATTGCTATTAATCTTAACTCGTGAAAGAATTTCTTTCATATCATTAAAGCGACAATCCTTGTCTTATAAATTTCGCATTTTTATGATATATTAATACAAAGCAGAGTTTGTAACCGTAAGACGGGAATGTCCACCCCAGGAGCAGCTTACTTGTAGCTTTGTAAACCAAAATAAATTACGCGGACCGATTAATTTTAATTAATTCCGGACATGTGACCCACTTTAATGTCTGGAACGACGCGATCTCGCTCAATACTCAATTCTGCATAAGCTTGCAATCGCGTTCACCGGTAAATCCTCATTAGCAGTGGATTGACTTCGGATTTGCCGGAGCGAATCTAACTGAAAGGAAGCAGCGTGGCGTTTCTGACACACCCTGTACAGTTCCACGCGAGAATGTATTTACCGTTGTAAGTCGATACTTACGAGGGCCGAGGAAAACGGAGTTCCCCGTCCCTCGCCGATGGTTTCAGATGAGTAAGATGTCGGACTTTATTCAGGTCACAGATGTGTGCTTGAAATCTAACGAAATAAAGCGAACAAACAACTCCAACCCTAAGCGAGAAACCTGCTAACCTTCACGAGATGCAAAACTCTCGTTTCATAAAAGCATAGGAAATACGAGCATTACGAACTACAGGCGAGTATCGGCAGGTGAGATAAATCTGCTCTCCGTCGCACGTGTGCTCGATGATCCCACTCGTACGTTTGTAATATTATTATTTATTACAATTGACGTAAAACGGTCAAGTACAATGAAACGTTCGAGACCTTTAAAGCTTTTCCGAGATATCGGCCGTTTGAATCACGATGCGTCCGACGTGGACGATAACGGGGTTGAAATGTCCGCGACGTTATCAACCTCCCCCTCGCCCCTCGACGCGACATCTTGTGGGGTATCGTCGGCGAAGCGGATAACGACAGAGCTGAATGATCACTTCCGGGAAGGGACAGCGCGCGTAGGAGGTGGTGGCACACGGGTGCGGACGGGGGTGGTGCGACAGGGGCAGAACGAGACGTCGGGGGTGTCTTGAGCGACGGGGGTGCGAGAATACACGCACGTCGTGTCGAAATATTCCGCTCTCCGCCATCGTTTTATTGATCGCCGATGTAGACACGCGTCTTGAAACACCGACGCAATTGTACATACAAGAGGGTATCACACATACACACGCGCGCACACTTATGCACGATGTAACTCGCACGCAGGCCAGCCGTACCTTGTCGGATAACACTCGTTCCGTTCGACGCGAATATTTCGTGTTGGCGACGCTACCCGCGACGGATTTCTGCATCCGCGAGTATCGCGAGGACTCTCGCCACGAGTTCTGCTGTACTCACGTGATTTTTCCGCTCGCGCGAACCGCTGCGGTCTCCTGATAACAGATGTGGCACGGGAGCCCGGATGCGTGGTGACTCGCGCGTAGTATCAGACCGCGACAGCCATGTTGGCGAGGGTGTAGCGCCCCTAACCGACCTGCCTCGAAGTACAAGTTCTCTCTTCTCACCCTCTTCGACGGCTCGCGCCGTCGCCTCCTCCCGGCCACCTACCCTCCTCGCTGTTGGGCTGAATGAAATTTTCGCTGCGCGAGCCATTAATCAATCGAGAAACTTGGCTCAATAAACATGTCATAAAATAGGGTAATAATGTGAGATAACTTGAAAACACCAAATGTTTCTACAATTGCACTTTTTAATCGATGTGTAAAGTGTGATATGTACAATTGTTTTTTTTTTAGCAAGAAATATCGAAGGAAATAATTTGCAGCAATTTTCTAATTTTTAATATCGTTCGTGTTCATAGCTAAATTTTTAAGATTTTCAGATTATGTTAAAATAAATTGTATTCCAAATAGACTAAAGATTATTTGAAGTAATAGAGGACTAAGAGCCGTGACAGGGTGTTAGCGTCTAAATATTTCATATTCTAAATTTATTGCGAAAAAATTCTTGCGAAATATTTAGACGCTAAGACCCTGTCACGGCTCTTAGTCCTTTATTCCTTCAAATTTGTGTTTATCACATTTGAGCCATACGAATTTTATTAATTTGTTAATTTACGCGGACGCAACACGCGTTTCTTATTTTCATTTAATTATTTGATCGGGTGGGAGGGTAATAATGGAGATACATTGTAGGGATGATTGTGCTGTGTTTTAAGACTGACGATTTAAGTCGGCGCACAGTTCTCATTTTCGAATATTGTCACGATAGGTGGCATTCGGGGAACGACATTAAATTGTTTATCGCGATGAATATTTTCATATGCCTCGGTCGAATTGGTTGAGACGCCCGCCTAGCGAGAGGAAGGTCTAGGTTCAAACCCTGGCTGAGGTAATATTTTTCGCAATAAAATTAGAATATGAAATATTTAGACACTAACACCCTGTCACGGTTCTCAGTCCTTTATTCCTTAAAATTTGTGTTTATCACATGTGAGCCATACGAATTTTATTAACTTGTTAAAGATTATTTATTATTATAATCGTTAATTTATCGTTTACTTTCTCTTTCTTGAAATTTTACCAGATGCATTTTATTTACTTTACGTGTGTCTATTTTGCTGAGAAGAAATCGATTCCGAATCCTCCCTTTCTAAAAAGGAGACGTTACCAGGGCGAATGTCATTAATATCGAACCAGTTGAGGCCTCTTTTCCGCGATGTCGATTGTATACACCAACTATTGAGAGAAAATCTCCAATCTTAGTAATTAGAATTTAAGTAACAACGATTTTTGTTTCGAAACATCTTCTCGATTGAACAGAATTAATCGTCAATTTAATCAATACCAATAAGTCCGCGGTATAATACGCAAAACGTAGCAACAGTCACGGAACAAAGTAATGTACAATAAAATATTAAGTACGGAATTTTCCTGCGTAGGCAGGCCAACGAATTCTCAACGTTTTTTTTGTTGTTTTTCACTCGGCGCGGTATCGTACGACGATTAAGCGGGCCAACGAATTCTCAAGGTTTTTTTGTTGTTTTTCACTCGGTGCGGTGACGTACGATGTTTTTGCGTGCCATCGTGTACCTCAAGGTTGCCGAGCATCTCACTCGCTCGCCCTACGTCGCGCCGGCAGGCAGTGGCGAGAGTCCGCTCCGTGTGTGTTATTACTTTTGCGTTATCGCTTTCCAAGACTCGATCGCGATGAATATAGGGATAAAACGCTATTGATTTGTACACTTATCGTTGGAAATTTCACTCACATACTTTATTTCGAGGATTAGATGGAATGACAAAGATTGTAAAATATCGTTTCGTTGCGGACTAACTACTTCTTTGCCGCATATTGTGCTTCCGATGCTCGCGTTGCGTTTTATATCGCCAATTCAAGAGCGTTTTATCCATTATCCTATTCTTCCGAATCGAAAATGCAAGTTGTTAGTTTGAGTAATTTGTATGACAGAAAGTCACGCGATATTTGTTAACACTATTTCGTGCGTTTCGCGGTATTTCACGTCGCGTACGGGAGTGCCCGAAATATCGCGCGATCGATGATTTTCGCGAGTGGGTGTGTGAGTGTAAGTGCAACAAGGAAATCTGAGAGGATGAGCAGGTTCTAGGAGACATCGGGCAACGGCGGAGAAATGGTGAGGTAAGTGTCTTATAATACATTTTTATGTTATGTGCTACTTGTGCAAAATAAAGCATCTCTTCTGTGCATTTATTTTATCTAACCAAATGATTCGAACGAGGATTTGAATAAGTGTTAGAGACAAATCCATACGTGTAAAATTATGTGAGTTTACATTTCAAAGAAAGACTTGTTCAGTATTCTATATAATTATTTTAATAAATACTTATTTAAAAAAATATAAAATAGAAAGTATATTTAATACAATAATTTCGATTTTGCATAATTATTGTATAATAATCATATACATTTTTGTATTGTTGCAGTTTAACATATATAGTTAGCGATGTACAACTTTGCTGTTGCGACTCGTATCAGTGAGTGATAAATTACGTTTTATTCTTAATTTATGCTGCGCATACAATTACTTCTTTGCCTATATACAAATTCCTAAAAATATACAATGCTCAACTACAAACTGCGCGCGCGAAGCGCGCGTTTTGTCATTTCTAGTCGATTAAAAAAATTGTATTCCAATTTTGAGAGTGTACATCTTGAAAATATTTTTTCGTAAACTTTGGTTAATTTCAATCATGATTTAAGAAAGGAAAGTTCGTAGTTATCGTAAATACTGTCTGCACGGTACGACAGAAGGAAACTTTCGTACTTTCTTACATCGTCTTCTTCGTGATCGGAATTACTGTAAAAACAGTCGTTTTTGCGATTGAAAGACGCTTCTTAAGAAATCCTCCTTCTTGACAAATGCGATCGAGCATCCTACGGGAGAAGGTAAATCCCTAAATCTCCCCTTTAGATGTGCAGTTACGCGTCGTGGAGAAGTGCGCGCCGCGAGAAACGTCAGGACTCGGCCTCCCCCTTGCCTTTCCGCGGAAACGATAAGATATTGTCTATGGAAGATGGATAAAAAAACCATGTCGATTTATTATATATCGGACTCTTTCTTCGCCACCATCGATCCCTCGTTCTTACTATTTTTATCAGTTGCCATGGCGGTTAATCCGTCTAACGTCTTCCGCGAGAATTTCGTCTCTTATCATGTAATCAGACTCGAGATTTTTCAAATAAACCCCATGACCTATCGTGTCGGAGTTCCCATATCTCTTCGTCCGAGATCTCGCTGGATCCTCGAGAGTTCGGGATTTTAATCAAAAATTTACAACGGGCGAGCTCGCATTCCACCGGTAATGGCAGGAATCAAGATGTCGGATTGTTTCGCTGATAGGCAATAACCGTGAATGAAAGATTAATTGCTACTGTTGTTCGTAAGCCGGTATCTACAATCATTTGTACGGCCATTGCATATTATCTTTCCTTAATAATAAATAAGAATAATCATGATTTATTAAAAAAGATTAATCGATCTGTCATGTTTATATATCTGTAATAAAGCTTGAAGCTCAAATGCCATGAAAGTAAAATCTGTTTAAAGTCAACTGAGAATTAATTGCGTTTGACGGAGCACGAAATTTACTTTGGGAGTAGAAAATATGTATACGAATAGAGCCGTACAATGGAAATAAATGTGTGAGAAAGAAGTGCGTGGTCCATTCGTCACGTTGTCACCGTGAAGCATTAATATTTCATAGGAACGCCAAAGACTATCCATTTCCCCATCGCTCCACCGTTTGCTCATTCGTCTGATTATACAGTATCGAGAAAAAGTGATTTGATTGTAATTAATGTTTTCAAATTATTGGTTTGACGGCTAGAGTAGAAAATCTTGCGGATTTTTCAGTCTGTTACTTTAATAGCATGAGGAAGTACACGTTAGAGTAACATCCTTCTTTGTGGGAAATAACTGGAAATTTTCTCGACGAGTGCGCATAACCGGGCACCTTTTCTTTCTTTTTTATTAGAGCGTGTATAACACCGAGAGCAAACTGCAAAACATCACTGCTGGAAAATCGTTAAAATCCAAATCCCCGATATATTGTCCTCATTGCGCCGGGCGGAAAAAAGGAAGAAGCGGCAGCAGAGGAACCCAAACGGTTTTCATACCGCTCGTTTCCGACGAGAGTTTTTATCGCTTACTGACGCTGCTTTTTTTGGTGTTTCGTGCTATAGTTTTTTCTTTTCTTTGTCATACCACCATCGCACGATAGCGCAATCGTTTGCGCGTCACATGAGAATAAAAGGTCGCCAAGACGCACGCAAAATCGCGCCTTTTCCGCCTCTGCCTCGCGAATTCTCGTTTCTGCCCTTCCGCCGAATTGTTAATGAAGCATTGGAGAACGGAGCGGTTATCTAACGAAGTTACAAACTCGAATTGTTAATCACACATAGGTAATCCTAGCGTACACGGTTCTTCATTGGTCTCAATAATGGGTGTAATCAAGCGCGATAATCAACTCGCTTTTGTGTAAGTTGGCGCACTAATAATGTATAACTTTGCATATTAATGAGATAAGTTGAGTCGAGGTGCGCCGCTTTGTTTTAGAAACCGAATCTTTATAGTTTGACACGCAACAAAAATACATCCTTAGAAAGAGTGTTGAATTTTACCCCTTGGCGCCGCGAGTAACTTTCACTTAAGGTATTGCAATCTCGGCGCGTTGCTTTGCCGAAGCATTATAACAAGATTCAGGAATATCGCGGTTGAATCGTGCGAGTGATCGCGCCACGAGCTTCAAATGCTAATTAGTACGGGGAATTTCAGTCAGAAGCATGAGTGCCGAAATAACGACCATACCAAATACGAGCGTTGCTTGGAGCATATCGGCGGTAGAGATATAGGTCCAAGCATTTCTCAGATCACGTTTCGGAAAACGCTGATTTCGGAGAAGACAACTCGATTACGAGGGAGTATCGCCCCGCAGGGAGCTTTTCCTACTTACGTGGCGATTTTAACCGAAAGCACTGAAAGTATACTAAAAAGCCTTACGCTTCACATATATTTCGCGGTTGTCTCCACTAAAAAGTTCGATAATCTTCGGCAATTAAACCAAATACTTTGATAATACTACAAAGTGGATAAAAATTAACAAATAATATTTAATAAAGTGCAACTTTTTAGAAAACGACTCTGATAATTAACAAATTTATCAGTGCGTATTGTTTCGAATTTGATATACGTATTTTTTTAGATAGATATTTTTATTTGGTTGTGGTTTCCCGATAGTACGTTTAGTTATTTCCATCAACAAAATAATGCTCGCTTTTTATGAAATTTTAATTCTATGTGTGTTTTAAAACGTATAGATTTTGTTTCGAAAAATAACAGAATTCTCCATAAACAGCTGTGGATATACAAGGAGTAAGAGAATTCTTACATTTATTCTTTTATTTCAGATTGTTTTAAGTTAAATCAGAGTCGTTATTAGGACGATTTTTTTATACATATCCTTTTCAAGATTCGATAATTTTAATACTTTTTAATGTTTTTGGGTGGGATGTGGAATGGAGATTAATATAAACACTTACACAATACATTAAAACATATAAATTCTATGTTACATCAACTTCCGGGAAGAAAATTTAGAGCTGACCTATTTTTCATCTTAGTTTCCTTATCTCTTAATGCAATATATTGCGATATCGTCAATGAATAAAGTCGGATTGTTTTCGTCAGATTTTCATCAATCTTCACGAGTTTCCACGTTGACATTTTCTCGACTCTTGTTCTCGCATTCGCCGATCCTCGATTTATGCCGGACTGTGGCGTTTCGCAAGTTTAATTACGTTATAAGACTTTCATTGTACACGATGTAACCGTGCTGCGGTTTTGCGCCGCTAGTACTTTCTGAAAGGTAGTATTCATTTCGAACAAAAGGGCTCGAGCATCCTCTCCGTCTCTTCTGCCCTTCCTTCAGTACGACGCTCTTGGCTGTGCTTGAGAGGCGATACTGTCTTGAGAACCGATCGCGGTCGGTACGAGGCTCCTTCTCATTAAAAGAGCACGGAGCGAACAGGAGCGTTGTTTTCATTTGTTCGTTCAATGTGATACTGATTTTTATCGACGCATGCCGATTCAAATCTGAATTAAGTATGCATTTCACCGAAAGTTTTCAACTTCTAAATGGAGATTTTTTTTTAGATTTTTACTTATTGCTATTTGCTATTTAGCGTACGTAAATTTTTACGGATTCATTCCTTTTTCTGTAAGACAAAAAGAACAGTGGTTTAAATATTGAACAGCTTGACAACAGTAACAAAATTCGAGTAGAATCTACCGCTGATTCGCTTTATATATTTAGAAAGTAATACGGTTTTCTTTTTAAGTTGCGAATTATATTTGGCGTGCACGCGTGAACGTTTTCAACCGTTGTTGTGACAAAATGGTTATTTCTGATCGTGAAAACAGTCTCTCGAAAAGTGGTAGTCTCGATACGCCCAAGGGCGGAGCGAAAACCATGCTCGCCGGAGAGTCACAGTCGTCCGAAAACGAGACTGGCGACATAAACGTATGTTATCTCTTGGGCGCCGTAAAAAAATGTTCCAAATCCAAGCTCCTCTCGCGCGTTTCACGAGCGCTCGCGAACGAGTCGCGAAGCGCACGCCACTGTCAGTAAATCGATGCGAGGGAGACGACGCGATCCTCACCCTCTGTTCCGCCACCGCCACCACCACCGCCGCTACCACCCTCGCCGCCTTCTCTCTCTCTTCGGTAATTTAAGCTCCGACTCGGTTCAGCTGAGTTCAGTTGCGCCACTTGGCCGTTGCGGTTCGCGTGCCGTCGCAAGCTCGCGAAAGCTCTCTCGTGCGCGCGCAATTCCGAGACTGTCTGTTCTCCTTTTTTTTCTAAATTTGCGATTTGACTATCGCACTCGCTTTTGTTTTTTCTTTTCTTTCTCTCGCTCTCTCAAACGTTCTTCTCTCGAGAAGTACATGAGGTGCACGTATTGAGAAAGGAGAAGATTCGAAGAAGAGTGCTGCGAGTCTTCAATGTTTCTTCTCGCGGAGGTCCACAATCGCCACAAGGTAAATGGGTAAAATAAACGTATCGCACAACGGACGGTATACGGGACGATAATTCTAAGGGTTTCTAAATTGCAAGGGATTCAACGAGCGATTCGACGGGCGATATCAATGAGACCTTTTTACCTAACGGTTTAGTCTGATAATCTTGATACGCGTCACTTCATTCACGAGCGCGACCCGCGCGGAGCACGCGGCCGCACGTTTTTCCGCATTCTAGAGATATTCCGTAGCGTGTATTTGTTACATCTATCAACATTATTTAGAGTTCGATTGTTCGAAGGTGAAGACTGTTGGAAAACGTGAAAACTCACAGTGCTGAAGGTGTATATTGCCAAACAACTCAATTTATCAATTTCTTCGTTCTTTGTTTTACCAAATGTTATTAAAACTGGTATATTTAAAAAATGGTGGCATTAAAAAACGTATTAAATGTTCTCTTTGAATCCGTGCAAGTTTTATATGCGTACATTTTAAAGATTTTTAAACATATTCACCTTTTTCTAAAAATTTAGAATTATTGTTTTCCAAACTGTCTTTTCGTTCTCCGCTCGAACCCTTTAGTTAAATGCCTCGTCTAATACGTTGTGAGACGATAGTTATTCCAGGCTGGTTATGTAGCTAGATGGCAAAATTTGTGTAGTCAACAGAACAATTTCATTATTCTGTGACAGGAAAGGGTCGTCTTCATTAGGAACAGTGGAATTTACAGATAGATATAGTCGCCTCCTTTGGAACATCGATTCGTTCCGCGAGGAAAGAGCGCGAAAGTTTCATATCGATGGCACGCACGCCAATAAACCTGGAATCAACGGTGTTCCCTTAGCTTCTGATTGGAACGTCGGCCGCGATCACGTAGGAAGGCAGCGTGTTCAAAGTTCTCATTCATTGTACGTGCCAGCTCGCACGCACCGAATGAAGGTATCCGTGGCATTTTGCGGTCGTGTCCCGATCGCAATTCGTGGGTACGGCAGATTAATTGTAATGCTGGGAAAATTCGCGAGCACACGCGGTGAATGAAAGCGAGTACAAAGGGAAGGAAAATTTTTGTTTGGGCGAGGCTCGATGTGAAAAAGTTTGCCGAGGCACATTACGTCGATCAGATACACTCGATATTATTATACCCACGTGCAAGGTGCTGCCTTCTCCGCAGGCCATTATTTCCAAGCGTGATATTTTGCGGCACTGAATAATTACTCGTGTAACAATCAGAATTATAGCGGTACTCTAATTAAAATTACAATCATACGATATTAAACATCTCCCGCGCGCGGTATTGCGAAATTTGATGCGCGGCAAAAGAGATATGTTCCCTTTGGCTGTAGAGATACCGTCGAAAAGGGACTTAATAATTAATCACCGGTATAGTGGCGTTATCGCAAGTGTGATTAGGACTGTACGGTATTAAACATTGTTCACGTCGTCTGTCGGCGCAGAGAGCGTATATTATCGATAACGGGAAAGGGGCTGAATGGCGATCAAAGAGCGCGCACCGCTCACATGAGCTAGGTACCCTTTTAAGAGCGTGCGTCAGCTGCGGAGGGACACTCGGATCAACTCGACGACCCCGAGTGCGGGCGACAAAAAGCGGTCTCGTAATTAATCACGCTGATTCCTCGCGGAACGGGACGAAGGACGAGGGGCGAGCGCGGCAATTTTTCTTCTCTGATCGTCGCGCTTTGTCAGGCCGAGCCGGGCAAAGTTTGGCAAGGCCTTCCGCGTTTCCGTTTGAAGTTTGTTAAAGCTTGATTTCGAAGCCCGAGAATTTCATCCACGAACAATTTCAATCCACTCTGGGATTCCACCGCGAGCCCTCCGAATCGACGGATCGCGCGTCGGCAGGAGGGCTCAGCTTCGTCCGATAACACGCTCGTATAAATTAATTCCTCGCGAGATGAAAGGTTTCCGCGAGCTGCGGAATTATACGGCGTTTCGTGCCTCGATTTACCACCACCTCGAAACTTCGCTGTTTGCCGAACTCGTGGCGAGCAAGTTCGTTCGGATGAACATTTCGCCCGCCGCCAGCGCAATACGTTAACCCTTTCGTAACTCGCATTATATTTCGCCCAGTTGATTCTGAGAGAGACATACAGATTGAAATTATTTCATTCAATTTAACAGTGCAAATCATGCGTATATATTATTATTTTTATCGAAATTTATTAAAAATTTATGCTTATTAATATACGTAGGGCTTATTTATATTGATATTTAAATAAATTAATAATATGTTTCGAGACATAAAATTTTCCCTTGCTGTTATACGTATATTTATGCCAGGAATATTTTTATCGTGCTCAGAACTATTCGATTAAAATATCAATCAGGATGTTAGTTGAAATTTACTTTTAATACCTCCAGTACTCTTTTATATTAATAGCATGCGTCTCCGTGTAATTTTTTAATTAAGAAAAGAGAAAGTAGACACAACGGGGAAAAAAGGCAATGCGTATGAAAAAGTGTAGAATAACGGAAGCGAGGATGGGTTATTTTGTTATAGGATCCAATTTTGCTTTCTCCGTGAATCGAGATAAAAATAAATCGACATGTACTACCTTACGATATTTTAAAATTTCTTCTAAAGTTTAATAAAAAAACTTGATATTGTTTCTTTACTTCTAAAAGTATCGCACTTGACATTTTCATCTTGACATTTTATTGAAGGTTCATCTTATTAAATAAATAGTTATCGAGTTTACACGATATCGAAACGAAACTTACATGGACTGTACTAGAGATGTAAGTTAATTGCGTAGTTTTCCGCGTTTCCACGAAAACAAAGAGAAGAAGAAACATATCTATAAACTTAACTGTTGGGTCAGCAACTAGAACAATATAAAATAGCTATAATATTTTTCACATATATTTTGAATGATTTCTGCCAAATATAAGAAAGATCTTAACGGTTGCTGTGGTCGTGGCAAGAATTTAAATGACCGCCCAAGAGACATGTATCCGCCGGTATTTCAAGGGTTAAGATCCTTCAACTTTCGTATTAAATCCTGCGTGGTAGGTGAACATACATGAAAAACGAGCATGAATAAATTTCACCGTCCGAGGGATTTGCCTTTCCACTCGAAATATATCCTTCGCGAATCCTTATCAAACTTGAAAAACAGGGGTTTTAGTTTTTATGACAACTACTGAACAGTTGCAGAATTCATTATTCTGACGTACCAGATGAATAATAACGAGGAAAGGATGATTTTGTATGAAAAATAAAAAAAATTTTAAGTAGAATTTGGAATAAGTAACAATTTCTTTCATATATAAAGTTTTGTGCTTTTAAGAAAATCAATTTCGAAAATGAGAATAGTTGAGACATAATTTACGTTAACATAAACTTCACAATGCTATTAAAACACGAATAAAAAATCAATTTTTTTTACTTTATTTTATAAAATAATAAATAATATTTATATCGCCTCGAATTAATTTCCATATATTGGAAATGTTAAACGAAGTGTCAAATGAAAAATGTTATGGTACATTTTCAATTAATTTTGTTATGCAAAATCGTCCCCTTCCTCGCATAGAATTCTCGGAAAGATTCTACCGCCATCGTTCCCCTATCGAAGATTTCTTCGCTTCACTCACTCATACACTCTGCGAGTTTCGCAAATGTCATAAAGCAGTTGGATGAAATCGCGAGGGAGAAGACGGAGTGGAAAAGAATCGGACGGATGCATCGGGAAAAAGAGAAAGCCGCGCTCTGAAATTTATTCCGGTTGCCGCCGTTGTGCCATTCCCATCGTCCGCGCTCCATTCTAAAAGTCTCGAAGGGCTTTTACCGGAGTGTCGGCTGAAATTTCGCGGGACGCGAGTTCGATTTAAGTGCCAGGTGCCAGACGCGCGAATACGACGACATATCTTCATCCGACATGACAAAAGATAAGTATGCGTGTGCGTCGCATGTCAGAGCTCGTAGAGTAATACATATGTATGTGCGCAGGAGAGCGTTCCGATCGATGAAAATTTTTCGGATTGAAATGTTTTAACAGCGATGATGGAGTCCGATTTAAATGTTGCATTCAGATGTTACATCTTTCAATTTCGAAAGAATTTATTCTGTGTTTCTGAATTCTTCGCTGGTTATATCGCGATTCACTGTACGCTATATAGGTACGTGTGTGTGTGTGTGTGTACATATTCTCCGCAACTTTCCAAAAGCTCGCAGTACAACATGTATAAGTTGCATGTTTTCCATTTCCCATGCTTGATATCTCAACGAGGCATCCAGCCAGTGATGCTGTCGTATTGGCTGCCGTCGTTGTTTTAATTCAAAAGCACGGCAGATATTTCTCTCGAGTCCCCTAAAGGTTCGTCAGTTACGCATGGAAATAACCTGCGAGAAAAAAATTGATAATCCGAGCTCTTCGCAAATTCCGTCGCGATAATATATCTGGGTGCCGAGATATACCTCGATCGTGACATCGTACACCCACACACGATAATCCCGAGATCCTCGCGAGGCAACGGCGTGCAACGCGCGGTAATGTATGCACTGACGCGTTCCGTATTTGAATCAGCGTCGATTTATCCTGACTTCTGTTTAATTGATGCAGTTTAGCTCGATACGCGGTAGATTTAATTGCGTGTGTCGTTCGCTCCGCGGGCTCCGCAGAACTCCGCGTGGTGTATCTCGTACACTTAAATCTCTATCTCTCAGAATTAGTCGTTATTTAACTCGGAGAATTATGTTTATTGCTTTTTATGCACCCCCCCCCTCTCTCTCTCTCTCACACACACACACACACACACACACATTCAACTCCCTTGAATCCCCAACTTACAAGGGCAGTAGGCGCGATGTTATTACAGGAACGTTTAATTTTAGAAATTATACGAGACCAGCGAATTAAGTTTCCGGGAAGACTTTGAGCTTCAGATTCTACATTTCAGAAAGTGATTACAGAGAGATCGCATGAATGTAACAGTAATTGCGACAATAATTGTTGCACATTTTCGAATTGTTCTATA
Organism: Vollenhovia emeryi; assembly: GCF_000949405.1. NCBI lineage: Eukaryota > Metazoa > Arthropoda > Insecta > Hymenoptera > Formicidae > Vollenhovia > Vollenhovia emeryi. Next base: position 1,106,404 of record NW_011967194.1, read on the forward strand.
AACACGCCAGAGATGATATCAACGTTGGCGTCCTCACGACCTGATTTGACATACGTGCTAAAGTAGCTCTCAGGCGAACTCTCTAATTAGGCGCGCTCTTTAATCAGTACTTGATTAACTTCCATGGTACAGAAATGCACACCCGTCGCGCATAAAGTGAAATGACAGGCACGAAGACACCCCGCACGCGGAGTGGATATTCGCGAATGGAAACGAGCTCGTAAACTCCGCTCTGCGGATTTCCCGTTTATTCTGCAGAGTGGAACAAGAGTTTCGTCATACCGCGTATAAAAGGATGAAAGAAGCGAAGATACGCAGTTTCGCTAATTGAAAAAAAATACAATTTTTTTTAGAAATGCAGTGTCCGTTAAGCCGATAGCTTCTCAAATTAATCGATTTCTAACGAGTCGATTCATCAGGAGAAATGTTTTGTTACGGCAATTCACGTTGCCTTACGTTATAGTCTTTAATTCCTTTATGAATGACACAATTATTGTGCAATTCTTCGCGATATTAAAGTGCGACGAAGACTGCTCTTTGATGCTCTTTGTACGCTTTCTTTTGCCCACGTTTAGTTATCGAACAGCGAATCCCTTTTGCGTCGGAATATTGAAATCATCTTGCACGTAATTCAGTCGATGCGACTCATTATTAACTCTCGTGCGAGAGAGTACGCTTTTCCATTTTATTGCCTCGCCAAAGAGCCGGCGCTTTTGCATTTGACTCTTTTAGCCACGTGACGCAAAGACGGCTGTAATTACTCAGATTGAACGTACAGAAGGAGCAAAGTGGAATCTAGAAAGCATTTTCCAGATTCTTACATTATGCAACACATGGGTCACGTACAAGTATAAAACTTACATCAGGTTCATTCTCAAACTTCTTTTATTCCTCCCATTGCACAGAAGGTCCTTCCTGGATCTCTCTGCTATCTTCTGGGAATTTCCCTGAATTGATAAGACATTTCTAAGAGAGGAACTTTCACGAAAAATTAGGATTATAGCTTCTATGTGATAATATCGCGGTATGCTAGCGACCGTAAAGGAATTTCGGTATCGAAATCGCGCCGCGTATGGTGATTTGGGGCCGCGCGGCGGCTCAAGGGGGTAACTACTTGATGTAATCGTGGGACAGTGTCTCCGAAATCGTTATGAAATCCTTACGAAATCCCCGTGTAATCGTTTTGTCTTCATTTTCAAGTTTCTTCACTCGTTAGACAATAAACTTGAACGTTTTCTCAGCTCGTTTTTATTTTCTACAAAAATTTCTTTCTTTTAATGAATATCCGAATACCTATAAGCGCGTACTCTTCTCATAATAAGACTGAAGTAGTTGCTGTTAGAACAACAGCGTGTTGAAACGTTGATGCACCTTTTGCGAAACAATAAACAGTACATACAAATACCAAATTACTTTTCATCAAGACCGCGGTTGGACTAGTGGGAGAAGTGGGAAAGCGAGGAAACACGTTTTCTACCTAACCGAATACTACAATCTTAACTGAAATTACTTCTACAAGCAAATACCTCTTAGTAAAATAAGAAAAATATATTTTGCGGTTTAACAACGTCACATATTTTTAAACGTGCATATAAGAGAAAATTATTGGCAATTAAATGAGTTAATATATGTAATCAGATGAAATCAAATGAAATCGTGTAATCGGTGGGACAACATTTTAGCTAGTGGTTACCCCCTTGCGGCGGCTACTAATCCCGAACGAAGGGTGCATTTTTCTCGAGCGTAAGGGCCTGAGCAGAATGGCTGTCTTTACTCTTAAGACAGCCTTAAGACAATTTTTATATTTTCAGCCTTTGCGTAACGCACAATAACTGTCTTGTGTCTTAATAGTGCAAGACAGCCATTCTGCTCAGACCCTACGAGTCTCCATCGACTCGTTATAGCGCCGCGGATTTACAGTTAAGTGGCGAAGAGCATTTGCCATTCTTCCTTTCATTCTCCAATCACGTTCTTTCCCTACTCTTCTTTCCAGTCGACCGAAAACTTTATATTTTCCGTCAGGATTCGGTAGAACATCTTTAAATTAAAATATTGCAATGTTATAATCTCAATGTACTTAACAAAATTGGTCGTGATCTCTATTTCAATATTTTCTCCACGTACAGCTTAAATTTTTTAAAACGACACCCATTTTCTCCCACCGAAAATTTCGTTGCGATATCCGAGGCGATTGCTGAATAATTCTACGCTCCACGTCTTTAGAATAATTTACATAACCTTTGTGATCTTCTCAAGCGATTACATAAAATTTTAAACTCTATGAATGGTCGAATGGTCTAAAATTCTAAGTGGCACTTGAGATCTGCAGCGCGCGCGCGCTCTTTGAAATTCTATCTTTCATCCCCGTCTCTGATAATTCCTTCACGCCTGATCGAGTCCTCCTTTGCCGATCAGAGATGAAATCTTAAACGATTGAATCATCATTATTAAAAAAAATTAGCATCCGTTACGCAGTTACTTGATTGCACGATTTATTGTGATTCGTGATACTCGGATGAGTATACAAACGCCCGTCTGCAAATTTGTCGAGTAACCAAAGTAGTTTCTCCGCGCATCTCCCGGGATTCTCTCTACCGTCTTATCTTTGCGCAGGCACAATATTACTCTCGCGCCTCTGATCGAATATCACCGTAAGGAGCTCGCCCGCGCTTTATTCGCATTCAGCCGAGCGCGATTGCGACGAATGCCAATTTTGACGAGTGGCCTTTGACCCCGTTTTCACAGCTGAATGGCCCGCTTTCTTTTCCTCCGTCGCTTTTGTTTACATCCACGATGCGATCCTCGGGGTACTCGGCGAATCTCGGCCGGAACGCGAGCGCGTCCCCCAGGAGAAACGAGGGAAAATAAACGGGAGAAGCGAAACGGAGTGTGTGCGGAAGTGCGATTTTGAAATTCGCCCGTTGAACCGTGAATTTCCGCATCGCGGAGGACTTTGCGGCACGATGGATGACGGCTCGACGTTGCTAGACCCGAAATGTCGGTATAGTACGGGGTTGCTCCATTGATGGATGAATCTCCGCAGAGCAAAATACAATTGAGAATTATCCGCATCTTCTCGTTTGTTTGCCCGAGATGCGGGTAGGTATTGATTTCGATTTATTTTTCTACCTATCGCGCGTGTTTTCCCGTCTTGTTCGCGTGATGGGATTATCAAGATGTAGAAAGAAACAGCCACACGTGGATTCGTTAGTGGCCGCTCGACACGAGGGAAATCGTGGGCGTTGTTTCGTTGTAATAATATCGAGGGAGAGATGAAGAGAAAGGCAGACAGCGGGTTGCAAGGGGGTAACCACTCGATAAATCTTTACAGAATCCCCGTGTAATCGTTTTGTCTTAATATTCAAGTTCCCTCACTTGTTAGACAATAAACATTAAACTTGAACGTTTTCTCAGCTTGTTTTCATTTTCCAAAAAATTAACTTCTTCTAGTGAATATCCAAATACCTATAAGCGCGTACTCTTTTCATACTAAGACTGAAGTAGTTGCTGTTAGAGCAACAGCGAGTTGATGCACCTTTGCGCGCAAATTTGGAACAATAAACAGTAAATACATACAAAATTACTTCTCGTTAAGACCACGGCTGGACTAGTGGGAGAAAGTGAGAAGCGAGGAAACACGTGACCGAATACTATAATCTTAAGGGGATGCTGGAGTGATTCTGCACTTTTGCACCTTTCTAACCTAAAAACTGTCAGTTCACGGAAACATT